>NW_027202270.1:62623833-62781333 GCF_024711535.1 Dipodomys merriami | reverse complement strand
TACCCAGTGTTGAAGCTGAAGCTCCCGAAAGGTCTAGGAACTCTCCCAAATCCACACAATTAATAGACAAACCTGCATTCAAATGTTGCTCTGCATATCCACACAGCTTTTATTCATTCATGCTACTTCCTGCAGTCTCTGATTCTAGTGGCCACTCCATTTTTCCCTTGCCCTGCTTAAAAACTGGCAGTGGTGCCTCTTGGAAGCCATGAAGAGCGTCAATATTCCCAAAACCCACCTGACAATTCAGTTATAGAAAGAAGTCCAGACTAGTTAGGACCTTGATTTGGGTAGATGCCAGGCATTTAGGAGATTTTTAGATAAGTGAGATTCCTAAAATTATAGCATTTTATGGTTTCCAGTTATTATTTAATAGCTAGATAGATCATAAAAACGAACCAGTTACTATGATCACAGGAAAAATATTTTTATTTTAACTGAATAAGGACCACATGTGGTGAGTAGATGATTGTGAGAGACTTCATGGCTTCCTAGGTCACAGAGATTCTTGATACTCATAGGCATTCTGTCACAAAGTCCTTAGTGTCTAATGGATAAATTACTTTGTCTGATTGAGTTAATAGTCCACTGTTATGGGGTAGGTCAATACTTTGGCTTCCTGAGGCCAGGGAGTACATTTTTGGCAAGCTACTCATTTTCACCCACCACCTTTTCTCAAAAAAGCCTGGAACTGGCTTGAATATAACATTGAATTACGTTTCAGGAAAATGCTGGGAAAGCTGAACTGATGATCCTCTAAAATCTGCTTGTCACCTGCTGTGAGTTTCTGAATCCTGCCATGCAGAATAAAGTACTGCCAGCAGTGTCTCAGATAAAGTGTCAAAAGTGTCTGATTTAATTGTTAGCGAGAGGATTTAAGATACTGTTTTTCCCTGGTGCTAACACCTCTCATTGATTCTGGAGCATTTCCATTCGTTGTTTAACAGGAATAGTCTCGGTATTTATAGGCCCGTCATTCGAGAAGGGAAGCATTTGCAATTTGCACTTTCAATTTTGACTCATAGACTTTTTTTTTCCTTAAACACCCTTCAAATGGGTGTGAGACTGCAATTCAATGAATGCCTTGCCAGCAGTTGTGAGTAGCAACTCCCCATAGGCAAACATTTCAGAAGGACCCCAAGATCCTATGCCAATGGAAAGAAAAACTGATGAACCTGTCTCAGTCTGAGCCCTTCTCCAGTGTGTTCATGGGGACTCACCTGAGTGTGGGCCTCATGTAAAGCAGCTCATTAGATGTGTGTTTATATCCCATTCCTGATGCTTTTCTTATACTGGGTGTTCCTATTCTACCAAAAATGTGTGGGATCTTTTCTTTTGAACATAAACGAATCTTTGTAAGCTCTTTGACCAATAAAATTTGGCAGAAGTTCTGCAATAGGATTTGTGAAGCTGTTACAAAAGGCAATACATAGTTTATCTGTCTGCCTACCTGCCTGTCTGTCTGTCTGTCTCTATGTCCCACTTTCACTGATGCCCTTAGCTCTCAGGCAACATGCTAAAACAAAACACAAATCACAAAGAGAGACTATGGGTAGATGTTTTGAACAAAAGTCCAAGATAAATACTAGCCAGTATCAGACACCAGTTTTATGAAGGACCCTGAGATAGAACCATCTAGACATGCCACATCCTAACCTGTGGAAACTTCAAGAAATAATTAATGATTACTTGATTTAAGCCATTCTATTTTGAGTTAACATTTACTGAGGACTTGCTTTTCTCTATGTGTTTTACATGTGCTAGCGTATATATCCTGTAAAGAAACCGCTAAGGTGGGACCTTATTAACCATCAGGCTATGTTGCAATGGAAAACTCAACACTCAACACAGCCTTGAAAGATCAAAGGAAAACATTTTGTCCTTGTTATAAATGTTTTCATAAATCATATTTTATTTGATCAACCCAATAAAATAATGACATATGCCCAACAGAATCATAGGAAAAGTATGTGGAGAGATAATTTACAGAAAGCAATATACATCATGATTTGCGGTGCTCAGTCTCATTCATTACTGGAAACACAAATCAAACATTAATAAGATATAACATTTCACTTCTCAGAAAGTCGAAAAAAATTTTATTGTCTGTCATAGAGCCTTAATTCTGGGCCTGGGTGCTATCTGTCAGCTCTTCAGCACACTACCACTTGAGCCACAATGCCACTTCTGGCTTTTTCTGCTTATGTGGTGCTGAAGAATCAAATCCAGGGCCTCATGCATGCAAAGCAAGCACTCTAACACTGAACCACTTTCCCAGCCCCTAGAAAGTTGAAAAAGTTAGA
Organism: Dipodomys merriami; assembly: GCF_024711535.1. Taxonomy (NCBI): domain Eukaryota; kingdom Metazoa; phylum Chordata; class Mammalia; order Rodentia; family Heteromyidae; genus Dipodomys; species Dipodomys merriami. Next base: position 62,779,030 of record NW_027202270.1, on the reverse strand, counting down.
ATTACAAAAAGTTTGAGTCCTGGTCTAGAACCACGCAAATAAAGAAATAACCAACTTGTCCAATGGCTCACACTTGTAATCCTAGCTACTTTCAAGTCTGAGATCTGATGCCTGGCCAGACAACTCAGATAACCTTGACTCTAATTAGCTGCTCAAATTGAAATCCATGACTGTAATCTAATCTCAGCTTCTTAAGAGACAGAGGGAGGAGGATCATGGGTTCAGGGCCAGTCAGGGCTAAAATATCAAAATAGAAGTTAAAATTAATATTATACTATTGAACATCTGAAAAATATGAGTTAACTATGTGTATAATTGTACTACAGGAAAATTTGCCAATATTCATCAAAATATATTATAAAAATGTTTTTGAACTAATTTTACTGCATGTATACATACGCAAATAAAAAGTTTATTGAGAAGAACTTCCCTTTTCTGCATATACATGAAACAAGTTTGTATAAATGTGTGTGCAATTATGTGGGGCACGTATGTATGTATGTATGTGTGTGTGTATGCTTGTATCTCCGCATAGGGCACTGTCACAAAAGATTAAAAATATATACACAGCCTTAATCTACAAGGATTAAACAAACTGCAGGATGGGACTATCATTTTCTTTACAAAACAGTAAATTCATTTTTAAAATGAATTGGATCTACATAAAGCTATATGGAAATATCTTGCAATGTAAATTAAGACAATGTTGAATAGTATATGCAATATGCTCCTTTTGCTGTAAAATAAAATTACTAATGCTCAGGAGAGAGAAAGGCTCAGGTACAGGTGATTCCATCACCATGGTTTTACACACACACACACACACACACACACACACACACACACATATCCATCAGTGAAAATGCTGTGGACGGTGCTGAGAGGAAGAGGAAATAGAGTGATTGCTCACATTGTGGTTTTATATCTTTTAATATTTGCTATCTAAGCAAGGGGTTTGTAGTCTAACTTACTTTTGTTCATTCATAAATAATAGAGGTTAGGGAGAGAGATGGATGAGGTGAATTTCATCGAACTATACAGTATGCATGTATGGAAATGTCAGAATAAAGCCTCATTTGTATAACTAATATATGCTACTAGAGTAATAACTATTACATTAAAATATGTTTATCTTCATCATTCTTTTCATTGTATGATAAAAATCAGAGACTAAAGCCTACCAGATTTAAAAATTTAAGAAAGCTTAGATTTTAAGAGAAAGAATATATAAACATGAACTACTGATATTTACTGTGAATAGCTACCTCTATCTGCAAGTAGCAAGGAGTTTTCAAGTCAATAATATTATGTGATTCTTCTGCTTATATTGTTTCACGTGTTATGTTATATCATCTGAGGATGGTTCAGTTGCCTTTGATCAGTTAAGAAACACCACACACACACACACACACACACACACACACACACACACACACACACACACACACACACACACACACACACACACACACACACACACACACACACACACACACACACAGGCAGGGAAAGATTCTACCCAGAGTCTCCAGAGTGAATATTGTCCTTTTGGCACACTGATTTCCAACTTCAGACCCTCAGAAGTTTGAGGGAATAAATTCCTGTTGTTTTAAGCCACCCAGCTTGCAATAATTTGTTATGGCAACCCTAGGAAACTATTATATACACAAACCAAGCATATAAACCCTCCCAGATCACCAGCGATATTTAATTAAGACCATATCCCAAAGTTATGTCAGAGAAATAAGGCACTGAAATCAGAATCAAGAATTTTTCATAAACCTAGCCCTGAGTAATATGAAAAACTAAGTGATATCATGTATGAGAAAAAACCTGGTAGAACTTCAAATTGGTACAACAATTTTGGAAAACATTCTAGCTGTTACTTTGTAAGAGTGAAGATGTACACACTCCTTTGATAGATAGTAGCTCAGCAAATGAGAGAAAGTCATATATGTTGACAAGGACAGGGAGCTTTCTGAAACATCATTGTTCTCATTATTCCCAAACTAGAACAATCCAAATGCCCATCAACAGGATAATGATATATGCAATGTGCTACATGTTTATGAGTAGAATATTAGTCATTGGTGAATATTCATAAAGCACAGCTATGTGCAGCAAGTTGACTTATCCAAGCATAATGTTGAACCCAAGAGAAGAATACATAGATAATATGATTATACTTATATAAAATTCTGAAAATGTTCCTCCAAAGTAAAGTATATTAGTTATAGATAAATACTTGCATAGGAACTATAAAGCAGAGTAAGAATGTGATCTATAAAAATCAAGATGGAGGATAATGCCAAGAGAAAATAAATGGTGTGATTGGTGGATATTATACTGAATTGGGTTATTATTTTGACTAAGATGAGTAGTAGTTTCATGAATGTTTATATTTTTTAACTGTATTTTTTGTCTTTTCTTTTTAGGTACTGAGGATCGAACCCAGGATGTTGTACTTTCTAGGCCAGTGCTTTGCCACTGAGCTATATCCCAGCTCTGTTTATATTTTTTCTGTACTCTCATTCATTAGATTGTTATTGTTATGAAATATTTCAAATATTTTACATAGCAATCTTTTGAAAAAGGACAAAGGATTTTATAAAGGGAAAAGAATATCTGAGTGCCAGTGGCTCATGCCTATGATCATAGCTACTCAGGAGGCTGAGATCTGAGGATCAGGATTCGAAACCATCCTAAGGCAGGAAAGTCCATGAGACTCTTATTTCCAATAAACCAGCAAAATGTCATTAGTGCAATTGTGGCTCAAGTGATGGAACACTAGCCTTGAGCTAAAAAACTCAGGGGCAGTAACCAGGCTCTGGAGTTCAAGGCCCAGGAATAGCACCAAAAAGAAAGCAAGAGTGAGAGAGAGAGGGAGAGAGAGAGAGAGAGAGAGGGAGAGAGAGAGGGGGGGGGGAATCAATAGGAATGTTAGAATTAGAAAATATCCTATTGACCCTGAAGAAATGTGTGTTTTCTTATGGTTCTTTTACATTTTATTTCCTGCTCTGTTTCCTGCTTGTCAGCTAAAATTCGTATACATTTTCTACTAAAATCCAAAATTCGTGAATACAAAGAGAAACATAACAAATAAAAGGCTTAACAAATCTTCATGATCATTTTAGGGTCAGGGCTATCCAGAGAGAGTGATACGTTGTTTTGCCAGAGCCTCATTTTCAGGAGGATGCTGAATGCTAGCTGATGGTGACTGGAGATTAGTAGAAATGGAGGAAATCCCAGATAATAGGTAACATTGTGCCAGTGCCAGAGGGCTTTTTACATATCTTGTGGAGCCTCAAAATCTTAGCAACATTATTTTACCCAAGTGAGGTTGTTATGTGGGGACTTGCGCTAAGTAAAGGAAGGGACAGGGCTAGCATTGGAAACGAGGCTTTCTCCCATGAGTCCAGCGACCTGTACTGCAGCTCTGAAGTAACCATACTGACATCAACACAGGTATGACAGGAAAGTCTAGTTAAAGTGAGTTGATGCCAATACGTCAAACTCAGACAAGTCATGCATGGCATGGGATGGATGCCAGCTGGCTCTGAGGGGATGTGCAGAACACAGATGCGACTTAAGCTCAGCACAGAACATTTACAGAAATTTGCCTTTTTCAAGGTTTGTACCTCTGGCACAATCAAAAACAACATTGATATTGCTTGTGATAGTTTGTACTAGTTAGCAAAGTCCTCCACTTATCTTCCATGTGGTTGATATTCCATCTCACACTCCAAATAGTTACATATTCCTAGCCAAACCTCAGTTCTTTACAAACTCAAAGCAATGAATCACTTAGTAAATTGTCTCAAATAAACAGATATAATCAGATCTCTGTTTGGTCTTCATGCTGGAGAAAGTGTGCAGGCTCTGACTGCTTCATATCTCTGCCCTCTATGCCAAAATTCGACCTTTTATAAAATTATTTCTGCCAAGAAATCTCACAAGACCTTGTGTGGTTTCTACAGAGGATATATGAAAGACTGAACAAATATAACTGCATTATCCCCATTCCTATCCTCAAAGCTTTTGCAAACTTAGCAAGCTATTTCAGAGGATCTCCTCTACAAATTGTGGAAGTCTGTTGAATCCATTCCCAGTACTGGTCCTAAGAGTTTAGGAGTTAGAAGATAAAAGGTTGCATTCCTTAAATGCATTGATACAGTTAAATAGGAAGTAAAATATAAGATGAAACAAAAATGAAGGTCCAGTCAATATTAAGATAAATATATTTGCTGGTACTGGTTGTTAACATCTGTCACCTTAGCTCAGGGAGCTGAAATCTGGAGGATCTTGGTATGAAGCAATTTGGGGCAGAAAAGTCTGTGAAACTCTCTCCAAAATAACTAGCAAAAAGTGTGGCCTGAAGTGTGGCTCAAGTGGTACAGCGTCAGGCAAGCAAGCAAAGCCAGGCAATCAGAAGTCCTTGAGTTCAAATTGGTATTGGAAAAAATGATAGACATATTTCTCTTCTTTTTCCTATTGATTTTCTCACATACAGTGTACCTGAAACATCAGTGGCTCACGCTTGTAAGCCTAGCTACTCAGGAGCTGAGATCTGAGGATCCCCGTTTAAAGCCAGGTGTGGCAGCAAAATCGATGAGACTCTTATCTCCAATAAACCACCAGAAAACTGGAAGTGGCACTGTGGCTCAAGTGGTACAGTACTAGGCTTGAGCTGAAGAGCTGAGGGGGAAAAAAAAGAATTATATGTCTTGTAGGGAAAAGATGAAAGAGGTGACACTGATCATAATGCTTTGTGCTCATAGACATGTTGAATAGAAACCCCTTTATGCAACCACTTAAGGATAATTAGCAGAAGAGAACTGTAAGTCTTGTAAGTGGTCTTGTAAGTGGTCACCTTGAATCCATCCATGTAAGATACAGTCCAATAGTCCCAGTCAATGAAGCTGATAAGATGTCCTATTCATATTATAATTTTGTTTATACTTATAGATGTACCTATGATGAATTTTAATCTATAAACTAGTCACAGAAAGGCTTTAATAAAGCATTAGTAACAACAATAAAATCGATTAATTATAAAAATACTCAAAAGTTGGACAAATGTTCTTTCCCTCTCTAGAAAGAATCAAGACAAATGACAATACTTTGGACCAGTGTTGGTTGTAGATAACTGTAAGAAACACATTACATGAAATTATAATGGAAATTATAAAAACGAAACCCTGAGCTGGAGTGACTGGTGTAGACTAACTTCATTAGAGTCCCATAATGCTAGGCCTGTGCACCATTCATTAACTACTTTAAGAAATATATGGCCACAGGGGGATTTTTTTCTTCTCTTTGTTCTCCCTTCCTTCCTGCCTTCTTTCCTCTCCTTTCTATACTTCTTCCTTCCTCCATTCCTCTCTTTTTTCTCCTCCCTTTCTTTCTTCCTTTTGAAAGAGAAAGAAGGCATATTATACTGGCATGGCAAGGCCATATGAAGAAAAAACTCCAGTCTAACTTCAGGATATAAATATGAGTTCTGGTTCTAGGTTGAAGTAGAATAAAATACAATGAGGGCATGAAACGAAAGTTGTGCCTAGTTAGACAGTCTCTGTTTCAGGTATGGCCAGATTGGCAGTTCTGCTTAGGAGAAGATTTGAAAAGAAATTGTTAGTTAAGATAAGCAAGTCATTATTATCTGGTGGATGGTCTGTCCTGAGGAGGATTTGCCATTCCTTCTTTGTGAGCAGTTTCCTCTATTTCTCATAAAGATGCTATCAATTAGTACTGTCCTTCCTGGATTCTGGAAAGTTGCCAGGAATAACACAAAGCAAAGATTAAAAAAATGGAAACAGAGGACAAGTTCATTCACTGGCCCATGTAAGAAATCAATCATTAAAACAAAAGCAGGTTTTAAGTACCAATAATTCTCCCCCAACTGGATATTTCAAAACAGCATTCAGATTACCTTATAGTTACTGATATAGTATAATTGGATGTCCAATCTTCTTCCATCTGAAATGAAATATATGAAGAAAACACATTAAAACATCAGTATAAAGGGGGGCAGGGGAGAGTGATGTAGTGAAATTGATCAGAACACAGAGTAAACGTGTGGAGATATAACAACTAATATAGGCCAGTACAATACTAAGAGAAAAAATCATTAGTGAGCCACTTTTGAAAAATTTGAAAGCCCCACATCTAGACTTCATTTTTAAAACAAAGGCATACATATCATGTGATTGATATTTTAAAACAACTTTAGCATATTCTTGAGAATCTAGTCAAGTCTAAGAAAGCTTAGATTTGGGGGGAATCTTCACCAAGAAATAGGTATTTGAAAGGGGTGGGTGGGGTGGGGTGGGGCAAGAAGGAAAGGGTAGATGAATGAAGAAGAGAAGAGGGGAGAATTCAGTAAAGAATCAATGTACCTCTTAGAAAATTAAGAAGTGTGTGTGGGGGGGGGAAATGCAGGTAGGGGAGAGATGGGTGAGAATGTTGAAAGAGGTGATATTGGTCAAGATGCATTATATTTATAAACGGCTTTGTTAAAAGGGAAGTCGTTTATAAAACTACTTAACAAAAAAGAATCACAGGGAATTCCTCATGGTAGCTACTGACACCCACCAGCTTCTATTATTAGGCTATGTACGATCAAGAGGAGCCCCTCCTACAGGGTCTGTCTTCTTCCTCCCATAGAAGAGAACTTGAAGATAAAAAGGACAGTAAATGTACTGGAGTCTATGTAAATGCTAGATAAAATATTTATAGTCTCTGTAGTGGTACTGTTCAGTCTCCAGGTTTCTGATGCTCTGAATAGTTATTCTAAAATAGTTGTTCATTAATTTTGTAATATTAGCCGTAGAATGTAGTGTTCTTGGGGCAAGGACACACCCCATGACTGCTACTCCAGGAGTCATTTGTCACTATGATGAGCCAGTAGTCTATAGAAATGCTCCATCTTGTCATGCTTCTAGATTATAAGCTTTGGGTTGTTGAGTTTGCACTTTATTTATGTTAAAATACATCTTGTATTTTCCTAAACACTTAAAGTCCTGTCCTTTTTAACTAAGAGAAAAAATGAAAAAGAAAGAAAAGTTCTGGGGAATCAATGAGCCTCAATTTTTAGACCTATAAAATGGACTTTCTCCACTGGGTTACTCTGAAAGTTTAATGAGATCACATAAAATACTACACCAGAAGTGAAATAACCAAGGCATTAAGGAATTAATAAAGAAGTAGAAAGACAGGAATATTTTCTTTTACTTCCTTTATACATTTAGTGTGACAAAGAGAATTTTGCACATACTTAGAAACTGGATTCACCTATTTCTAATGAATACTTCTGTTCTAATTTTTTTTTCTGCTAGTCCTGGGGCTTAAACTCAGAGCTTGGACACTGTCCCTGAGCTTCTTTTGCTCAAGTACTCTACCACTTAAGCCCCAGCACCACTTCTGGCTTTTTATGTGTATATGTTACTGAACAATCAAACCCAGGGCTACATGAATAATAGGCAAGTACTCTACCACTAAGCCACACTCCCAGCCCCTTGTACTAATTTTTTTTAATAAATTTTGTTTACTACCAAACATTCCTTAAGTATTAGCACCCTATTCAAAGGAATCGCTTTCATTTGCCTCTGTATCTTTTGTAACAAATAAAAACAAAAATTAAGGAACCTCCAAATTGCTTTCCAGAGTGAGTAAACAAGTTTGTACTCCCACCAACAGTGCAGTAACATTACTTTTTGGCCACATCCCCTCTAGCATTTGTTGTTATTAGATTTCTTTTTTTTAAACTTCAAACAGATTTATATTTTATTCATTTCCATTCTTATATCAGATTAAAAACCCTTCCAAATGGAATAGCTCTTCTTTCTTTGCTTGCTTGCTTGCTTTCTTCCTTCTATCCTCCCTCCTTCCTCCTTCCCTTTCTTCCTTCCTTCCTTCTATTTTTCCTTCCTTACTTCTTTCCTTCCTTCCTTCCTTCCTTCCTTTCTTTCTTCCTTCCTTCCTTTCTTTCTCTCTCTCTCTCCCCCCTCCCTCTTCCCTTCTACTCTTTTCTTTTTTCTTTTTGTGGTGCTCTGGATTGAACCCAGGGTTTTGTGCATGCTTGGCAAGCACTTCACTACTTTGCTACAACACTAACCCTCTTTATTATTTTTTGTGCCATTCCTGAGATCTGAATTCAGGTCCTGAGCTTTTCTCCTCAAGCCTAGCAGTCTACCACTTGATCCAGCTCTATTTGGGCTTTTTACTGATTAATTGAGGTAAGAGACTCATGAACTTTCCTGCCCTGGCTTGTTTTGAACTGTGATCCTCAGATCTTAGCCTTCTGAGTAGCTAGAATTACAGGTGTAAGCCATCGGTATGTGTTTTAATGTTTCATAGCATCTGTAATTTCTGATCATTTGACTAAAAAATAAATTGAAAGAAACATTTGGTGTTGCATTTAATTTTAAAAATTTTCTAATTAAGTTAAAAATAGATTTCTTGAATATAGCCATTATAGCTGGGGTGAGGTGGAATCTCAATGTCATTTTGATTTGCATTTCTTGAAGAAATGTTGAGCATTTCTTCATGTGTCTATTGGTCATTCTTAGTTCCTCTTCAGAGAAGTCTCTTTTTAAGTCTTTAGTCCCCTATGATCTAGCAACACCACTTTTGGGCATTTACCCAAATGATCACAAACAAGACCATACTAAAACTACCAGCACAACTATGTTTATCATAGCATTATTTGCCATAGCTAAGATATGGAACCAACCCAGATGTCCCTTATAGATGAATGGATCAAGAAAATGTGGCATATATATATATATATATATATATATATATATATATATATATATATATATATATGCACAAAGAGATTCTAGGCTTCCATCAGAAAGAATGACATTGCCCCCATTTGATAGGAAATGAGAAGACTTGGAGAAAATCGTATTAAGTGAAATAAGCAGACCCAAAGAAACATAGGTCCCATGGTTTGTCTTATTTGCAATAATTAGTATATATCTAGGATAATCTTAGCAGATGAGCAGAACAGCTCAATAGCTACATACATATGACCATATAAGATGATGCTAAGCAAAATGAACTCCAAGACATGGACACAAGAGATTTTTCTTTGTTGTTGCTTCTTTTGTATCTTCTTCCCCCTATGGTATATCTTCTTTTGTCCCTGTATTTGATTGTATATACATTTATCTGAATCAGGGAAGGGAAGGGGAACAACAAAATGGTGAGACAAAGGACAAGGGGCAAACCAATGCAACAGTGATATTCATAAGACAATATGTTGGAAATGATTTGTGCAACTTGGGGTAAGGGAGCTAAAGAAGAGGGAAAGTAGGAGAAAAATGAGGGAAGGGGTAACAGATTTGATAAGAAATGTACTTATTACCTTACTTATGTAACTGTAACCCCTCTGTACATCACCTTAACAATTAAAATTTTAAAAATTAAAGCAAAAAATAAGAATTAAAAAGCATAAATGTATAAACACAATAGAATATCACAAACTTGAAAGCACTTTGTGGGATTCAAATTAGTGAGTCTCAAGGACCTGTGCCAAGTGGGATAAAATAAGAGGTGCAAAGAATCTGGTGGCATTTCTGTTTTCTTCCTTCCAACAAAAGGTTTTCCAATTAACCATAAAATAAGTTAATGATAATTGATTGTGGAAAAATTGTGTTAAATCGACCAAGTGTGCTTGTTTTCATGGGAACTGTGGTAATCAAAACGAGGTAATGGTTTCTTAAAATAGCAAACAACACCTAGTCTAGGTAGAGCAATGTGCTAGCTCTATCCTGCCTCCACATTAGAATTGCCTGGAGCATTCAGAACCCCCCATCCCTGCACCTCGCCCCCAAAGGATAGGGGTTTATTTGGCCAGCTGGTATGGTAAAGAAACATTTGAGGTGTTTCTTGTTTGCAGGCCTGGTTGAGAATTACTTCAATAATATGTGAAAGATGCCTAGAAATCTAATAAAACTTAACATCCTAAGAAATGTCAGATTCTGTTTAAGAAAAAATATACTTCTTAAAATTCATTGACATACTTTAAAAAGGTGTTAAATGAACCCAGTCACTGATAAATTCATTATTCCTTTTCTTCCCTTTCTTTCTTGTCTCATCCCGCTAATAAGGAAATGATTGAAGGACAGAGATAGAGAGAAATGATATCATGGAATAAAAAGTAGAAAAATCAAGGGCTACTTAAAATGCTCTGTTAAAGATACCTTTAATCTCGCAGAAAAGGAATTTCTCCTGTAGAAATGTGCTCACCAAGTGTCCAGGCATAATTACAGATGCTTAGGGAGAGGGCTTATTGTGAAAATTGAGCATTAAGAATGGATTGTGCTGCGTTATTTAAGGCTCTGTTGATGTTCATTTGCTTGGTGATAAAAGCAAGATCCAGGATTCTCCCATTAGCTTTATCTTCATCTCTGCCTTCCCTGCTAAACCCCATGGAGCTATAACTTGAACCTAGTTTTGTTATTATACTCTGAGGAACCAAGCTTGCCTTGTTCCTAGGCTATGCCAAAAGCTGGAAGAGTCCCAGTGGAGAGATCTGATTCCAATTTGGGGATGAAAGTACAGTCCCCCCTGCCAGGTTTAAATTGAGAGCATATTACTCATTTTTAGTTAATTTCTCAGCCTGCAGTATAATTTGGCACATGTGTGCAATATATGTTCTCTCCATTTCTTCCTCAGGGACCCTGACCTTGATGGGATAGTTATAACTGAGGAAAAGTTAATCAATGAGGTTCCTAGTTAAATATCTTATTTATAAGAAAATATACTCATTGAAATTAAAAAGGGTATAATAAAAACAAGCTACATGGCTTCATGTTTTTTATCTCTAAGGTTTCTTTTTAATATCAAGAGTGAGCAAAATGGGGGAAATGAAATATCATGGTTCTCAAAACATGCACACTGAGGAAAAGAGTGATTTTAGACCATCAATATGGGAAGAAACTGTCCTGTTCCTATTCACAGGGAAGCTGCATCTTTCTGTAGATTTTAAATCCATCTTTTTGCAGACATACTTCTTCTAAGTGAATCAGAAACTTTGAGAAGGTCAAGCATGATGATGCACATCTGTAATCCTAGCTACAAGGGAGACATAGATAGGAGGATCATGGTCTGAGGGTGAGCTGGGCAAATTGTGAGGTGGTATCTGACAAATAACTAAAGGAAAAAAGAGATAGAATTGTAGCTCAAGCAGTAGAGTGCCTATCTAGAAAGCACAAGGTCCTGAATCCCACTATTGCCAAAACTAAATGAATAAAGAAATGAGGGAGATTTTCCAGGCCTTCTTTTTCTTGTTTTCAAATTGTGTTGTCTCCCTAACATCAATAATTGTTGCTACCTTCTAAATTACTCCAACCTCTCTAACTCAGAGGGACATGTAATGATCAAGGCTCCTAAGAACACACAATGCACGCACGCACACACACACACACACACACACACACACACACACACACACATACACAAACACACACACATATGCACAATTTGTATTTATACTTCATACATATGTTAAGTGAAATTGATTTTGCACACATTTGAAAAAAAGTGATTTTCAGTCTATGGTCATTCTTTCCTTTGATAAACCATTTCCCAATTCTCCTACCTAGCTGTCAATAATATATCTAGTACTTTACAGTATGTTCTTAAAGATGCTTTAAGAAGGATGTATTATGGGTGAAATGAAAATCTCTGCTATTTCATTACATGGGTGAAGGATTCTTCTGACCTTTCAACCTCAACCTCTACTCTGCAACTTGCTTTCTGACTGTTATTCTTCTATCTAAATCCATTACATTAGGCACAAACAAGCTTCTCCTCATTTGAGGAATACTTTTTGATAATACTGCTGCACACAAGAGTAACAGAAGGCTGTCATTACAGGCAAAGGAAGCAACTTCAAATAGAATTCAAGACATTGTTGTCTAACCATTATTAATCACTACCAAATATTTCCGTTTCATTCAACCTCTCTCTCTGCTCAGGATGTAGTTAGCTGGGAACTACTCTATTAACTAAAATTTCTTCTCCCCCTAACATCTAGAGTTCTACAACATTTCCCCTTCTTTTCCCCATTCCTTTACCCACAACCATCACAATAATAGTTTCAAACTACCTAGTCTCTAAAATCAGGGGTAAATTGGAAATCTCTGCTATGTCATTACATGGAGAGCTTCTTTAAATAGCTCTCCCCATATCTTCTTCTTACCCTCTCAGATCAATCTGCTCATATCTTATTCATTTGTAAAATTCTAGTTTTTTTTCACCCAGTCATAACTGTGCCTTAAGAACTACTTATTTAGTTGGGTGAATCTCCTAAAATCCACCACACAGAATGGCAACCAATGGTGCAGAGCCAGCCCAACTCATAAGCAAGTGACCTCTACATTTAAAAACTATTGAAAGGGAAAATTTGAATTTTTGATGTTCTGGTAAAAAAATATTCGATGCCTTATCATACATAGTGTCCCTTTCCATCTACTCATATATTTTCTTTAGTGAAGATAGTGAGCACTTACAGAGAAAGGGAAAAAGAACACATGTGGTATCTCTCCCAGAAGCATTACAGGTTTTTATTTATTTTTTGTATTTGTTGTCATTCTGATACAAAACGTTTTGCTGTGTATCAAACTCACAATCCCTCTTCCTCAATCTCCAAACTGGTTCCTTGGATTACAGGTGTAAGCTCTGACATTTGACAGAAGCACTGTATTTTTACATGAAATAATCTTAAACCGACAATTGCTTAAAGCAAGGATATTTCTGTTTGTGAGTGTTAGTCATCTAAATGCCAATGATTACCATGTTGCTGGGAGAGAGATTTTTAACTTCTTGGAATCACACAACAGGGCATGACTTTCTATGTTATCTTCTTTTGTCTTCTGCTTTATAAACTTTAGCACAGGGATTATAAAGACTAGAGGCAAGCAGAATTTTATCTTTTGATTTCCACATAGAGTATTGTTCAGTATCCCAAGCTGGTGCTCCTTTCATTCAAATTAATCATAACTGATTTCTGAGTAGCTGTTCAACAGATACCAAATGACTAAGTCTTATAAGCCATGAATTGATTTCTGAGGGTGATAAATATACATCATATTTCCCTTTAAGAGTTAAATTGTAAACTCACCAATGAGGGTGTTTACTTGCATTTTGGAAAAGTGCCAGGAAAATGTTCAGTGACTAGCATTATGTCACAGTGGTTAGGAATGTGAGTTAGAATCAGATCCCATGGGTCTGCAACTCAGCTTGGATACTAACCAGGTGACCCTGGGCAGGTTATTTAATATATCTGGCTGAGTTTTGTCGTATGTGAAATGGGGATAATAAAATACCTGTCTCACAAGTTTGTAGCAGGAATAAAAACACGATTTCTGTTTAATGCTTAAAACAGTAGGTAGTAAAGACTCCACTATGACTCCTCTTGTGTGTTTTCACTGAGATATCTGGGTGGTAAATGTAGAAACCAGGTCACCGAGTGTAAAATTATATTCAGAAATTACAAAGGAAAGTACAATGAATCAGCTACATAAAGCTGGATCTCCTATAACCTTGGGAACTATAAAATATAAAAAAGAGGGAAAAATAAAATAAAGGACCACTTAAAGAGATTTCTTTGGAAAGAGCCAAAATCTGTAGCTGTCCTAAATAGCTAAGTAGGTGAACGGTTGGGTGGTGTGGTCCTGTTATCATTTTACCTTTCAAGTGAGAACAGACTTGGGTGGGACTACTTTGAGGTGTGAATGCACTTTGTGTTGGACTGAAGACCATTGGGAAAATAAATCTGATTCCTGTTTCCTCAGTCAGGAGTATGAAATAAGCAAAAAGGTACTCAGTGCTGACATTAGAAAATCAGAGAGACCCCAAATAAACAACATAATGATGTACTCCAAGCTCTTAGAAAACCAAGAACAAGCCAATCCCCAAATGAATAGATGGAAAGAAAAAAAATGAAATTCAGGAGCAAATGAATGAAACAAAGATGAAGAGAATAATGCAAAAAATCAGTGAAACAAAAAGTTGATTAAATATCTTAATAATAATAATAAAATAATTAAGAAGCCAGGTAAAACTTTATCATAAACTGGTTGTTCACTGTGATTGGATCTTATTTTATATATGTCTGTTAGTAAATTTCTATCTATATGTTTTAAAAAGATCTAAAAACCAAAGTAATCAAAAGAAAGAAGGGAGAAGACCCAAATTAATGAAGTGAGAGACAGAAAGGAGATATTACAATACTAATTACTGAAATTCAGAAGATATTTAGTGAACATTTTGAAAACATGTACCTCAAAAAACTAGAAAATCAAAAAAGAAATTTATTCTCCATACACATGACATACCAAACTGAACCAAGAAGATACAAAAACTTAAACAGATTTATGAGTAATGAGACTGAATATCAATGATAAAGAATCTCCTAATAAAGTAAAGCCCAATGAAGTATGGATTCTACTGATTAATCTACCAGACCTTTATATAAGAAGTGGCAGCAGTGCTTCTCAAACTATTCAAAAAAATAGTCAGAGGATATTGCCAAACTCATGATATGAAGTCAGTATTACTTGAATAGTAAACATTAAGAGAAGAAAAGAAAAAGAAAAGAAAGTCATAGAACACTTTCCCTGATATACATAGATGAAAAAAACTCAATAAAATACATACAAACCCAATAACATATAAAAATATTATACACCATAATCAAGTTGGTTTTAGCCCAAGGATGCAAAGACAGTTCAACATATGCAAGTTAATTAATATAACACAAACAAAATCAAACACAAAAATATACATGATTATGTCAATGAAGACAGAAAAATCTTTTGACAAAATTCAACTTATTTTCATAATAAAAGTTTTGAAGGAACTAGCAAGTCAAGGAAAGTACCTCAACATAATAAAGGCTATATACAGCAAACCTATTGCCAACACTCTACTAAAAGCAGAGAAATTGAAACTATTTTCCATAAATCAGAAATGAGCCAAAGATGTCTACTCTCTCCACTCTGTTTTTTGTTAATATTATCTTTAAGTAGTTGTACAAAAGAGTTGCCATTTAACAATATGGCTATAGAATTCCTAGTCCAAAAAAAAAAAAAAAAACAAGCAAGGGAACAAACTAAAAGAGAAAGAAGTCAGAATAATAACCCCAGAGCTTAAAAAATACCTAGGAGGGCTGGGAAGTTGGCTCAGTGGTAGAGCGCTTGCCTTGCATGCCTGAGGCCCTGGGTTCGATTCCTCAGCACCACATAAGCAAAAAGCAAAAAGCCGGAAGTGGCGGTGTGGCTCAAGTGGTATGGCACTAGCCTTGAGCTGAAGAGCTGAGGGACAGTGCTCAGGCCCAGAGTTCAGGCCCCACAACGGGACCAAAAAAAACAAAACAAAACAAAAAACCTAGGAATTTAACTAGGGAAGTGAAAGATCTGTACAATTAAAAGTATAAATCACTGAAAAAAGATACTAGTGAGGGGCTGGGAAGGTGACTCAGTGGTAGAGCGCTTGCCTTGCATGCCTGAGGCCCTGGGTTCGATTCCTCAGCACCACATACGCAAAAAGCAAAAAGCCAGAAGTGGTGCTGTGGCTCAAGTGGTAGAGCGCTAGTCTTGAGCTGAAGAGCTGAGGGACAGCGCCCAGGCCCAGAGTTCAGGCCCCACGACTGGACCCCCCCAAAAAAAAATACTAGTGAAAACACCAGAAAATGGAAATCCCCCTTTCTCTCTGCTTTATGGGACAACAACATCAATACTGGGGAGTGGCTATACTAAAAGGCTGAAAGCAATATTTGGTATAATCCCCATCAAAAGTCCATTGACATTCTTCTCAAAGTTAGAAAAATCAATCCTAACATTTATATAGAAACTCAAAAGACTCCTAATAACCAAAATGATCCTGAGCTAAAAACAGCAATGCTACAAGTATCATAACACTGACCTTCAAACTATACTACCAGGATTATAATAACAAAAACAGTACGATTCTTGCACAAAAATAGGTACATTGATCAATGAAACAGAATAAATGACCCAAAAATAAGCCCACACACTCATAACCAGATGATTTTTGAAAGAGACAAAAGCATATATTCAAGAAAAGATACACTCCTTAACAAATAGTGCTGGGAAAATAAATATTGATAAATAGAAGACTGAAACTAGATTCATATTTCTCACATTGTGCTAATGTCAATTCAAACTTGACATAAGACCTTAATGTAAGCCTTGAAACTTTGAAACTATTACAGGAAAACATGGGGAAAGAATAAAACATGTAGCAATAGGCAAGAACTTCCTGAACAGAACTCAAATAGCTCAGGAAATAATAGTAAAAATAAGCAAATGGGGTTACATCAAACCAAATGCTTCTGTTCAACAAAGGAAATTATCACTAGAATTAAGAGACCACCGACAGGATGGGAGAAAATATTTGCCACCCATACATCTGAGAGAGGATTAATAGCTGTAATTTAGAGGGGGAACAAAAAAGCAAAATACCTAAAGAATCAAAATCCAATTAATAAATGGCCAAATGAGCCAAATAGATATTTCTCAATAGCAGTTCAAGTGCTGATTAAATACATAAAGAAATGCTCAACATCCCATGGTCATAAAGGAAATGTGAGTCATGGCATCACTAGCAAGAGAAATAGCCCACAGAATGGGAGATGCTATGCATCACACAAGGGCCTCATATCTAAAATATACTTAGAGCTAAAAAAAAACTAAACCTCCCATAAACAGATCCTCAAAGAAACAACAAACCAATTAATAAGTGGGCTAGAGACGTGAAGAGAGACTTCCCCACAGAAGAAAAAAGAATGGCCAATAGACATGTGAAGAGATGTTCAACACATCTAGCCATAAAAGAAACACAAATCAAAACAACACTGAGATTCCACCTCACCCTAGTTAGAACGGCCATTATCAAGAAGACTAGCAATAACAGATGCTGGCAGGGATGAGGCCATTAGGAAAACCTACTGCACTATTGGTGGCAGTGTAAACTTGTTTAACCACTCTGGTAAGCAGTGTGGAGGCTCTGCAACACTGAGATTTCATCTTACTCCACTCTGCATATCTGTCATCAAAAATAAAAAGCAATGAATCCTGGAGAGTATGCAAAGAAAAAGGAAGTCATATTTTTTATGAGAATATACTTAGTTTAACTAGTGTTAGTAAACTGTTACTAGTATAGTAGTATGGAGGTCCCTAAAAAGCTAAAGTCAGGATACAATAGAAACGTTTGTACAGCTATGTTTATTCCAATATTATTCACAATAGACAAGCTATAGAAACAGTATAGATGCACTACAATTGATGAATAGATTTGAAAAACTGTAGTATGTATACACAATGAAGTATTCAGTTATAAAGACGACTGAAACTATAACATTATGACATGTTCAGGAAAATGGATGGAACTAGAGCTCATCATGATAAAGTACACCAAGTTAAGGAGGACAAAAGTTACATGTTTTCATCCATATGTAGAAACTAGTCCTAAAAGATATACATATATATACATGTATATGAATACATATATATTTGATATATAAATGCATATATACACAGAGAGAACATGATTGCACTTTTGGGATTGTTTGGGGGAAGGATATGAAATGTTAAGTGAACCAGAGAAGCAGGTGGAGGTGCTGGGGATGGAAACCAGGGCCACATGTATGCTAAGCATGTGCTCTACAACTGAGCTACACCCCCACTGGAAGGATATGAAATGTTTAGGAGGTTACAGAGGAAGCCTGAGAAGGAGAAAATGAATAGTATTGATATGCATTGTGTCTATAATTGAGAATGACAGAAGGAAGCTTACCAAAAGGTAATGAATGTCAGAGAGGTAGTAAGGAGGATCCAGAAAGAAAGAGTACTGTATGTAGTCTTTTGAGGAATCTCCATACTTCTTTCCAGAGTGGTTGAACAGTTTACACTCCCACCAACAGTGCAGTAGCATTCCCTTTTGACCACATCCCCTCCAGCATCTGCTGTTTTTAGATTTCTTGATTATAGCCATTCTAATGGCAATAATCTCAATGTTGTTTTGATTTGCATTTCTTTAATGGATGGAGAAGTTGAGCATTTCTTCATGTGTCTATTGGCCGTTCATATTTCCTCTCCAGAGCAGTCCCTCTTTAAATCATTAGCCCACTTATTAAAGGGGGAGTTGTTTGAGGATTTGTTGTTGGAGGATTTAATTTTTTGAATTCTAAGTATATTTTAGATATGAGACCCCTGTCTGTTGTATGGCTAGTGAAGATCTTCTAATTCATGGGCTTTCTATGGATCTTGATAGCTATGTTCTTTGCCATGCAGAAACCTTGCAGTTTAGTGCAATCCTATTTGTCCAAACTTTCTTTGATTTGTTATGCCTCCAGGTCATTATTAAGAAAATTTCAGCCTGAGCCAAGGAACCCTAGGCTTTCTCCTATTGCTTCATGTAATGTTTTCAGGGTATCTGCTTTTACTTCAAGGTCTTTGATCCATTTGGAGTTGGTATATAAGGGTATATAAGGATCTAACATTAGTTTTCTACAGATGTTTAATCCATTTTGCCAGCACCATTTACTGAAGAGGCTGTCTTTCTTCCAGCCTACTTTTTTGGCTCCCTTATTGAAGATTACATGGCTATAGGTCTGTGGATTCATTTCTGGGTCTTCAGTTCTATTCCATTGGTCCTCA
Source organism: Dipodomys merriami (assembly GCF_024711535.1). Classification (NCBI taxonomy): domain Eukaryota; kingdom Metazoa; phylum Chordata; class Mammalia; order Rodentia; family Heteromyidae; genus Dipodomys; species Dipodomys merriami. Next base: position 62,760,338 of record NW_027202270.1, on the reverse strand, counting down.
GGTCTGTTCTTGTGCCAGTACTGCAATACCACGTCTGGGCATTACCCACATGATCACAAACAAAGCCATCCTAAAGCTACCAGCACAACTATGTTTATCATAGCATTATTCACCATAGCTAAGATCTGGAACCAACCAAGATGTCCCTCATAGATATGGATCAAGAAAAATGTCACACACACACACACACACACACTCTCTCTCTCTCTCTCTCTCTCTCTCACACACACACACACACACACACACTGGAATTCTATGCTTCAATCAAAAAAATCATACTAAGTTGGGCACCAGTGGCTCATGCCTGTAATCCTAGCTACTCAGGAGGCTGAGATCTGAGGAACACGGTTCAAAGCCAGCCAGGGCAGGAAAGTCCGTGAAACTCTTATCTTCAATAAACCACCAGAAAACCGGAAGTTGTGCTGTAGCTCAAGTGGTAGAGTGCTAGCCTTGAGCTGAAGAGCTGAGGGACAGTGCTCAGGCCCAGAGTTCAAGACCCACAACCAACAAAAAAAAATCATATTAAGTAAAATAAGCCAGACCCAAAGAAACATGGGTCCCTATGGTTTCCCTTATTTGCAGTAATTAGTATACATCTAGGATGATCTTAGCAGATGAGCAGAACAGCTCAATAGCTATGTACATATGACCATATAAGATGATGCTAAGCAAAATGAACTCCAAGACATGGACACAAGATGTTTTTCTTTGTTGTTGTTGTTTTTAATGTACTGTGTGATTTTTCTGTTTCTTTTGTATATACCCCTGTGGTATACCCTCTGTTGTTACTGTACTTGATTTTGGTACCCTGATATTGTATATATGTTTATTTGAATAAAGAAGGGAAAGGGACAACAAATGGTGAGACAAAGGCTAAGGGGGGAACCAATGCAACAGCGATATACACAAGACAATATGTTGGAAACGAACTGTACAACTTGGGAGAAGTGGGGGGAGGAAAAGTAGGAGAAAATTGAGGAAAAGGGTAACAAGTTTGACAAGTAATGTACTTATTACCTTACTTACATAACTGAAACCCCTCTGTACATCATCTTGACAAAAAAAGCAATAGTATATTATACTAAAATGTAATATGTTCATGTGTGACATACCACAGTGAAACTTCTTTGATAATTGTATAGACTAAAGAAAATAAATGACAGGCATGTATAACCATTAGTTCTTTTGGAGGATTGGAGATGCTTACCAGTGGAAGGGGAGATTTAACAGAGATGGTGAAAAAGGGTGAATATGGTTCAATTTCTTTATATGTATATTCGGTACTAGAGCATTATACTTGCTGAATTCGTTTTAGAGAAGTAGAAGATGAGATGAAGGAGATTGGTGGATGGGTTGAATTTTATCATTGACATTGTATGCATGTATAGAAATATAACATTAAAACTATGTACAACCAATAAATTCGAATGAGTAATAAATGTAAATATAATTACATCTAAAATATGTTCACTGAAATATCTAGACTATATTTGTTCAGATCGTTGGATCCTATGGATCCAAATAAGTGATGGGTGACATAAATTTACCCTTCAGAGCTGAAGTTCAGGAAAGGACATACTTAGAGAATACAAAAATAAAGCCATTGAAACAAAGGGAGATTCACTGTATGCACACATCAACATTAGTTTAACTTAGAATGTGCTACTCTAATTTTTCACATGAAAGCAAATGAATACTCTAAAATGAATACGCAGGAAGGAAAAACCTGATACTGTCTGATCAGGGGAGATGCTAACAGTTTTGAAAAAGACAATTGAAACCAAAAAGAACAAAACAAAATATGTGTTTTGATTACTCCCTAACTGCTCATGCCAAGTACATCAGTTACAAATTCCTGATACATAGTGAAGATACTTTCCCTTCTTAGCACATATCCATATCTATATAATAATTTGCTATAAATAATATATAAAACCTATACATTTTATGCACATGCTATCGTGATGGCTCCATGTAAATCTAGCCTGAAATGTATTTCCCTGAAGTGCTTAAAACATGGGAAAGAACAACTTTTAAGAAAGTACTTACTTCTCATATAGAGGTAAAAGCTACGCTTATGTTTGGGTGTTTAATATAAAACAGTGTTCCCTGAACTTTACTCTATGACGGAATCTGTATATAATGTTTAAAATTTAAGCAAACTCACACATAAAAAGTCAATTTGCCTTTATTGATTTTTATCGCTGTGTATACTCTAGATGCACAACTGATTCCTAGTTAAGTACTTAAATTTCTCAATTAAAGTAGAAAGGTCTAATTAATGATTTTTCATAATACTCTATCCTTTTTCTTTTCCTCTTCATAATGTACCTTCCTACAGTGTTATTCTGGACTCTAGAAAATATAGTTATTATCTGATACTCAAAGTAAAGCAATCAGTCTGAGGTATCATTCCAAGGTATTGAGGTCTTTTTCTAGATACTATTCTGTTGACCATGTAAGATTTTTTTACAGATGCTTTTTAAGTTAGAGATGGAGCTCAGTGGTAGAGCACTTGCCTTGCATGCATGAGGCTCTGGGTTCGATTCCTCAGCACCACATTAGCAAAAAGAAAAAAGCCGGAAGTGGTGCTGTGGCTCAAGTGGTAGAGCATTAGCCTTGAGCTGAAGAGCTGAGGAACAGCAGCCAGGCCCAGAGCGTAGGCCCCACGGCTGGACCCCCCCCCCCACCAAAAAAAAAAAGAATAAACTTGATACCTGCATGTAAGGATATAAAATATTTGCATTTGAATAGATAGTGGTTTTATTACATAAATAATTCTTCCATGCAACATCATACTACATTATACTTGCTTGTTTATTTTGTCTTATTATATATTACTCTAGAATCTTAGTACTATAATATACTTTACCCAAGTTTTTATAGCAATCTTTACTGTTATAAAATATATGTTCAGGTACTTGCCTACGTTCTTACATCAAAATCAGATAAATATTGGAACTCATGGGACCTATCACCAATAATGATCCACTATTTAAAAACAGAGGCTTACTAGGGATGGCACAGGAAGTCTTATTTCCCTGAGAAATAATGGGAATAACTTGGCTTCATCCTTGGGCAACATACTACATGTTTGAATAATTTGTGGTTAAGGTTTCAACAAGATTCATGCTGGAAAATCAAACGGTTTCAGGAACCCTAGTCTCAGTTTCATCAGACCAATTTGAAAATAAGACACTGTCAAGTGTTTGAAAGTGGGATAGAAAGAATGTAAGACTCACTGTTACTTTTCAGAGCTATATAAATCAAAAGGCTTGCCAACCCGGAGCATAGGCAATCGTTCTGGTAAATGATGAGTCTTCAAAACTGAAGCTGTGACACTGGGCTCATATTAAGCAGCAGGAAGGAGACAATCCTCAGGTTTCCTGTTTTGGGGGGTTTTTTAGGTGGTGATACCTTTTGACAGTTTGTGGCTTTTTGTTAAGACTGTGGAAAGCACTTGTAGTTAAAAGAATATAGTGTTTCTTTCCTTAGTTCTCTAATAAATCATGACCAATTGGTAATTGCTCGAACATTATTAAAGAGTTGTGACAAATAATAAAGTGATATAACATTATTAGAAAGGAAAAATACACCTAGGAGAGATAACTTACAGGAAGATATGAAAAAGAAATACATCAATTTAGAAAGAAAAATGACTAATAGGAAGGGAATCATCTCTCAGCAGCATTGCCAGCCCAGGGTGTTCTGTGCGTGCATATCTTGCTGGATCTCCGTGCCAGCTTTGTCTATTTCCTTTTCAGAGATCATTTTGATCACAGTTTCTAAGATGCTTCTTTTTGCCCTCTTATAATGTGGTGACTTTCCATCTGTCTGAAAGTCAGTGAAAGTAGGTTTTATCCATGACCCAAGAGCTGAAAATGTGAGAAGCTTTCCTTGTCAGTGGATACAAGGCTTTCCAATTATACTACCAAGAAAGTAAATATACCCAAGGACAGAATAGGCATTCCTCTGTGGGGAAACAGAAGGTACTTTCCACCGGATCTCTCTCAGTCCTTCCAAAGGAAAGAGCCATAGTAGTCCCTGGAATCATCAGCTTTGAGAAGGAGCTAGGCAGTTTTAGCAGTAATTTTAAGCAAAATGATATAACAGTGATAATACAGGACACCTTAAGTCTTGACTCCACTCCCTGCTACATTTCTCTGTAGGGAGTATCAGGAAGCATGGCGATTTATTGTATAACAAGTTACCCTGTTGTTCTCAAATAGCAAGAGAATATTAACAGTTTATACTATGCAATACAAGTAAATGCAGGATCCTGTTAATTTTAATTGAATTTCTGATTAGGAAAATGATGTTGAGATGCTATGATTGGGAGAGGGGTGAGTCTTCTAGAAAATGGAATTACAGGCAATCACTAGGAAAACACACACACACAAACATACATACATACATATATATATATATACATATATATATACATATATATATATAAAGATGATAAATAATTATGGAATGAGACTTTGGGGCCAAATCAAAATTGATATCATTTAATATCTCCTTGTATTTCCAGCCAATTAAATGAATAGGTGCCTGTGGTAATTAAACTCACTTTGATAATTAGACACTAAGGATTCTTAAATTGCTGAATCTTAATGAATAGTTCCCAAGTATAGTCCCTGTATCTTAAGTGCTGTCAGATGGAATTTTCCCCTTTGTCAATAAAATATAGAGCTCCTTAAAATTGTTCACATAAATAATAAAAACTAGAAATAGTTTTGCTTCTATTGTCATTTTTCCAGCGTGGGTAGCTTGCTGAAATTTGAATATAAAATAAGTTTTCATATAAACAGACAAAGTAAAAATTAATCACTTGGAATTTGGAACCTAGAATGGTGGGCAAATTAAAGTCATATTTGCAGGGGAAATATGCAGCTTCTTGCAAGTACCTTCAGACATCTCAGAAGCTCACTGTATTTCCCAAGAATTTGCAAAACAAGGCCATCTCTCCATGAAGAAATAAATGTAGAGTGGCCCATGCTGCTCTTTTATTCTACTAAGAGATGAGTAATAACTAAGCACTCTAATCTGAAAGCTGTGCCAGGATTAGTTGTGCTGGGACCAATTTCTTTTTCTTAAGATTATTTTATAATCCTCAATAATTTAGTCCATAAGAGTACAATATAAATGAACAACCTAAACATACTTAGATCAAACACTGACTATAAACACTGAAGGAATGAGGATCTCATTTGTAGAACATGCCTTAAATGGTTAGTTCATTCAAGTATTTCAAGCATACAAATGTTTCAAATATTCAAAATTTCATTTCAAATATTTGACAAAGCTCTTATATAATCTTTAGAAAGAGAAGAAAGAATCCAGGTTAGAGAACTAGCTTTGTTTGCTCATTATGACCTGAAAGTTTTTGTCTTCTCAAAACTTGGATGGTTTATGTAACAGAGTGATGGCGAAATACATGAGACTTTTTAAACATGACTTAAGAGTAATAGTGGAGGCCTCATAAAGAAGTTTAGTTCTCTTAAAAGCCAATGTTATGTGTATATAGAAACACCTTGGGTACTATGTATTAACAATTATAGTAACAATAAATTAAGTTAAACTAAAAATAAAAACAGGTGCAGATGGCTCACACCTGTAATTATAGTTCCTCAGGAGGAGTATTGTATTTCAAAGACAGCTAAAGCAGAAAAGTCTGTACAACTTCATATCCAATTAACCAGCAAAATGCCAGGCTGGAGGTGTGACACAAGAGGTAAAGTGTCATCTGAGAAACCAAGCATAACAGTTTAGAGGCTCTTAGTTCAATCCCTAGTACCAGAAATAAATAACAAATAAGTAAGCACAAACAAAACAACAATTAAGAAAGAAAAAGTTCTCAGATACTTGCCTATACATTTGATCATATACCTTCTAGGCTCCACACCACAAGAAATGCATTTCTATTTTTTAACAGTCTCCTAGTTTATGATACTTTGTTATAGTAGACTGAATAAACCGATAAAGTCCTATATGTCTCAGGGCTGAACTGTCTCCTAACATATCATGACTGTGTCATGGGGAATTTGTAGCATATTGATGGATAAGACATATATTTCCACTAGGCAAACCATATGGTGCATTAGAACAAATCTAACAGATTTTAAACTGTACTCTACTATGTGAATCAGCATATTCATACTCACTGAGGTTAAATCCAGCCCTGACATTTCACTACCATTTTGAGAAAAATCTCTGGAAACTTGAAATGGTGATGATTTACAAAAGGAAAATTAAATTGCTTAACATGGAAAAAGTTCTAGCACAGCTCCGATTTTAAAATAAAATATAAATACAAATCTCTAAACACTTAAGCATTAATATTATAAGCATATAAAATTGAATTAATAAGGTAAGAAATCCAAAGGGTTAGAATATAATAAAGTGAATTGCTAATTTTTGTAGGTGTTTGTGGCAACTATGTGCATCTTCCATCACATTGGTAACTTAGAAGACACTTATTATCCCCAACTTCACACACTAGAAAAATTAAGTTGAAAACGTAAATATAATGATGTCCAGTATTTCCTATCTAATAAAAGGCAGAGTTGGGGTTCAAATCATCTGTTTGTTCAGAATCCCCACACAATGAGTCACTGTTTTAACCTGCCCCTGTAAACAGCTCATAGTTATAAGTTTAATAATACATATGAATCCATTGAACATGAATTTGTAGTATTTTCTGGTTCTTCTGAGTTCATGCCTTAAATAATTATGAAAACTGGTCCATTTTATTATGGAAAAGAGGAGGACATTTAGTATGAACTCAACTTGAAATAGTTACAATCTCACATGGAAATATCTTATAGGTCTATAAGAACATGTTTATAGTTCTTTAATTATCCAGTTGAACATTGCTCCAGTGATCTTAATTTATGCTTTCCAGTTTTCTAAACACTATATTACAGTATTTATTTTACTCTTTCTCAATACTTTTGGTTTGAAAGTAAATATTGGCTAGCATACCTGGTATCTTGACAAAATCCAAGTTTCCATAACTTTGTGTAAGTATCAATTTTTCAAACACTTTATCTATTACTTGTATACATTCTGAATCCATTAAGCTTCATAAAAATTCATGTAAAGATGAATCCAGGAACGGAAAGTCATTTTCTGGAAAGTTATGCATACTGCCAAAAAATTTATAAGAAAATATGAGCCAATAGACTAATAAGATATCTTGATTCAAATGTTTAAGTTGTAAATTTTATATTTTAAAGTTTTATTTTAAATACATTTCACTAAATAGAAATGAACACAATCCTGTGTTCTCTGTGACATAATTTTCACAAGGGTACATTTGGATTGGAAAAGTGCGAATTCATTTTTTTTAAGCTACAGATGGTTGTTGTAAAGAATACTGAAAGTGGCCATAAAGTAATAGACCAATAAACACGCTAAAAACAATAAAATGTATCTGGAACAAACTGGCTTTAATAGCATATACCACCCATTACAATTACAGTGTGAGCTTCAGCAATGAGGAAATGGGTATGAACTAGATAGCTATAAACTTTAGCCAGAAGTTTGTTAAACACTAAGTGGGAGTCAGAGAAGAAAGCTTAGAGACAAACACATCACCTTGACTAACCATAGAGAGAGTTCTACAGCAGGCTGGTTACCACACCCCACACTGGAGTTTTCCTAACTGCTCAAGCCAATCTTTTAATTTCCTCAGATGCATTTCAGTGTCCACTTGTAAAATGAACACTTGGCTGTGCTCTTTGGCCCCTAAAACTACTATCATGTTCCATTTCATCCATTAGAGAGAATAATAAATGGAAATAAAAGACCAATAGATTCCAACTTGAATTCTTAGCAGCTCTGAATAACTGATGAGCTATTTCCTTTTAGAACCCATGGCATACTAATAAATGCTACGTGTCTGCTTGTCTTTACTCTCTAGCTAGTACATGTAATACTCATAAAAACAACACTTTTTTCAACTGATAGTTAAATAATATTGTTTGAATATATAATTACATACTTAATCTTATTATGTGTAATTATCTTTCAGGTACTGGAAAAACACTTTAGAAAAATTTCTTTTTTTAAATTTAATTTTATTTATTTTTTATTGTGAGAATACCGTACAGAGGAGTTACAATTACATGGGCAAGATAATGAGTACATTTCTTATCAAGCATTGAGAAATTATTTTGAACTTACTACAGTTTTATAAACTAGCTTTTAAATTATGATTATTTCATAGATAAATATAATAAAAACTAGAGAAGTTAATGTCTCCCCAAAGAGTTACCAGCTACAGTTTGGTGAGCTTGAGTTTAAATTCAGATGCCCATATGTCTTTCAGATAAGAAGATTGGCTCTTTAGTGAAAGCAAGCACTGGTAACTACATCCTCATCTAGCACATAGCACATCAGCACATAGTATTTATTAGGTCAGTGCTTATTATGCATTACATAATTTCATTATTTTATGAATTTTAAATATACTATTTAAAATAACAAGGCTTACATAATTACTGATGGAAAAATACGTTACCTTTATATCTGAGGTTTGATGTTTTATGTATCAACAATATCTCTATACTAAGAGCAAGGAAAGAGTTACAAGTGACACTCCATTCCCACTGTCAGAGTAGCTACAGCCTTGAAGTGAGTACTTTTTGGTGTTCAAAAGTACTTAAGGAACCTAATGACAGAAGAGCCCAGTAAAGCTTCACAGGCAGAAAGACATGGAAACATGGAAAACCTATGAACCAATAGGAATTTATGAACACATAAAGAATGGAAACATAAAACTCTCATAGGATGTGTAGCCCGTGAATTATTTTGTATGAGTGCAAAATGGAACATGAATAAAGAAAGGAAAGTTCTTAAAGAGATATTACCCGTGTCCAAATCAGACAAGTTGGTTGACCACAGAAAGACATGAGCTTTGGAAATGGCAAGCTGCTTGCAAATGCTTGAAGACAAGTATATGGCATGATTGGAGCTACACTTTCAACTCTATGAGTTAGCTTCTGCTGTCGTTACTATAAAGTATGATAGTTACCTAAGGTCTAACCCAAGGTTAATGAAAATGAGGAGAAGAGAGTTAGGATGGGTAATATTTACAGTGAAAATGGGATACAACAGAGAAGAGGATACATACTAACATTAGCACCTGGGTGGAAAGCAATGAGATTAAATAAAATGGGGAAATAAGAGGGGAGGGAAATATTGCTTGTATTTGGTTTGGGGATACATGTCATAGTTATGTCCTTGTGGCTTTTAGTTACACATAAAATAATATTAACTCAATTATAGTTAAGTTCATAGTAGAAGTAAGAAGAAGATGGAGCATACAATATTGAAGACCACTAGTATTTAAGCTGAGGAAAACTGACAGACTGAAGATACCAAGTGATTATCCTGTGTTGAAAGCCAAAAATCGTAGAATTTGAAGTGGAAAAAAATTAGTCCTTACAATGTCATGAGAAATGTCATATATTTAAGTATTTAAATGTCACTGAACTCTGTAAGCAAGAGATATTAATGACCTCATTGGAATCAAGGATAGATTTTTTAAAAATTTTACTTTTATCATCATCAAGAAGTTATACAAAGGCGTTATCATTCAACAAATAAGTTTCTAAGAACAATGAATCTTGATCGATATCACAGCTCCCATACTTGCTCTTATATTTCCAACCCAACCCCTCACCTCAATTTTCCTAGTATTGTGGGATATGTGTTGAATATTATGTTCTCTGATACTTCTTCCTCTCTTTTTTCCTCAACTACCTGCCCTTTATCACCACCCCCATACCTTTAAAGTGACACTCCCATGGCATTTGTTTTTGTTGGACTGTGAGCTAGTTTTCTAATGAACTACACCTTTTGAATTCTCTCTTGCAAACATCATACCTCATATAATACATTTGTGAACATTTGCATACAACATACATGTATTATTTTGTACATTTATGAATTAGATCTTGCTTCCACATATGAGAACAAAATATTTGTACATTGTCTCTCTGGGCCTGAGTTAATTCACTTAACATAATTTTTCCCAGGTCTATTCACTTATTTGCAAATAATGTATACTATTATTCCTTTTGTCCATTGAGAGACATGTGGGCTATTTTCATATTTTGGCTATTGTGATCAGTACAACAATGAACATGGTTGTGCTGGTGGCTTTACTGTATCCTGATTTATAGTCGTTTTGGATAAATGCCCAAAAGTGTTATGGCTGGATAATAGTTTAGTTGTTAATGAATTTCCAAACTGATTTTAAGAGTAGTACATTAGATTTTCAGTCAAAATTGCCTGAACAGTAGATCAGAGATATCTAGTACATATTATTTGCTTTCTTGAGGTGTTGGTGGTTAACAAAATTAGCAGTTACTGCACGTAGCAGGGACTCCATTTGTGGGACATGCTGTGGTTTATTTGCTGGACTGTGTTGTCTGTTTTCAGTTGTAAGAAAGCCATGCTAATACATTGCATGCAAATTTTCTGTAGCAAGTGGTAAAGTTGGGCTGAGGCCAGTTGGAGTCCGTTGAAGAGCAATGGAAGGTGAGGAAAAGCAGGCACAGGAAGCTTATCCCATCTACTTAGATATGTGCAGGTGAATGGGTATTCTATAGTGCACACTAGGTTCTAAATTTTGAAGAGTGGACATGTTTTTCTTTATGACTCAGAATTGAGCCAGGAAAACATTCCCCAAATTATGTCCTTGAACTAGCCTCAGGTAGATGGCACAGTTAAATGTTACGTTAGCAAGATGCATTATATTCATAAACTGCTTTGTTGAATAGCAACTCCTTTTTACAACTACTTAAAGATAATAAAAATATTTTTTAAACGAAGATCTGATTGTACCTGTCCAAGTTAAACAAGACTGGTAAGGCTCCCTTGTTTATCTCTGGTGGTAGCTAGTCGCAAATGGAGCTGCTAAGCTCCCTTTCCCTGTAGGAGCACATAAAACTATCCATTATGAAATGGAGTTTATTTTCCTTGCTGTGCAGAAAGTCCATCTTCATGGTTATCTTTAGATTGCCCAGATTGGGGAAAATATTTCCTTATTAACAATTTTATTCAGCAGAAATTTTTTGCTTCTTAAAATTTGTGGTTCGGAAATGTATTTTTTCCACCCACTCTGATGCGATTTCGGCTTTGTGTAGGAATTTTGTTTACAGCATATTTTAGAAAGTGCTCAGACTTCCTTCTCAGATATTTTAGATGGCTTCCATAAAGCAAGAGGTTTCTCTGTAAGTGTTTTCAGATACTGTTTTTGCAGGTCCTGCATTGTATTCTGGTGTTGCAGATTTAGAGGCCTTCATTGCTATATTTTTCTTTACTTTGGGGAAATGATTGTATCTAATCCAAATTTTCTATGAATAGTTTCCATATTAGGACAGACATGGAAGTTTGGTGCTTAATATCTTTTCAAAGAATGGTTTTCTTGAAAGAAAGAAAAGAGTACTGAAGCTATTTGCAGATTCCAATTTCCCTGTGAAGATGATTAAAATTGTATATAATATTTTTATGGTAACCTGTATCCAGCCTTCAAAAGGTTTTACAGAATAATCTTGTGCCACCACAGCAAAAATCTCAGTTGGAGAAATTGCAATAGAGTCCCACCATTTGGGAGAAAAAAAATCTGGTAATAATATCAGGTACCTCTAAAATGATGCCCTGAGCTTTAGAGTAAAATTTAAATCTTCTAGTGATCATTGTTTTTAGCAACTTTTTTCCATCTTCTTTCAGATAAAAACAAATGATGTTTACAAATTACATTTTCAGCCAAAACTGTCTCAAAAGGGCTGTGTTTTTGTGTGCTTACATTTTTTTTGCCAGTCCTGTCTAGCTTATCTCCTGAATCAGAGAAACAAATGCCATCTTGTACCAGGGTCACAGCAGAAAGAGAATGATTGATATTAGCTGGCACCTTCTGTGCTGAATGCCTGAAGTGGAAGGCTGTGGATCAAAGGCAGAGCCAGAAAGGGTGATAATTTGTATACTGAATTCATAACCAGACAGTCATTGTTCTTAATAAAAGAGATTGACTGTGTGTGTGTGTTGAAACTTAAATACTATATAACACAATTTGCACAAGGTTTGAACTACATTTTATATATCTTACATGATGGTTTTTAATTTAATTTAGTTTTAATTGCTATTATAGAGGTGATACACAGAGAGGTTACAGTTACATGAATCAGGTAATGAGTACAATTCTTTTTTAACCATGTCACCTGCTCTCTCACAGTTTTTTGCTCCCATTTCCACCCACAAGATGTACAGTTCATTTTCCACAAAGTCTAGTGAGTACCACTGTTGTATTTGTTCACACTTTGTTCTACCTTTTCTGTGCCCCCTTTGCCCTCCCAAACACAAGCTAACAAACAAGACAAAAGGGAAAGAAAGAAAAAGCAGCAATAACAGCAGCTTAAAAAAATCTCTTGTTTCCTTTTTTGGAGTTCATTTCATAAAATATTATTTTATATGATTATCTGTACATAGATATTGAGCCTTTGTCATCCACTCCTATGCAAAGCCTCCTTTGGCTTTAGTGTGCGAATGTCTAGAAACATATATAATTTATCATGTCCCAATGTGTGTGTGTGTGTGTGTGTGTGTGTATGATCATCAAGTGTGTTTACTTGTTAGATTTATAGGCATATTCTACCTACCACAAATGAGGTAAACTATACAACCTGTGTTTCTTTGGCTTTGGATTACTTCACATAATATAATTTTTCCAAGTCTTTCCATTTCCTTACAGATAATACAACATCATTCTTTCTGTATATCCAAAAACCTCCATAACAAAAGTACATCCAAGTACATACTTCAAACACAAGTGCTCTGGTGTTCACATCTGTTTCTGCAGATAAAATTATGTGCTGTAGATACCAGGGATGTGCCTAACGTTTCAATGATATAGGTTTGTCTTAGGTGGCTCATGTCTCTATTAAATCCATCGTGCACATAAACTGCTTTTCTCTCCATCAAAAATGTACTCCATATATTAGAGCCTAGAGGTGAACTGTTAGTATTAGCAAGTTTAGTAAACATTAATTTCTGTTCAAATTATGTTAATTATTTTTCAAGAATCTCATAGGACAAGTTACATTAAAGACAACAGCTGCTACTATGTGCCAATAAACTCACTAGAAAAATGTCACCCAAATAGAAGCTAAACAAAAGGAGAAAATAAGTAGATTTGAAATAGTGGTCCAGATAGTTTACACTTGATTTAAGATGACGTTTGCTTATTTTAATAGGAACATCAGTTTGTATCTTGAGGCATAAGGTATCACACATTATACTTTAGAGCGAAGTCCTATGGTAGGAGCAAGAGGGCAGGTTGAAAGTGGGCATTAGAAGGAGGGAAAGACTGTGAATCTTTTCTGGTGTTGCGGACAAGTGTTTGTTAAGATGAAGGGGTTTTAGTGGAAGCATCAATAACTTTCAGGACTGTGGAAGACTTTCCCTGAAGGACAAGGGTATATTTGAAGATGAATACTTCCAGTCATTCTCTAAGTTGTCAAGCCCAGCAGCAGAAAAGAGAAACGATCCAAGAAAGTTGATCTGTATACACATTCCACAAAGTAAAGTTGATGATTGATTAGTTGCTGGTGCTATTTGAACAAGAAAAAAAATATTGTGGAAGCCAAGGAACTGCATGAAAACACATCTTGAGAACATGCCTAGCAGTATTTTCAGGGCTGGTTATGATAACCATATTCATTGATTAAATCATCATTATCAGTAATTTTCTTTGCAGTTCTGTATATCTTCTCTTTCACTTTCACTGATGAAATCCAGTTATTTTCACTTCTCCCCCTTCCCTACCTCTAATACATACTCTCTCCTCTCTCTCTCTCTCTCTCTCTCTCTCTCTCTCTCTCTCTCTCTCTCTCTCTCTCTCTCCTCTCTCTCTCTCTCTCTCTCTCTCTCTCTCTCTCTCTCTCTCTCTCTCTCTCTCTCTCTCTCTCTCTCTCTCTCTCTCTCTCTCTCTCTCTCGGAAGTCACTCTTGTTTACAAAGGGTTTACTGCTGAACAATATCAGACTAAGGCACCGAACAACATAAGGTTCTGTCTACCTTTAACTTTTAAAGATTACAATAAAAGGGAAAAATAATGCTTGCTTTACTGATATTACAGACATTCTGATCAGAGTCTCTAAGATAATCAACTTTCTCCCAACAAAGATCATATGAGAATATGAAGATTCCAAATGAGTAAGTGACTGGTCTTGTGAAATCTGAGAAGACTTGTGGTTCATCATTGTCTACAGAACAAAACATACTCTTTGTCCAGGATTTTTCTCTGTCCTTCAGTGCTCTATGTCACCCACATTCCCTTCCTTTGTCTACAGCTCAGAACTGCTGGGACTTGTCACTGCACTAATTCTTTCCTTGGGGCCTTCCTCATAAAGTCTTGTCCCTGGGACACCATGTCCTCTTCCCAGTTTGCCCAACTCTTACGCTACATATCTTTCCATCATGGAACTAGTTTGGATTCCTCTGCTTTAGGGTTCCATCTCTAATTTCCTAACATTAACTATCATTTTCTGGAGATAGTGAGGTTTGAATGCAAGGCCTTAACACATGCTAAGCCTTGCCCCTGACCATTTGTCATTGCTTTTTTTTTTTTGAGATCAGATCTCACTTTCTCTTCCATCAGCCTGGACTGAAATCCTTTTACTTGTGCTTCCCTGTGTGCTGAGGTGAGCAGCACATTGCTCTGTGTTTAACCATTGGTTGAAATGCAGTCTTGTACACACAATTCCCCTAATCTTTGCCTCTCAATTAGCTAGGATTGCAGGCTTGAGTAACTACACCCCTCTAATACTGAATATATATATATATTTGTGTGTGATATTAGACTTTCAACTCAGGAACTCACAGTTGTTCAGCTTGCTTGCTCAGTTGATATACTACCACCTGAGCCACGCCTCCAGCCCGGCTTTTGGCTTGTTAGTAAGTCTCAGAAACATTTTTGCCTGTCTGACTTCAAAACTCAATTCTTTGCACCTTAATCTTCTGAGTAGGTAGGATTATAGCTGTGAGCCACCCACAATACTGAATACCTTGATCATGTTCTTCAAACCATTGTCATTATCTATTGTTAAGTTACTCTCTAAGAACTTTGAAGACAAGTACAAACTTAATTTCCAATGTCCAGCAAGTATCTGAAACAAAGTAGTTTGCCAATAAATTTATGGAGGGTTTTTTTGCTAAAATAACCTTATCTTTTATCTATTTTCACTTATGTGCCCTGCATGGATCTATTCGAGTAATTAGGTTTTAATAAAATCTACATCTTTGTATAAAGACAAGGTTTGAAAGCAGTATTGGGTATATTGTGATATGCAGAATAATGCAAGTATTTTAATATGTGTTTTTATCAAAATTTCTCCCTATATTTCTGCTATACTATTTGTAGCTTAAATCCTATTTAAATTTCATTGCATTATCTTAACATTTCTAGGTATGGTTTTGACATCTCAGATCAACAAGAATGTCCTAGGACTTGAATCAAGGCTCTTCAACATTTTAAAAATTATTTCAGTGACCATTAATAGTTGCTTATGTTTACAAAGTATGCAAATATCTGGTAAATTGATGCTATAATGTTTTGGATTTAATCATTTTTGGTACAGTGGCTAAGTTCCTGCCACATATAAGGCCTTAATATTGAGGTTATTGTTTCATTTGGGGAATTAATAATTGTATCAATTATTTTTCTTATTTTCCACACTTTTGTAAAATATCCACAGAGATCACAAAATGAAATAATATATTTGTTGCTGTTTTTGCCTATTTGATTGATATTTATATATTTAAATGAAATTCTTATTTAAACTACTAGCATTAAAAATCCTGAAATTGATTGCTATGTACTTTTCTTTGTGATTTGAGAAGCACATTTAATTATTGAAAAGACATTTAATATTGCAACAATAAGGAAATGTTGATAAATGGCTCCTTTTAATGAAATATTCAAATAAAACGAATAATGTTTGTGTGTTTCCAATTGTATATGCATGGATATGCATATCCACTATCGCAGGCTTTCAATGATGAAAGTGGTAGGTGTTGACTGCCATTCCTCTTCTTCTTACCAATAGAACCTTGGGTTTGCTTAGGACATCATTAAATCAGGTTAAACAGA
The DNA here is from genome assembly GCF_024711535.1 of Dipodomys merriami. Taxonomy (NCBI): domain Eukaryota; kingdom Metazoa; phylum Chordata; class Mammalia; order Rodentia; family Heteromyidae; genus Dipodomys; species Dipodomys merriami. The sequence continues at coordinate 62,744,177 of NW_027202270.1, read as the reverse complement.
TGCATTCTGTAGTGTTTATAACTCCTTTACAGTGCAGGTGGTCATGTCCCTTAATTCTGGACAATGAGTATGAGCAGAAAGTCCTGTGGGGAGGCATTACTAAGGGCAGCTTTGAAAGGTATGCTCTGTTCAGCCCTTTGCCTTTGTCCAGTCCTTTCTTCTTGCCTGGAACATAGACTCCATATCTTAACGATGTAACAACCATGCAGCCTTGAAATAAAAGCCCACAAGCTGTGGAATGCAGAACAGGAAGAAATTAAGAGTCTAGGGCTTTAGTCATATTTTTGAGGTATTGTGGTAGCCTGGAATACCTCCCTCAAACAATACTTTGGCTAAATACTATCTTTGAATTTAAGCCATTGTTTATGGAAGATCTTAAGCATCGCTGTTGGGCAATCATTTTGCAACTAAATTTAATCCCAAATGATACAAACATATGTGAATCAGTTAATAGTAAATAATTTCAAATTTATGATCAAATGAATTGATTTCTGCCAATCACTGCTTTATTTGGTTGATTTTTTTTTTTTTTTTTTTTGCCAGTCCTTGAAGCCAGGGCCTGGGCACTGTCCCTGGGCCTTTTTGTGCTCAAGGCTAGCACTCTACGACTTAAGCCACAAGGCCAATTTTGGCTTTATCTGACTAGTTTATTCGAGATAATAGTCTCATGGATTTTTCTTCTCCTCACTGGATTTGAACCACAATCCTCAGATCTCAGTCTCATGGGTAGGTAGGATTACAAGTGTGAGCCCACTAGTGCCTGTCTTGATTTTTATCTTATTCTTTTGCAAAAGTTTGGATATATTCTATACTCCCTTTATCACTTTTAATTACATTTTAAAAGTTAAATTGAAAAGCTTTATTCTTGAGACAGCTTTTCATTTCTTGAGAAAAAAAATTAATCACCAGGACCTCAGGAGGAAAAAAAAATGCCTAAACCTGAGAAATGTAACAGTATCTAGACTTTTTGAAATAAAAGACAAAAGACTTTAGTTAAATTTTTCTGTAAGAGAAAGGAAGGAAGGAAGGAAGGAAGGAAGGAAGGAAGGAAGGAAGGAAGGAAGGAAGGAAGGAAGGAAGGAAGGAAGAAAGAAAGAAAGGAAAGAAGAAAGAAAAGAAAGAGAAAATAGAAGTGTCCTAGATGCGTAGGCTGGGGAAAAGCAATGTCAATGGGAATCACAGTAAATTTTCTGACATATCTAAGGTCTTTTAAATAAAAATATGATTCATACTGAATAGCAAACACACAAGATGGAAATTGAAGAATGAAGATGGATGATTGCTAGCTCAAATTGGGTTATGGGATTCCTGTAAGATGGACCTTTAATCTTCTATGAACTATTAAAGAATAATAAAGGTAAGGAATTCAGGTTTCATCTGGAGAAATTTAAATTATTTCTAATGAAACTTAAATATAGATATAAAAATACCAATATTTTTATATAAGTTCTAAAAGTAAGACTTTACTACATTCAATCTTAAAAAAAACTATTCCATTGGAATTTATGGAAATCACAAGTCAAAGACTGGTCATAGTTAGCCATAATCTACAACACTAAAATCAACCATTTGCACTGATAAATACATTATATATTATATTTAATACCAGATGTTGACTTAAATTTCATGGAGGAATAAGGTAGAAATTAGAAAAATAAAGTACATTATCTGTTCTTTCAGAACATATATTATCCTGTACTTCCTTCTGGCTTCCTGGCAGCCTTCAGTTTTAAATTCCATCAGCAGGCGTAGTCTTTTAACACAAAACTCAGATGGCAGGATATGTGTCCCTTCTATTTGCTTTGGCAAACAAGACTGAAGTAACATATGAAAATCAATAAAATGATAGTTGCTTGTGAAAGACTGTAGTACTCATTTATTCAGTTTTTGTTTACCACAGAAAAATTTTACCAATTTTATGCCTCTGGAGTGGGTAAGTGCAGTAACTTGGATCAACAATAGAAAAGATACACATTGTTCATTGGCAATTTCCCAGGGGTTAATTTTCTTTTCAGAAACTACCACTGCTACTTCAGACTTTCTAGGGAAATCTAAGCATTCCCTTAAAATTTTCCTTTAAATCTCCCTACCCCTTTTCAGTACCTTTGCAAATCCTTCCTTATGTATCCTTCTACCATCAGCACTTAATCCAGTAGCTTATAAATATTCTCATGAGTATAAACAGATTTATTTGGAATTCCTTGAGGAGTAATTAATTACATGTAAACTGCTTTATTTCAAGCTTAACAAGACATATCAAAATGCTAAGAAGGGTAACATTATATACATAGCCTTGAATCTAATCTGGCTTCTTTTCAGTACATAATTCTCATACTTTAACACTTAACCTATTGCCAAGAAATAGCAACATACCTAACACCTGATTCTATCATCTAGGGTTTTTTTTTGTCCAGTGAATGGAAAACTCCCTTTTTAGCTAGAAGTGGAATTTTATCTGCTTTTCCATGAGATACCAATTTTGAAATTAGTGCAAAAAGTTCTTAAACATTTCTTATACATAACCTGTTTTATTCTTCAGAATTATGTATTATTCATTAAAAAATCCACTCGTCTGTTGAATCACTGAAGTGCTTATGACCATCCACAGTATGTCCATACTGGGCCATTCATTTTTAAACCACTGGCATGTATTTATTATATTCCGAACCTAAATTTTATAGCCTGTAATACGCAAACTAGAGGTCATCTTGAACCACAATCCTCCTTATCTCTACCTCCACAATAGCTGGGATTACAGGTGTAAATCACCATTCATGCACAACCCAGCAATCTTGACTGCCAAATTTGGCACACCTCTACTTTCAATCTCTCTCTTTCCATGGTTCACAAAACCTTAGAGGTAGTTTTCTAGAGACAAAGATTCCTAGAAAGATATCATCCTGTCCCTTTTCTAAAATTTTGTCATTTTTCAATCTCAAAGCAGGACAAATTATGGTAATTGGCCATGACTACTCATAATTAACCTCTGAAGTTCATGAATCACCTCATATTTACACAAAACCTATGATCTGCTGGCATCAATTAAAAGAAGTGGCAGGGATGTGCCTAGGGAAGGAGAAGGTGCACAAAATGAATGTGGAGTTGACAATCAATGGTACCTGTGTTGAGACATTATCAGACTGTTGCAGTCTTGTTGAATTTGCCAGGTCTTTTTACTTTTCTGGTATGTTGTTGGAATTTCACTGAAGTTGATTTCTTTTTCTTTTATTTGTCCCCTTGGTTCATTGATGGGTCATAAAGGCAATGTTTAGAAGCAGTAATTTATTTTCTTGTCAAGGTAGAGATCAATGGAAGGGATATAATCTTAGATACGATTAAGTAACAAAACTAGGATGAGAAACTTTTAGCACACCCCAGAAGGAGGAATAAAAACAAACTTTCTCATAACAACCTAAGAATTCTTCCTTTCTAATATTAACCATTTTATTTCTTCAAATTTGAGAGACAAAATAATGTCACAACTCTAAGTGACAGAGTAGGTTAAATAATTTCATATATCCATTTGTTTTCTGACCACTATAATGCTCAGGGAACTTTAATGCTGTCTGTATCACTCTTATTTGGTCTTTTCTAGAAAGTTCAGATTTGAGCTTTTGTAGGGAAAGTCAGGTGAGAGTCTCAACAAGAGAAATGCATAGATTGTACTTTGCACCACTCTTCTGGGTCAGAGATTGCAGCCTGCTGATGAAATTTCCCCACAATCTTTTCAAGATTTCATCCTATTAAACTTTACTCAGTGGAATTTACACTGTACTTTAAAACAATGAACAGGTTCCTCTCTAAATAGATTACAAGACATATAGAGTCAGCAAACTTTCCAAACGAAGGAACCATAGCAAGGTTATTTCTTTTCCTTCAATGCAAATAAAGCAGATATTTTAAAGGATAGGATTCAATTACCCTTGGCCAACTTGCTTGAAAGCCTCTAATTCAGTCTCCTACTTTCCTGTAATGAGGATAGTCAGGACACAGCTAATTTCCTGTATGGAAAAGATATTTTCTGACCATCTCATACTGAAACACATTGGGAGGGAACTGAGAAAATATGATAACAAATATTAAAGTTTTGAAAAGGGTGTGGAACCCATTATCACTAAAATATTGTTACTGCAACTTAGGAATTTTAGGAATCTGAGGGGTATTCAGATTGTATGCTCACATGAGCAAAACGAAGGCCAGCATCTCAAAGTAGGTTGATTGCCACTACTTCTCAACAGAAATCTGTTAAGATGAACAGTAAAGTGATGATGTAAGGAAGCCATGTTGACACAGAGACAACGGCTGTGGTGTTATGTGGGATTGATCCTGGAATACTTAGTGCAGTCATTCAGCTCACACTTCTCAAAGATGGCACAAACATGGGTAACCCACAAGTACCACACATGTATCTCTTAGGGAACAAAAGGGATCAGGGGATTAATTTTATCAAAAAGTAGAGCCAAAAGGAATCTCAGGACTGCTCTGATGACATATCTGTGGTCCTGGAGTATTATAAAAGCTAGACAGTGGGCAAAACTGAAGAAACATAAAACAATACTTACATGCTTAAGAAATTTGATATATTAGTTAACTAAACTCTCTGGTTATTCCACAAAAATAGCCTGGATTTTCATTTTTCAAGGAGCTAGTCTTTAGTTTCTCAAAAACACAAATGCTTATCACCTCACTCCAGTTAGAACAGCAAAAATCAAGAACTCTAACAACAACAGATGCTGGAGGGGATGTGGACAGAAAGGAACCTTACTTCATTGTTGGTGGGAATGTAAACTTGTTCAACCACTTTGGAAAGCAGTATGGAGCTTCCTCAAAAGACTTCACATAGATCTCCCCTATGATCCAGCAATCGCACTTTTGGGCATTTACCCAAATGTATACAAACAAGACCACACTAAAGCTACCAGCACAACTATGTTTATTGCAGCATTATTTACCATAGCTAAGATATGGAACCAACCCAGAAGCCCCTCAGTAGATGAATGGATCAAGAAAATGTGGTATATATACACAATGGAATTCTATGCCTCCATCAGAAAGAATGACATTTCCCCATTTGTTAGGAAATGGAAAGGCTTGGAAAAAATTATATTAAGTGAAGTAAGCCAGGCCCAAAGAAACATAGGTCCCATGGTTTCCCTTATTTGCAATATCTAGTATAGGTATGAGTCAAGCGGAAAAGATCAGATAATGTGATGTTAGGAAAACGAACCCTTAAATATGTATTTTAATGTTTTCGTTTCTTTCATGCATGTGTTTCTAACGCATTTATAAGATTATTTCTTTGTTGCTTTGTATGTCCCTCCCCCACAGTGTAACCCCCGCTTTCACTTTATTTGATGTCAGTATAACATGTGGAGGAGAGGGGGACAAACAAGTCGTTTAAGGATTCAGGTAGACCTGTTGTAACAAGGAGAATTACAAAATGTCATGTCAAAGCAAGCTTTACAATGTCGGAGTGGGGGGGGAGGGGGGTATGATTGGGTGGGGGGGAGGGGGGAGGCTGGGAAGGGAGGTGAAGGGTAAACAAAGGAGGAGGCTGCAATGCTTGGTAAGAAATGTATGCATTATCCTGCCAATGTAATTGTAGCCCCTCTGTACAGTATGTTCTCAAATAAAATAAAATTAAAAAAAAAAAGAATTACATGGACTCTGTGACATACTTGGAATAGTATGGACAGTTTACATAATGTTGGTTATTTCAATCCCATGAACAAAGAATATTGTTTCAATGTTGAGTCCTTTTCAGTTATTTCCATAAATATTTCATAATTTTTATTATAGAGTTTTTCTTAACATTGTGGCTCATATGTTTAATATTACATCTATTATGTGATTATATGCTATGCAACATTTCTATGGGATTTTTCATAACATAAAGCACTAGAAAGTTCAGCACTGTTTTCTTGAATCATCACATAGCTTTGGTCAGTAATGACATTTTATAGACAAGGCTTGAATGCCCCCTAATATGTGATGTTATACTAATCAATTTTGTGAGGTATTAATGGAGTAGACAATCCGATTATGATGTTGAAGCTATGGCTTTGGGAAGTTAATGTTAGGTACATTTATTAGAATGTGTCCCCCTTAATTAATCACTGTAACTTTATAGAAGAGGAAGAAAGAGACACTCAAAGACATACGCATACCCCTTGTCTCTTTGTTTCTATCCATTTTACTATCTAAACTATCTCAATATTCTTAGCAATGAAGATACCACCAAATGAAAGCCTTGGATCTTGAAACTCCAAAAGTATGTAGAAATTGTCATTTTTCTCTATAAAATCACTGCAGAAATTATTTGATTATAATATCACAAACCTGTTTGATGTAAGTCATTTGTTTTATTTTACCAATGAATTGTATTTCAAAGTAACAATTTGAGTGGTAGTAGTAATAGGACTTAACCTGGTTTCTTACACCGTCTGTTGCTTTTCTTTCCCCATCACATTTTATAAAATAAATGGAATATTAAATTAATTAAAAAAAAACACAAATGCTTTTCTTGTGGGTTCTTCCTTCCTTTTTTCATTTTTAAAATTTTTCTTGCTTGGTTATTCAGAAGACACTTTTAATCTTGATGTGTATGTGTGTGTGTGTGTGTGTGTGTGTGTGTGTGTGTGTTTGAAAATCTCTGCCTTGCATTTTAATAAGAGAAAACATGACTTTTGAGGATTTTAGAGGCATTTTTCACTTTGTATAAGGCCTTAAAGAGGAAAATGGGACATGTTAATTCATTGATTTATTTATTTTGAGGCTCTTTCATCATTCTAGTCCCTAAAGACTAATCAATAGAAACTACCTGATTTTAGCATCTGCTAACATAATATAGTTGCCTTGAGAAATTGCCTTTATCTTCAGCAAGAAATAGTATTCACTATAGAAAAAAAGGAAATCATGAATTTCAATTTTTGAATTATGTATATTACTACCTCATATTTCCCTTATAGGTCTATATGTACAAAGATAAAGCGTTTACATTAGATTGAAGCCTTTAAAAAATGAAAGCTGTACCTGTTTCTATGGTTCCTGTCTCCATGGTGTTCATGACCCAGTAGGTCTTTTACCTCTAATTGTGTCAGTCGTGTTAATATGCTTTCTGCAGCTTAAATCAGACATCTTTCTTGAATCTTCCATTTAAAATCAATTAGTTTTTCATACTGTGTTCCTTGTGAAATGGGAATGTTAATCTGTGTTATTCTGTTTGTGACATGTCATTATTTCCAAACCACCAATTTAAGACAACCCATCTCAACTCTTCACTCACTTAGTAAATACATACAAATTATATCAGGCTAAAGCAATATATAATAATGATTGCAAGAAAGCATGTAATAGTGGTAGAAATACCATCCCCTTCAAACAATAGAGCCCATTAAAATGGTCCTCATTTTACTACTAGATTTTTAAAATTTTTCTCTTGCTGTTAAATTCAAACTCGTCTTTCATTTTTGTCGTGCATATGTTCATTGAGCCATGGTTAGGCATATGTGTGAAAGTAAACAGTGGGTGGTGAAAATTCAACAAGGAAACACATTCACATAAAAAGGTTTCAATACAAAGAAGTGAGGGAAAAGTGTAATGATAACAATGCCATTACTGTAGATGAATTAATTTATTTTCTCTAAAAGGGAAATCAAGGAGAAATCCTGTATCTACTGTATTATTACAGTCATAGTCCTGAAGTTAAATGATAGCATGAAAGCACTTACCAATTAGTAGGCATTGCTCAAGGAACTTATATATATGACTCTATGTGGTCTTCATGTGATATGACTTCACCCTCATAAGGTAGTTTATTACTTCATTCTACCACAAGAAACGGGGCTTAACTATCTTTAAAGTTATACAGCTAGTATTTACTGGAGCCTGAGCATGAACTGAAGCTGTCTGGCCCCTGATTTATACATACTTTCTGCAAGGCATGATAATCATTTTGCAAAAAACAAGAAAAAAGGATAAAGTCGGTGATCAACATGAGTCCACTCTTAGGTTTCCTCCTATATTTCCAGATATCCCCCCCAAAAAATTGACTTTAGGCCCCATTCATATTCTATGTCATTGAGTCTCCCTGATTGTTTTCTCCTTAATCTTAATTCCCCAGAGCCCAACTATCTTTATCAAAGAAATCAACTATCTTGAATACTCATTGAGGACAAAGGCAATGAAGACACATTGTTGTTGGTCAAAAGAAAAATATTTTTTGACATTTGATCTATTTTAGGGCAGTTTACAGTTTATAAAACTTAAATACTTAAAAGTAAAATTCATCTTTTTGTCATCTAGGTGGGTCAGCTGAGAAAGCCCTTCTGATGGGTGGATTCCAGCAGAGTTCACAGTTTGGAATATGGAACTCTGCTAAAATATGTGAGTGCTGCCCTTTTAGAGATTGAGGAGAAGCAGAATATTGGTTGAAATAGAGGAAATCTGTAACTTGTTCTGCTGGCGTTGGAGACCTTTCCATTTACCTTAGCTATGCCTGCATCTATTTGTTCATTGTGTAGACTCATGATCCTAATTTGCTTGTTATCATTACTGGTATCATTTCACTAGGAAATTATGAACATGGGAGTTAAATTACATTTTTTCTTGTATAACTCACAGTAACTCCATGAAGTAGGTGTTGTTCTTATAATTATTTTTGAAGTAAAATTCATTTAAGAGAAGTGACATGGTCAAGGTCACACAGCTTGAACTTGGAAAAATAGACTAGTAGCCTTGAGTATGAATATAAAAACATACACCTTTCACTCTGCTATGGTATGCCTTCAAAGTAATTGCTTCTAAAATATTTCTTAAAGTTTTATACATTGAGCCCAGCTCTGGTGGCTCACACTTGCAACCCTAGTTATTAGGCTGAGATTTGAGGATAAAGGTTCAAAGCCAGCCTGGGCAGAAAAGTGCATGAGATTCTAATCTCGAGTGCCAAACTTGATTGAAAAGGCTATGGGACAGTTCCGAGTCCCTGAGTTCAAGCCCTACTACAGGTACACAGGCACATGCATGTGCATGTACACACACACACACACACACACACACACACACACACACACACACACACAAAATATTATACATTAATATTATCCACTAGGAGCTCCTGAGAAATTCATTGCTTTAGATTAGTATACACTGCAACTAATTTCTTTTGCTAAAAGAAAAATATAGCGAAATGACTAAGATATCCAAAGTTATCTAGAATTATGAGCATATGTTCATATAGGACATACTCAGAGACAATGCTGATGTGCATAACACAGAGATCATATAGCTTCATGGCATAGCTAAAAGTCAAACTATACCCACAGTATTAAAGTGATCATATGATGCCTTATATAGTGCTTCCTATCTATAAAGTACTTAAGTAACTCATTCTCATTGTCACCCAGAGATAAGAACCATTAACACTTAATAGATGGGAAATAGAGGTATAGGAAGGTAAACTGACTTGCCTCCAGTTTGGTTTCTACTTCAGTTGTTACTCTTTTAACCAATGCTACCTGAAGCTGGAGTATAAGAAGGGGCAGAGAATAGGGGTGAAGCTGAGCAACTATGTTCTATCATTCTGTCTTTCTGTTTTGCTTTATCTTATCATGAATTGTTTCTCAGGTGCCTTTCCTTTGGTGAATTGGTTGTCATGGCGTGGATCTTTGACTTCAATTAAAAGCACAAAAAAGTGAAAGATGATGTTCTGCCCTAAATTATAGTTTAACTGAGCAGAAAAGGAACGACTGCATAAAAAACAAAGGGGCATTAGGCTTGAATCAAATTATCGGGTAGTAACTCAGAGGTATTCAGAGTAGAGATTGACAGAGTCCTCTGAGAAGTCTTTGAAGTGGTGGAACTTGGGATAAGATCCAGAAAGATACCTTATTGAGGAGTAAAGTTTACTGAGTAACTTCACTCCCATACCCTAAACAGGCTTGATTTATTTGTGCTCCCAAATGAGATTGCATTTGCACATTTTAAAGCATTGACATGAATAAAAATAATAAATAAAAAAGTTTTCATATTATTTTGAACAAAGATGAGCTGGTAAAATAATAGATCGGGGGAGATATAGTGGGTGCAGAGAGAACAGGAAGTTGAAAGACTGTAGAAAGAATGCCACAGGGAGCCTTAATTCCCTTAGCATTGTTACTTAGGACTGGCGGTGATCAGAATGGAGTAACTGGGTCATTTGTCACAGACATGGAAAATTCCAAATTTGAGACTTTTCAACATGCAATGTCCATTTAAGAAAACTGGGCAAACGTACTTAAACTTTAACCATATTCAAATCATGTGTCAGATGATTTCTCTTCCCCTACCCTTTGATGTGTGGTGATCTCATGTTTGAAACGTTACTGGAGTAGTTCATTATGATGAGCCTGGACAATGTATTATAGAATTGGAGATACATGTGCCTGGGGGAATTCCTAGTGTAGTTTCATTCTGCCTAAGGGATCAAATAGAAAAGCTACTGCAAGTCACCACTGTAGTTTTAGAGTTGGTCTACTGCTTGGGAAGCCATGCAAGTTATTCAAGTTATCCGTGCATGCAACAAATCTTTGTCCTCTAACTAGCATGTGCAAGGCATGGAAGACAACCTGAATGGATTATTGTGAAAATTGAATACTGTAATTGTAAACTGTTTAACCAAATGTATAAATCATAGTCCTTCCTGAATTAATGGAAACTATTATATTAATGGAAATCATCAAAAGCACATTTTCAGAACTTCATTAGAAAGCACATCCATTCTTAAATTGAAGTAACTATAGAATATCTACCTGCAAAGATGTGGCTTGCACATTTAACTCCAATTTCTGATGCCAAGTACAGATCAAATTCCCTTTCCAAAACTGAAGGAGCCAATTTAAATTTTTCTGTGTAGTGGAATTTTGCTGAATTAATTATCTTTCCAATAACAATAATAATGTTATATTTTATATCACTTAAAAATTTTAAACATTTTTCACATCATTAACTAAATGAATTATTGACAGTAAGCTTGGAAATTTCTGTGGTTTATGGATATTTTGGTATGTAAAAAAATTAATGAATTTGGTCTGGATCAGCAACTAAAGTAAAACAATTAAAATGTCCAATTTGGGGAAATTCTTGGGAGCTTTCCAGCATGCTGCTAGTTTTTATAATCAAGCTGTTATATGATCGCTTCTTTTTTCATTATGCATGGGCAAATAGACTCCACTACACTCAATTTGAAGCAATTATTATCTGTGACACAATATAATCAAAAGGCTACTGCTATTTGTTGAAGGATTCTTTGTTTGCCAAGATTATTAATAAAGTTATGCCAGGAGCACATACAGTGTTGCTTGGCACTCAGCAGCTGGCTCTGGCAATAGAAAATAAATCAGCATTCTTGATGCTTGTATTTTCAATATTCCTGCCAGTGTGTGTATTGGAGAACATTTTGTATTACATAGCACTAATTACCTTAATTGGCTTATGGCGAACAAGCTCACTGTACAGTTGTGTAGTCAAAGTCTATGGGTTTGTTTGGACATAGTTTCTACCATCCTTAACTCTTCAGGTGTGACACACAAAGCTAGACAGCCGGAGTGTGTGTTCAACTCCTGGGACATTGTGGAAAAGAAAGTGTGGATGGGGTAAAAGTGCCCAGGCTAGGATGATAACTCTTGACATAATCACTTCAGTAAAATTGAGATCTGGTAAGTTCCCTCTCCCATATGCTCAGGTGTCAAAGGCTTTGTCTACTGGGGGTAGATCCAATTACTGAGGGATGATCAAATCATGACTGTTCTGACCTAATCAATGGACTTATCCACTAATGGATTCATCATTTAGTAGTATTGTTGGGATTTGATTGAGGAAGAAGATCATTGGAGCATCTCCTTGGGAGCTCTTTCTGCTTCCCAGCAGCCATGAGGTGAGCATCCCAGTTCTACTATACTCTCTCCACCTTGATGCTCTGCCTCATCAGAAAACATTGTTTACACGAGTATGCAATTCCTTATAATGGTCACATGAAAATATCTCAGAACCTACCAACAAGAGTAGAACTCAGCTTTGCTTTTAGATATCTAACCACAAATGTAATAATACTGAAATGCTGTCCTTTTTTCTTCTTCTTTTTTTTTTTTTTTTTGGCTTACTGCTCAGGGATAATACTCTATCACTTTAGCTATGGCTTCACTTCTGGCATTTTGGATATTCATTGGAGATAAGAGTCACAGCCTTTCCTGCCCTGGTTAGTTTTGGTGCACACTTCTCAGATCTCAGCCTTTTGGTAGCCAGGGTTACAGGTGTGAGCCACTGGTACCTGGCTGCTTTTCCATTTTATCATGACACAAACATGTAATTCTTGAGACAAATTCTTCACTCCAAATCTAAACCTCAGTATGGCCAAAACAAAAACAAACATTTGCCTCAACACTGTTCAGTAGAATCAATAAAATGCTACCACCAACTTCCTACTCTCTAGGTGTTCCACAGAAAGAGATTCAGCCCACAAAAATGCAAGTGTCCACCATCTACACTGTGCACAGAATGCCTACATATACTTGCAGGGATTTAAATCTTAATATGTTTGAGCTTAAAATATCGGAATGAAACATAACGCAAATACTCCAAGCTCTTCCTAGTGAAAGGGGTCTAGGAGAAGGTTTAACAGAAAGAGCTCAGAATGGAAAGATTTTCCTACATATCTCACACCCTGTGCTCTCAAGTAGCAATGACTTGTTTTATTTACTAATCAGTATAATGAAAAACAAAAACCTACTACTCATTTTGTCTACAATGTTTAAGGAATAATCTCACTGTTAGGGGTTTTGATATCACCTATGGTTTGAGAGGATCAAAAGTACCAGAATTATATTTTTATTGGTAGCTAGAAATGGAGCTGAAAAATTAATTCAGGAAGAACTTCCACTATACCTGACTACCTGACTGGGGAAAAATTCACCATCTCAAAAGAGTATTTGATAGGTGGACAAAAATGAGTGCCTTAAAAGTTGAGACTGATTACGCTAGCTTCCACTGGCTAGCGTAATCAATGCCACCTCACTTTTCAAATCTAGGGCTGGCACTCAGGAGACATGGGAAGAGCTCAGCCTTAGACATACCTCTTTATGACTTCACTGTGGTCACCCTAGAAAGGACTCACATCTCTCTTTTGTCTTTGCTCCTGAAGATCCTTGAAGCTCACAAGAACAGATGGAGATACCACTTTTATGAAGAGATTTTTACTTGCTTGACAAAAAGAAAAAATGTGAAAAATGAAAGCAGTAACAGCCCTTAAGCTGTAGGGCAGTCTGGTTTCTTTAACTTAGCTTCTGTTATTCTTGTTATATCTGAAGTTTAAAATCTTCCCACCTGTATTTCAGAATAATGAAGAGCCCCAGCAAAGATTAGAAGAGAGAAAGAGAGTAATAAAATCAATGACAAAACAGGGATTTATTTGTATTTTTCGAAGCTGTAGATTTAGAAACACATTCTTCATTATTATAAGCAGTAGTTATTTTTCTTATACTCAATGAAAGTTTTAGAATGGTAAAAGGAAATGTGAGTAGAGATAGTTCCTTTCTATCTCATATAAAAGAGCTCTTCAATATGGTTTTTGATGTATTTTTCAGTTTGAAAAATAACCCAGGATGACTGCATTTTGAAACAAACATAATAAAGTTCTTACATTATATATCTTTTTCCTTCTTTAGGTGCTTTGGGGAATGAAATACCTTATTAAATAAATGCATTCTTTTTAAAATATTTTTATTGTAAAGATAATGTATAGAAGGCTTACAGTTACATGAGTAAGGTAATGAGTACATTTCCTATTAAGAATTGTTACCCCTCTGTTTTTTCTCCTACCATCCCTTCTGTCCCTACCTCCCCAACTCGTCCCCTACCCCACCCCCCCCAAAGTTGTAAAGTTCATTTTTAACATAGTGTCTTCTATGTCTCATTGTTATGTATATTTTGCTATTGAAAAGGTCTCCTAGGGGGAAAAAAACGGTTTTGTGGCTAAAAAGCCAAAAATAGAGTGGTAAATGATTTTTGTAATTTTTGGCTTAATAAAGCAGCTAGACTAGCTATAAAAAAATGAATTCTTTTTTCTCATTCATTCAAAATAAATCTGTGAATCAGTCACTGTCCCGTAAGCATTTAATTTAGCCCCCCCCCAAAGTAAGATCCAAGCTTCAGTGTGGTTCATGATTACTAGGGAGGTGCACGTGTTCAGATGCTTTTGGTTACATGTACCACCTGTTACTAAATAGTCATGAGTTCATCGGGATATATTATAGAAACACTAGATATAAGATTGACTCATGTCAAGTTGATCCAGCACCAGCAATGCCATGAAGAACCCAATTCCTTTCTGAAGCTCCATTCGGTAAAATCCACAGTATAACCACTTCATTTTCTAGTTCATCCTCCTAATGTTTGCAGCTGTTAGAAACGCTGTTTACTTTCCATGAAAGAGGGAAACAGCTTCTGTTAGTACTTAAGAGTGATTAAATCCGTTGCCCCTAAAACTAAACAATCTTTCATGTACCTTATTGTCCAAAATTGACTCAGACCTATAATATCCCTGAGCCATTCTCTGATAAAAAGGGGTTGGAACTGCCATGATTAGTTAGCCTAATCAGGTTTCATCTCTGCAGCAGGAGCCACTAGGGTTTCTTTGAAGCTTCTATTATTCATTCAGATATGGGTTCCATTAGGCAAAAGGAAGGGATTCATCCTGGGCTTTGTCATTTCCGTCATTGTCTTATAACACTAAAAGTCACCACAAATCATGTAGGGCTTGATAGACTGATGATAGTTTCTGAGTGACACATTTTCTTCTAGGCCAGTGTTGCTTCAACTTGAGACTCTGGATGGCTTATTAACACACACTTTGCTGGATCCCACCCTAAGCTGCTGATTCACAGGGTCTGGAGTTGGATCCTGGAATTTGTATTTCTACTGAATAATGAGTGAGGCTGCTGCTGACAACTTTGAGAAGCTCTGCTGTGAATGTGTCCAACAACACTTTTGACAGCCTTTGAGGCACAAAGATAGCAAGAAGAGTTAGACACCTTGCTTCAGATTCTGTAAGCAGCTTTTTCTAGAAGATAGGCATTTGCATTTGCTTCAGTAAAATTGTTCAGATGCCTTGTGAGCCTTAAAGATATTCTTCTCTTCAATGGAGCCTAACTTTGTCAAGTTATAAAAGAAGAGAACCAAAGATCTTTTGATAGCTATTGTTGCTCTTGTTAGTCGAATAAAAATAATTTTCAATATATACTTTAAACCATTAGTGTACATATCAAATGCAAATTGAAGCCAGCCACTAAGTGTTATAACTCCTACTTCTGCAATGATGAAAATATCTATTGTTGTGTAAATTGGGTTCTTCTATATTGACAAGAGGAAATGTATTGCTGAAAATACTAGAAAATAAATTGTTTGGAGAATAAAAAGATTATAATGTACTCTTCACATATTGAATACAGCCTACTTTCTTATATTGAATAGAGCAACTTAAACCATCTCTTTGCTGTTCACTTTTTATAATAGATGTTTGTTTAACCTTAGTATTAAATTTGGTGATCCCTGTCACTGAGAAAAACAAAAACAAAAACAAAACCTTTGACATCTAAAACAATTTGAGTTGGTAGTTGACACTCTTATGTAGTCTAGAGCAAAAATAAATAAAGGAAAATTTTAAAAGATGTTTTTAAAAAGCTCATATAACTGTTAGACAAAAGTAAATGTAAAATTCATGTATTAAAATTCTTACTTTTAGTATAATGGCATTAAGAGGGGGCTTTTGGGAGGTGATTAAATAGTGAGGTTAGAACTCTCATTAAGTGGGTTAGTGTTTTTATAAAAGAAATTCCAAGGGAGGTAGGTTAAATGTTTGACCACAAGAAGACTGAGCAAGAAAATGTCATTTGACCAGACCTCACCACACCTGAAACAAGCTGACATTCTGATGGGAATTTAAGCCACCAGGACTATAGGTAAAAAATATCAGTTGCTCATAAGCTACCTAGTCTATGAAATTTTGTTATAGAAGCCAGAATAGACTAAAACAATAATGTAGACAATGTCATGATTCAAAGCAAAGATCTTATTTTTTTAATAAGAGTATGTCTGCCTTAAAAGTAAAAATCTTTTCCAAATGCCTTTCCTCAGTTTAAAAATCTTCCATAAGCTCTTGGTCATTCATTACAGATATATATTAGTTCCTTAGTAGCACTGAGACCTTGCAGGGTCTACTTCATCAGGGCCCCCTCTGCCCAGAACATCCTACAGCCAGCCACTGATCTTCCTCTTTAGGACTGGACAGAGCAATGTGCTTCCCACTATAGGGTCTCTTCACCGTATTCACCTCTTCACATCTCTACTCAAATCTCATTTTCTCAGGACAGATTTGCTGGACCATTAAAATTTGAAGATTATATATATGAGCACAAATATTTAAACACCACTCATAAGCTAAGAATGTGCAATATGATATTTAATCCTTTTTTCAACTGATCTGGCTGATGAGTTAGGAGTAAGCACTCTTTCATGCATGAGGTCTCTAATTTGCTCAATATTGTGCTAGGAAAGTGCAGAATGTGGTACCTCTTATGCTTCCAGTAAACAAAGAAGAATGTTCTCAATTTCCAGAGGGCAAACAGGATTATCACACACTGTCAGCCTTGATTATATATGGTCTGTATTATCTTGTAGGGTATAGGCTGTATTTCCAAAGACATGAATGTTGGGGCAGATGTGGTTAGTTCTTTCATTCACTTCTTACTGTTTGACCCTGTATTGAACTAAATAAAGCATAATAATTCATATAAAAATGCTTTACTCTAAAAGCACAAAATAATTGTGTGGGGAAAAGTTTAGAAATACATCTTTGATGAAGAATTTAAAGATGCTTCACTAATTTTTTAAGTTCTATGTACTATATAAAATGTGAGTATGGAAAGGAAAAGACAGCCATGACTCATTTAGAAAAATAAACAACTGAAGACCCAAGACTTAAATTACAATAAGTAAAAATATCTCCAAATTTAATCTGAGACTCCTCTTTTGAAGAGACAAGTTCTAAAACATTCAGGAGAAGTATGGCTTTAAGATACTGTCCCTACCCCCAGCAAAACCATGACATTCAATCCCCCCCTTTTCACTGCAGCGCATTTTCCTCCATCCACAATTTAATTGAATCCTTCTCAAACAGAATGCCCTACTCAATGAAGCTGTCCAAACTCAGCATTATGGCCTAGACTTATAAGAATTCCCAAATTATATGTATTCTTAGCATTCTGAACCATTCCTGGGTTTCTACTATTCTAAAGGATAACCACTAAGTTGTGGTTTAAAGAAATATACAAAACTAAAAGAAAAAGGCAAAGATAAAATTTCATCATTGGGCCTACAAAGTAAGGCAAAAAAAACCATGTTTATGAGACTTAAATGAATCAAAAACTGCAGGTTTTCTAGAAGATTACTCTGAACTATGTTTTGTCTCTTTTTCCTACAACCAAAACAATTGAGCCTTAAATTACAAACGTATATGATGTTTCTAGAACTGTCCTTTTTTTCTCTTTTAGTCCACTATATTTCTGCTGCCTAATACACACTATTTCAGGAAACATTTTATTTTAAAGTACCCGTAACATTTAATGAAGGTAAGTCCATATGGCATCGTATTGTAATGAAATTTCTGATGGAAATTAATTAGATGTGTGAATGCTGACATTTATTTACATCCCAGACTAAATGTTCAAAGAGGTGTATGTTAAGCACACAATTAAGCGCAATGATGCATTAAATTGGCCTCACCAAGAAATGGTGTTAATTTTAATAGTGCAATGAAGCTCTTTGGAAAATCCAAGATAAGATTCCTTCTTTTTTTTCCTGCCCAATTACCTGCTTTTGAGACTCCTTGTCTGTCTAAAAAGACAAGGTAGATGGAAAATTAAGGGTGAAAGAGCAAAGTGTATTTTCTACCTCATATAAAGCAACCCAAGGTTCCTATTAACTTATTGGCTACCTCCTGACTCATTTAGATTTGCACTATGCAAACAGTATCCAACATCATCTTTGCAAATGTCCAGCAACCTTTTAAACCAGGAAAGGGATTCCTCACAGTTGGAGACCTTCAGGAGATTTTGTTCTTTTTTAAAGAGTTTCTTTATTTAAACTATAAAGAAACAACAACAGTCCCTTCCTTCTCCACAGACTTTCCCTGAGCAAGGGATAGCTCTTGGTAGGCAGGAATCTTAGAAACAGAGGATCAGCTAGAGAGTTCCTTCTTAGGTCAAACACCATTCCTAAGACTATTCTAGGATTGTTTCTAACTTGTGCCAAGAATTTACTGGATTGCTTTCGATTTGAATACTTTATTGTTTGAATACTTCCTGATTTCATACCATACATAGCCTAGTAAAAATAATGTTTGCCATTTGTTGAATTTTAACCATGCAATACTGAACTATAACTTTGTGTGGACCACCTATGTTGCATAAGTTTTATTTACATCTTTTCTTTTGTAGATATAAAACTTAAGTAACATATAGTTATGTATTTCTCTTAGAGGCTAACCTTGACATTCTGAAACCAACTTTGGCTTTTATAAGAGTAAAAGTAAGGTTTGGAGATTGAACAGTTCACTGAATATCTGGTGAGCGTCTGCATTGGAATTTGAACCAATGTCTGTCTATCCAGTATGCCAATCATATAATGATAAATATTTTGTGGTTAATTTTGCTCATAATCACTGAAAGTACTGGTAGTATCATAGCTCTTTTATGATTTTGTTACAGCTTCTGAGGTCTGTGTCTAAGGACTATTAAACTTTTAGTTCTTTGTGTTTCTTTTGAACTCTTTGTGTGACCAAGGCCTGTAGTCCTTACATTCTCAGCTCCTATTTTCAGCTCTTCAATGTCTTGCCTTTTAAGTGCTTCCATCATCCTTCCTAGCCTTGGCTTCTTGTAGCTTCTGACTTCAGTCACTCTCAGAGCTTTGGGTCATGTCCTCAGTGGTTTGTGGCTCTTTGGAAATCTTCAGCTGCCTTCTTGCTGCAGCCACTTCTGGTGCCACCAGGGGAGCTTGAAACCCAAGAGTCTTGGCGACTCTTTATGAGCAGACCCTCCTGTTCTATCTGTAATAAAGAACACAAATAAGCATAAAAAACGCCATTGAGAAGACATTTTTATATGTAATGTTGCAATATAAGTATAGTGGTGTAAAGAGTAATACCCAGTAGAAGTGCCTCCCTGAATAATCTGACTAAACTGAGCAATAAGCTACTAATACAAAGGGATATGGCTTACTCATGCTCAGCTTATTATTGCACTCATCACAATCCTGCATGTACACAACTCTCAGTTGCATTGGCCACAAGCTTTACAGATGTACCAGTTAGAAACTTTACTTAAGAACCAAACACGGGCTTCACAATCTATGAGTATAGGCTTTTTACTGAGTCACTGGACCCCCTTCCCCTCACCGAGTAAAAGTAACTGTTAGATGTGCAGAGTCATCTTCCATCAATCAAGGCTTGTCTGTCCCTGAGTGGAGTTTTCCAAAGCCAGAGTAAGCTGCCTGAAGCTGTTGTGACTGAAGCAAAGCCTCCTGATGCAGAAACTATAATTTCTGCAGCAGCTGTGGCTGTAATGGTCCTTGAAGCTGTTGTTTGTTCCATGAGGTGTTCAAAGCATCTGAGATGCCATGATGACCGTTCAGCTAGGCTTCAGGGAGACTACAACTTAGTTTAGAGCTCTCCACTCAAAGATCTGGCAGCTGTCAATCTAAGTGTTAAATCTCTACAGCCTTCAATATCTCAGCAACGTAAACATTAATGGGTGTTTACAATAAAGACTTATCATTAGCATTAACATTCCTAATATACTTTATAGTGCTAAGCTCCCAGCCAAATATCCTTAGGGGTGATTGGGTCCTCCTCTCTGTCTCACCTACACTTAACCTAAAGGTCCTTTTCGGCTAATATGCTTGAGAATATAGAGAACATTATAAAAAGAAGGTACTAATTGGTAAATTCAGTTGACAAGACAGAGTAGTTATTAGCCTGAAAGACATTCCCTGGTTAAATAACATCAGCCATAAAAAAATCAATTATTGCAGAAGCTCAGAATTCTATAATTCTGTAATTCTATATTCTATATTTTTATCATAAAGAAATTCATGGAAGTAAAACTGTAAATGTTATCATTCTTCAAATTATGAGCACTTGATCAACATTTGTAACCTTAGAAAGGCAGTGAGAATTTCACAACACCTCCAGGCAATATAGAGGAAAATAATAGCTTAGGAATTTATCACCATATTTCTTTTGTCAACTCGCATATTATGACCTACAGATCTAGTAGGTCTTTAGTGAACAGCTCTCCAATTTGTTGCATAGCAGAAAGATAGGAGTGTTGGATGGAATGATCCTTTCTTATTTTGATCCTGACATGAATGAAAGCTTTGAGGTCACAGGTATCCTATATGCAAATGTAATTCTCTATCCAAGCTATTATAAACTCTCATGCAATTTCAATCTCATGAAGCATAATTTTTCATGAACAGATATAAAAGTTAAGCCTAAGGAGAAATTACCAAGTAATCCCAAGTTCTACCTTCATTTGCTGGGTAAATTTTGTGCAGCTCCTATATAAGCATTGCAGCAACATGGGAGATAGAGAATTGAGTAAAAGAAGCCAGATCTTCATTTACTTTAATTTTGTATATGAATTTTTTTTAAAAGTGAACCTTCTCAAGTTTCTTATAAGAAACACACTGTTATGGCTTTAGGTCCTCTGGAACACAGCAAAGGCAGTACTCAGAGGCAAGTTTATAGCTCTGAATTCCTACATCAACAAATTGGAGAAATCTGAAACCAACAATTTAGTGAGACATCTGAACCTCCTTGAAAAAGAGCAGCAAGCTAAACCCTAATCCAGTAGATGGGAAGAAATTATTAAAATTAAATCAGAATGAAATGAATTAGAATCCAAAAAATTCCCCCCCCAAATTAACAAAATTGAAAGACCCTTAGAAAATCTTATCAGAAAAAGAAGAGAACACACCCAAATAATTCTCAAACCTTTATGCTAATAAGTTTGAGAACCTGGAAGAAATGGATGATTTCCTAGCAAATATTGACATGCCAAAACTAAACCAAGATGAGTTAAACCAACTGAACAGGCCCATATCAAGTACTGAAATAGAAACAGCAATAAGAGACCTCCCATCTAAAAAAAAGTCCAGGACTGGATGGATTTACAGCAGAATTCTACAAGGCCTTCAAAGCAGAACTCATACCAATACTTCTTTAACTCTTCAATGAAATTGAAAGAGAAAGTTCATTATCAAACTCTTTCTATGAAGCCATCATAACTCTCATCCCAAAACCAGACAGGGACTCATCAAAAAAAGAGAACTATAGACCCATTTATTTGATGAACATCAATGCAAAACTTCTCAACAAAATTTGGCCAATTGACTTCAACAATTCATCCAAAAAATCATACACCACGATCAAACAGGATTCATTTCAGGGATGCAAAGCTGGTTCAATATATGCAAATCAATTAATATAATTTATCACATCAACAAGAGCAAGGATGAGAACCACATGATTATCTCAATAGATGCAGAAAAAACATTTGACAAGATCCAACACTCCTTTATGATGAAGGCTCTGGAAAAATTAGGAATCCATGGAACATTCCTCAATACAATAAAGGCTGTATATGACAAACCTACATCCAATATTATACTTACTGCTGAAAAACTAAAGCCATTTCCTCTTAACTCAGGAATGAGACAAGGATGTCCACTCTCTCCACTTCTCTTCAATTTAGTATTAGAATGCCTAGCAAAAGGGACCCAAATAGGGAAAGATGAAGTAAAACTCTCCCTCTTTGAAGATCACATGATCTTGTATTTAAAGAATCCCACAGACTCCACTCCCAAGGTACTTGAGCTGATTCAAAACTTTGGCAAAGTAGCAGGGTATAAAATTAGCCCTCAAAAATCAATGGCTTTTCTGTATGCCAACAATGAGACGAGCACGGCTGAAATCAGGAAAGCCCCACACAAAAATAAAGTACCTAGGAATTAACTTAACTAAAGAAGTGAAGGACCTCTATGATGAAAACGGAAATCAAAACAGAACTTAGAAAGTGGAAAAACCTCCCATGCTCCTGGATTGGAAGGATCTACATCGTGAAAATGGCAATATTTCCTAAGGTTATCTACAAATTCAATGCGATACCTATCAATATTCCAACCTCATTCTTCAAGGAAATAGAAGAGGCAATCCAAAAATTCATATGGAACAATAAAAGACCCCAAATAGCAAAAACGATTCTTAACAGGAATATCAATACCAAATTTCAAACTCTACTACAAAGCCATAGTAATCAAAACAGCTTGATCCTGGCACAAGAACAGACCTCAGGACCAATGGAATAGAAATGAAAACCCAGACTTTATACATATAAAGGAGTGGTTAACCACTGACAATATCAAAATCAAATAAGTAAACTTACAGGAATAAAAAAACCTCAGGGGCCCATAGCAACAATGAGATGTACAAGTCCTTATGTCGAAAACGAACTTTACAACTTTGATGGTGGGGGGAGGGGGAGCAGGGAGGATCGGGTGGGGGGGGCAGGGGGAGGATGGGAAGGGATGGGAAGGGGAAACAAAGAAGGAGGCTACAATGCTTGATAAGAAATGTACTCATTATCTTGCCCATGTAATTGTAACCCCTCTGTACAGTATTTTCACAATAAAAAAATATACCTCAGGGGTCATTCAGTCTATTCTTTGCTGACAGATATCATATATTATTTGCTATCTGATACTGTCACAAGTCTTCTTGAAAATTCTCACTTTTTATCTTCTGAACTTGAAAGATTCTATTCAAATCTGCCTCCCAGGGACTTAAAGGGGGAGAAAAAAGGTGATTGTTATGTTTCCTACTTGGAAAGCACCTTTGGGAACAATATGCATAAAAGGCCATCAGAAATGACTCAGGAACATAAAAATTCCCTGGTAAATGTGGGTGGTACAGAGTTCAATGTTCAACATCAGAATGATTCCTAGTTTCTTCATTCTCTTGTTTGGAAGATACTGATTTTAGCTGAAAAACTGGTTAAAAAGGTATCTTGGTATCCCAATGTCAGTCTCTAATCTAAGTCTGAGTGAGACTCACAATCTGTGAAGTCAGTCACATGAGGATGGCAGTGAGCTATACATGGAAAAATTCTGCTATTAGCTAACTGGGTGATGTTTCTCAATGCCTTGTGCTTCACTTCCCACATCTCTAAAAATTATCATTACTTTTACATACATTTTTGGTGCAAATGTAAATATACTTCCAACCACATAATAGATACTCAGTATCTATTAAGTTCATAATGCTGAAATATCTAGTGCTATCTAATAATTAACAGATGGACATACATATAAAGGTTTTTAGCTTGATTGCTTGTTTATTTATTTAATAAGCAAATAAATAAAAACAATGGCACTGTCCCTGATCATTTTTGCTATACCACTTGAACCACAGCTCCACTTCTGGCTTTTTTGGTAGTCAATTGGAGATAAGAGTTATGGACTTTCTAGCTTCACTGGCTTCAAACCAGGATCCTCAGATTTCAGATCCTCCTAAGTAGTGAGGATTACAGGAGTGAGCCACCAGTGCCCAGTTGCTTGTTTATTTTTTTGTTTTATCACCATGATTTGCTTGCTCCCTAATTTTCTGCTATTAAAAATAATCTTAGACTGAGGGCATGGCTCAGGTTGTAGAGTGCTTGCCTAGCAAGTATGAGATGGGATTACATGCATAAGCTACCATTGCCTGCATTACTCAGTTTTATTACATGTATGTCACCCATTATAAATACCTAAATATCACACTCACATGAAAAAGATTCTTGAGCTAAGGACAGTACTCAAAAGGAAAACACTTGTGTGGCAGCTGTGATGCCTTGGGTTTGATTTCCATCCTTACATTGTACACACAAAAATCTCTCACACCAAATCCAGAATATCCATTATATTTCTAAATCTAGACTCTTGAAAAAAAAATCTAGGGTCATCTATTTATACCTGCTTACAGATGAGGAAACTTGTGCAAAAATCACAAATCATTTAGTTGATTAATCATTTTTCAGGTCAAATTAGTCTAGTGCTGGGATGCTATCTCGGAAAAAGACTGCATACCTTTTTAAACCATTTAACCTAATTTAATAATGCAGGCAGGCAATTTGAATAGTACTCACTGGACTGTATTTGGCTTTTGTAGGGGCCAACAGGCAAAGGAAGTGGAGTTAGTGGTTCTAACAACTGTGGCGCCAGATCTGGTAACTGTAGGACTGACAGTGTATCTAAGGACCTAGATATAGACAATATCCACTTCTGCTTGAACAAGGGGTCAGTCAATCTCTTGTGGTAGGTGTTCAGGTAAAGGCTCCTCTTTGGTACTACCATCACTGTATCTTCTCTATGTTTTTGTTTGGCCCCATGCTGCCAAGAAGTCCCTTCAGGTGTGTTGGTATCCATGAAAACAGACTCCAACACTCGGAGAAAGGGATAAAGGGAGCAAAGCCATGCACATCAACTTAAATCCAAAACCACTTCTAAATCTCAAGACAAAGAATAACCTTTCATTTACCATTTTGCTTATTGTCATCAGGAAAATTTATTTACAAAAGCGTTGTTTATTTCATAAAAATGCTATACTGAAAATTTATTTACCAAAGAGTTGTTTATTTCATAAAAATGCTACACTAAATTCTGTGAATTTCTCTGCAAACATGTCTACCTTGGTAGGAAGCTGACCCTGTAAAAATGATCTCTAATGTCTGAAGACTCAGAGTCTAGCCACATTCCTAGGGCAAGTTTTCTTTCCTCATGTCACACCCTCTTTATAGTAGGGTTATATTTTTTGTGTGTGTACCTCTTATAATTATCAATTATTGTGGCCCAGAAGAGAAATGGGAGATGAGACTCTACCCATCAGTAAATGGGAAAAGAAGTTTTCAATGCTTTTATTTTCTTTGGCTGTATTCTACTTCAAACATTTTATTCTTTTGTTAAAAACTAGTTGTTTATTTCTCACAGAAGTAGAAAGAGATTCTAGAGAAGAATTTCTTGTATCCTTTCCCAGATACAACAGAGCCACACTTCCTTAGAAATGTTGATTCTTATGATGGTCAAGATATCTAAAGTTCTTGGTATGTATGTCTTTAGGGACAATAAAACAAATGACATGGGGCGGGGAGGCTGATCAAACAATGGTATTGTGGGTGACTACATTTGAAGTACAACCTCTATGTCAGAGGAGATTCTCATATTGAACAAGAATAAGAGGTAAAGGGCCTGTTACAGAGTAAGTGCTATTTCCCTTCAAAATTCACAGGCTGATGCTGTAAGCCTTCCTAGAAAGTAGGTATAGGTGGAGCCTTTGGGTGAAGGTGAGCTTTTCATGATGCCATTTGTGCCCCTACAGAAAGGGAAAACACATCTGCTTGCTCTCTGACATGGGATTTGGCAGAAAGGAAGACATCTGACAATCAAAAGAGCTTTATCAGACACTAGACCTGTTGATATGCTATTTCTAGACTTCTCAGCCTCCTGGTCTCCAAGAATTAAACCTTGGTTGTCTAAAGCACTCAGGTTATGGGGCTTTTGTTACAGAATCCCAAACTGGCTAAGAGAAGGATTGAATTAAACATGCTTGAAGAAAGTAAACCTAAGAATTGCAATTTTCTTTCCAATAATTCCAGAGGAAACATAAGAAATTAGTTGACTCAAATTGTGATGTGAACAAATATATTTAGCTATATATAAGAACCTTACAAAAGGCTGTACATGATGATAAAAATCACAAAAGGCTAATTCTTGAGAATGGAAATTAAGGAAATGAACACAGGAAAGGTGGTACTTCTCTAGTGTCAGCACATCCTATTTCCTGTCCTAGATGGTTTTGATTGAATGTTGATCTTACAGCTACGAGTAAGTGAGATATAGATATATAGATATAGATATAGATGCTTTTCTTTATGTTTTTGTGTGTTTTAGTGCATAGTGATTTTGGAGCCCTATGACAGAGATTAAATAGATGTTAAATATTTGGAATGTCTGAAATTCTAAATAATTTGATTAGACTAACAAAAGTAAGATATCATTCAGCAGTACATTTCCATTTGTGAGCCAGAGCTCACACTGACTTTTCTTACAAGGCTGAATTTCTTGGGTGTTCGTTTTAATATTTCACAACTATCATTTGCTAGATTTTTAGTCAATCATTATGTGTCTTGGTAATTTTCAACATTTAATAGAACTAAACAAACTACTTCTTTTATTTTGAAAATAAAATATTAAATGAAAACAACATGCAGGATGAACATAAGTTGGAGGACTCATTTATTTCAACTGAAAAGCATGGGGAGGTTGGGGAATAAACAAAGAGAAGAAGGAAAGGAAATGTGTAGGAAATGAAAGAATTATCTATGGAGTGCTCAGTGTGCATTAGATGCCCTTTATTCATGGCACTATTTTTACTTCTCCAAGACTCGGGGAGGCCATTTACTTCTTACAAAGGTGGAAAGAGATTCTGCGAAGAGACTTTCTTGAATCCCTTCAATGAGAGTACAATGTTATTGTTGGAAGATTTTAGAGGGGTGAGGAGAAGTTGATGGAGCCCAAGAGTGATAATACTGATATCCTTCCAATTAAAGTGGCCTTGAGAATAACCTCTCTCAAGTAATTCCAGGGGTTGGAAAAGTTTTAGTAGTATGCCTATTCATTCATTAGAGATGGAGGCCAGGGACTCCACAGGGTTTCCATGCTTGCATTTTTTCAAAGCAAGTGAGCTTATATTAATAGAAATATATGTGAATAGATCTTTTCTTCAAATCTGATTAGGTCACCTGGCTCCAAGCAATGATGAAGCCATACCTTATTGGGGGATGGTGAAAGAGATTTTGGAAATTAGGAGAAATTGTCTGATGTGTCATTAAATGCAATTTCTTTTTAAGACTTCTCTCATTGGTAATTATTCTTATTATGTAGGTGGACAGTCTCTTAATATAGATAAAGACCTTTGCAGCTGCTCTCATCATCGGCCTCGTGTTTAATATGCACTTTGTAATTAGCTTGGATGTAAAGCCTCACATTTGCAGTCAGCCTCCCTTTCTGTCAGATCGCTTTTTAATCTGGGCTGTGTTCAGCTGCGAAGAGCTGATAAGCATTTCTGAAATCTTTGTACACGACAAACAGCACTTTAATCTCGTCTTTCAATTTCCAGTGCACTCATTACACAAATTCAGCTCAAAGAACCTTGATGCATGAAAATTAGCCTTCCTGGATGTGGTACAATCTCTTTTAACCTTTTCTAAAATACTCTGATCCTCTAGGCCATTTGTCCCAAGAAAATGTCTGCAGAGGCTTACTCATAAAATGGAGAGATTTATCCCCAAGGCTTGGGAATGCTAAAGTTGAGCTAAATGTTAGTTTATTTATTTTAATTGAGGATGAGGGAGATGACTTTGTCAATTTTAACCTAATTTTCTAAGAATAAAGATCATTACCTAGAAATAAATTATATTTCCATATACTACTTTCATACAGAGAATCCTCAGACCAGTTCAGCTTTCTGACAGAGCTTGTTCATTTAAATCTCAAGCC
This sequence comes from Dipodomys merriami, assembly GCF_024711535.1. Lineage (NCBI taxonomy): Eukaryota > Metazoa > Chordata > Mammalia > Rodentia > Heteromyidae > Dipodomys > Dipodomys merriami. The sequence continues at coordinate 62,716,499 of NW_027202270.1, read as the reverse complement.
AATTAGCACCAATTTTCAATCAGTTATGTAAGTATCAACCTGTTCTCTGTATGTAATCTGTCTGTGAGCTAGCTTGGAGGAGATGAAATTCGTAAAAGTGTCAAATTGCTTTCCTTAATATGTACTTAGGTCTTTATTTGCATTACACCCTGGGCTCTGATTTCAAGCTTACCAAGACAAAAATGTGTGAAATCTCTGCTGTGCCTTATTATTCTCCTGAGATAGGTGGGGATTGGGTAGGGCTATCTTACCTGTGGAAAGACTCACAGACACAGAGGAAGCAAGAACCAGTTTTATATTTATTTGACTCCATATGGAACTCTACAAATACAAATCATGGACAATTAAAGACAAAGTTCACCAGTATATTCAACCTCTGGTGGATTGCTAAAAATAAATAGAGCTTCTGAAATTCTCTATTTTTAAGATTAATATATGTACATAAATTATGTGAATAGAAGCCACAGACATCTTTGGTGAGAAAATCTTCAAGAACGACAGCAGAGCTCTTCTCTAGGTAAGAAAGAAACTTATACCTACACCCAGACCCTTCTTCTCCAAAGCACAGGAACAATCACGCTGGGCTGAATTAGTATGTAGAGTCTGCTTCCAACCCCTCAACCACCCCCCTCCTTCCACTCTCTACAAACCTTGGGAGATGTGGAAAGGTAACAATGTTTCAGTTTAGCCAAAGAATTAAGCAAATGAAATTCAAGGTGTCCATTAAGACAAAAGAATAATGTTTATACTATGACTTTTCTTTATTTCAGAGCTCTTATGGAGATCTACCCTGGGGCTCTGCTAATCACATAATGAAGAAAGGAATTTAATAGGAAGGAATACCTTCTTTCCAGAATATAAAAGAGAGAGTTTAGGATTAAAAATGGCTTATGTGTGTGCATACTTTCTCTTTTCTGGAAGAGCTTCTCTTGCACAGAGAAGCTCAGATTTCTAACTTTACTGATTCAGTACCTTAAGGCTAAGCTAGGGCAGAGGAGACAATTGTGATGAGATCCCATACCTTTCTGTCTTCCTATCTTGTGGGAATTTGTTCTTTTAGAGGACTCACTTGTGGACTCCACCCAAAGGCAAGTTGTAGGAGACAGATTTCCAGGAGGGTTGCTAAGTGAATAATTACATTTAAATTACAGTATCTGCCTGCAAAACTCTAAGCAGGAAGAGGAGTAAATTTCAATTGTCTGCCATTGGAGGCAAACAAAAGAAATTTTCATGTGGTAAAATTTAGTTTTGATGATTGTGAAATTTTCCCTTAATATTTCTGTTAGTAGTATTTCTATTACTAGACACAATTATAGAACAAGAGATTTGAGCTGCTTCCTAGAATACAAGTCTAGTCGACTTTTGAGATATCATTGTCTCAAAATACTCTTAACTAGAGAACATTTCTTTTTTTTGGAGGGTGGGGGTCCGGTCATGGGGCCTGAACTCTGGGCCTGGGCGCTGTCCCTCAGCTCTTCAACTCAAGGCTAGCACTCTACCACTTGAGCCACAGCGCCACTTCCAGCTTTTTTCTTTTTGCTTATGTAGTGCTGAGGAATCGAACTCAGGGCCTCATGCATGCAAGGCAAGCACTCTACCACTGAGCCACCTTCCCAGTGTAAACTTGTTCAACCACTTTGGAAAGTAGTATGGAGGCTCCTCAAAAGACTCCACATAGAGTTCCCCTATGACCCAGCAATCCCACTTTTGGGCATTTACCCAAATGTTTACAAACAAGACCACACTAAACCTACCAGCACAACTATGTTTATTGCAGCATTATTTACTATAACTAAGATATGGAACCAACCCAGATGCCCCTCAGTAGATGAATGGATGAAGAAAATGTGATATATATATATACACAATGGAATTCTATGCTTCCATCAGAAAGAATGACATTGCCCCATTTGTTAGGAAATGGAAACACTTGGAAAAAATTATATTAAGTGAAGTTAAGCCAAGCCCAAAGAAACATAGGTCCCATGGTTTCCCTTATTTGCAATATCTAGTATATGTATGAATCAAGCAGAAAAGTTCAGGTAAGATATGTATTCAAATGTTTTTTTCTTTCATGCAATTGTTTCTAATGCATTTATAAGATTATTTCTTTGTTGCTTTGTATATCCCTCCCCCACAGTATAACCCTTGCTTTCACTGTATTTGATGCCGGTATAATTTGTGGAGGGGAAAGGGAAAAACAAGTCATTTAAATAAGGATACAGGTGAACCCGTTGCAACAATGAAAAGTACAAGTTGTTATGTCAAAAACGAACTTTACAACTTTGGTGGGGGGGGCAGATTTAGTGGAGAGGTGGGGGGAGGCTGGGAAGGGATGCGAAGGGTAAACAAAGGAGGAGGCTACAATGCTTGATAAGAAATGTACTCATTATCTTGCCCATGTAATTGTAACCCCTCTGTACAGTATTTTCACAATAAAAAATGAATAAAAATTTAAAAAAATACTCTTAAATAGAAAATTTTAAAAAAGCATACATTTCTGGCATCCACTCTTCTTCACCAGAGAACTTCCAATGATTTGGCCTTGACACTATGTCATATGTATGGAACACTGGGATTACTCTATAGACCACAGACAGTGCTCTGTAGAGTATAGCCCACTATGAGTGTTTTCTTCTACAAGCTACTGCATTGACCCTGTAGATCTACCACTGAATACTATAAAATGGCCCAGATTCAAATGGGATGCTAGGTTGTGATAGCTCCTTGGTGTGGTTGATGAGTGATCTATAGTTTCTGTTGTCTGGTGATAGGTGTCATTTCTATGTTGTATGGTAAACTCTTAGGGTTAGAACACATGCTTCATTCATTCATTCATTTCTTCATTCAGGAAACATTGCTGGATATTGTTTATATGTCCACTCTGAGAGTGGTGATCGGTAGTAGGTATGTGTGTTAATAATGTCTAGTTAGCATCATGTTACTCCTCCTAGAGAGAAGACTCATGCTTCTTAAGAGCCACTTTTATTGAAGCTCTAATAGTCACAATAAGATTTGAATAATAATATCACTGTCTAAGAAGAATGTGTGTCAGCTCTACTACCCATCTTTCTATCTTAAAGGTCATTGACTCTAGTTTGCCATGTGATCTGTTTACTATGACTTAGTTGCTTTACATCTGCTTGGAAGAAACTAATGACTTTCTCCAAGTAAATCTACAGGAGCACTCTTTAGCCTATCAGACCTCAATTTATTGATTCTAAACTACCATAGTAAGTTATACCATATAGACATCTCAATAAGATGAAGGAGCCAGATAGATACTTATTTCTTAAGAGTCTAAAGGTAAAAATAACTTTGAAACCATCATTGTGCTTTTTCTTTCCATTTCTGCTTCCTTCAGCCCTTTTTTTGACTATAGAAATTTCTTTGCTCAATTCAGTGGAACATTTATTCTAGTTTGTAAAATGAGTTTTTCTCAATGCTAGAATCACAAATAAAACCCAACTTCACTTTTATAAAGCTGAATTTCTTGTAATTTTATCTTTTTATAAAGGTAAATATACTTATATTCGTGACAAGGAAGCACCTTTGTATCCCCTGCAGAATACACCTAGTATTAAATTATTGTTGCAAGAATGACAAACTATTGCCTAAAAATTCTTCTCACACCAATCCAAATTAAACTCAAGTTTTAAACAGATAGAGTCAAGCTGAAAAACAGTTCTTTAAGTTAATAAATATCAAACCCATTTTCAACCAAAAATTCTTTCTATTAGACACTTACTTAAGACTACTTTTTTTGGGGGGTGGAGAGGTTCAGTCGTGGGGCCTGAACTCTGGGCCTAGGTGTTGTCCCTCAGCTCTTCAGCTCAAGGCTAGCACTCTACCACTTGAGCCAAAGCGCCACTTCCAGCTTTTTTCTTTTTGCTTATGTGGTGCTGAGGAATCGAACCCAGCCCCAAGACTACTTATTTTTTGTCAGTCGTGGGGCTTGAACTCTAGGCCTGGGCACTGTTCTTTAGCTCTTCAGCTCAAGGCAAGTGCTCTACTTCTTGAGCCACAACACCACTTCCAAAAACTACTTTTCTACCACTACAAGTCATAATAAAAATATGTAGTGTCTTAATTTCAACCAGTCAAAATGGAGAACAAGCTTGAATCGTTGGCCCCTTTGAAACCACAAATATTAGAAAGCTCTTCTAGTAACCAACCATGGCTTCTCTCCAAAGAAGCCCATGTTACCACCTATACTCAGCTCTAGAATCAAGGGTACCATTCTTCAACAATAATGAAACTGTGTAATGTAGGCCAAATATTCATATTCAGTTAGTGCCTGCTACTTTAGTATACATGACAGAAGGAGTAGAAAGTCAGATTAAATCAGTTGTTTTCAGTCCAACAAACATTCTGCAATTGGAAGATGTCTTTTAAGACACTAAATGTTAGGTGACAACATTTCTTTGGGGAGAAAAAAAAGACCATACACTTCAACATGAATACAGACACAGATATCACATAGCCAAACATACAATCACATGCCTCCTTAATCTTCACTCTCACTATTTAACTTTGATTCCAAGCTTTTTTCACCTTCAGTGTGGACAGACCACTCATGTTTCAGTGTTGGTAATCCCATGCAGCATGAGGAAACATCTGAACCTTATGTTGAGTCTGTTAATATTATGCTCACCTTTGATCCTCAGCTCCACCCACACCTGGGCACCCCTCCCATTCCTGGAGTACCCTGCATACAGCTGGCCCCTCCCTCTCTCTGCCCAACTGAACTCCCATCTACCTCACTTCCTACCCTCAGACCCTCCTGCTACCTGTATTGGGACAGAAGCCATGTGCTTCCTCTTGGAGGAAATATGGCTCCTCTAATAAACCTTATAATAATCTTTCTCCTGTGCCTGCTTGCCTCTGCATTGTCCCCTGAGATGGATGTGTGGAATCCTCCTTCAGAGTCTACCTTGGAAAATACACAGCCTTCACAGACAGACATCCTGCCCAGACTATCTATATCTTTTGTCAGCTATCTGCCTCATTTTTCCTTTACGTTCCACCTCAATAGAATATTTGCTTCTCTGCCCATTGATACCAGTTTACTTCTTAATTAGGACATGTTTTGTAGGCTTTTTAAAGTTTTCACAAGGTGACATTCAGAAAAGCAAAAGTCTAATAAAATATTTAACAATTGTCCATTCTTATTGTTTAATGGTGTAACTTTTCTCCTTCCTCTCATCTTGTAAGTCCTCCAAACTGATGTTCTTGTGAGAACATGCTGCTGTCTCTGCTTCTTTATGTCCTGGAAAGCACTTGGGAGATCTCTAGCTCACTTAGCATATGCTTAGTATTCATTTTTGTCACATAAAGCAAAGGACCAAACAACACGGTGATCAACAGTTGTCACATTTTTACTTAAAAAATAGATTGATGATGTACGCATACTGGGGAACTAGTTTCAATGGCTTTATAGTGTGCTCCCATATCTGCTCTGCCTATATTTATTCCTAAGAAAGAGGAAGATGAAAATAAACAAGCATCACTTCTTGATGGTCGGTATCTGTTGTGATCACTAGATGTGACAGATCCAAGCTTAGCTCTGCAGACTATGTGGGTTTTGCAATTTCACTCATATCTGAGAAGCTTATGGGTTTGCTCTACATGATCCTTCAAACTGAGTCCACACCTTCATTTCCTATCAGGGTTCCTGTTTTCTGCTGTTTGCTTGCTGTTAAAAACGTATTCTCAGAAAACTGAAGAATTCATTAGCAGTATTGATAAAAAAGATAAAACACTAAGAGAAAAATCTTACCAGAAAAATGTCTCTATGTAATAGGGATAAATGGATCCAATTTTATCCCTGAAAACTGGCTAAAAGAAACATTGGAAATCTATTTTTTACCTTCTAAAAGGAGAAACTGTTCCTTTAAAATAAAAAACAAAAACAAGAAAAGAAAAAGAAAAATATATATACAGCTTCTATTATTATAGAACAAATACATGCAATTCTGTTTGTTATTTTTTTATGAGTGGCTGTACAGATTAGACTCAGGCACATTTCTGTATTTTCTGCTACCATTTTTTCCATGGTTACCTGAAGTAGGAGATAGGTTTTTCACTGAAATCTCTCACAGTGTAAACTATATTCTATAATTTATCTTGAATAGTAAAGGTGGGTCTTGTACATGTAAGGTATACAGCCTAATGTCAGGTATAACTTTTGGATTCACTACCTGTAAGTGATAAGAGTACAGACAAAATTGTTCTATAAAATATATGCATTTTTAGAAAAGTGAAATGGGAGATGAATGCTATGTTTGAAGGAGTATGCTATCATCTACCATTCCATCAGTTTTCCATTCAATGTCAACTACAGAACCTGCACCAAAATGACACAAACTGAAAGAAGAGCCCACACATCCATCCCAGGAGACGACACAGAGGCAGGCAGGCAAGCACAGGAGAAAGATTATTATAAGGTTTATTAGAGGAGCCATATTTTCCCCAAGAGGGAGCACATGGTCTCTATCCCCATCCTGGTAGCACGAGGGTCTGAGAGATAGGAAGTGAGGTAGATGGGAGTTCAGTTGGGTCTAGGCAGAGAGAGGGAGGGGCCAGCCCTATGCAGGGAACTCCAGGAATGGGAGGGGGGCCCAGGAGAGCTGAGGACCAAGGTGAGCATAATATTAACACAAACACTAAGCAAATAAGATGAGTTTAGCATTTTACTGAGTCCAGTATTTCTTGGATTTAATAAGAATTGTTTTATATTATCCTCACATTTAGTTATTGAGGAGACGCATAGAGTGAAAAGCCTAGAAGTATCAATGTTTACAAGTTGAGAATGACCCTGAAGTTGAAGGAAAACAAGACTTCTAAGGCTAGAGGAAGGAGGAAGACAAACAAATGAACTGTACAAAGTAGAAAAAAGAAGAAAAGAAGCTATAGCCAGGTGTGATGGTGCCAGACTGTATCTCAGCATTGAGGAGACTGAGGCAGGCGGATCACAAGTTTAAGACCAGCCTTAGCTGCACAGTGAGACTCTGTCTCAATAAACAATTAAAAACAAGCTATGCCATGATACGAGTCATAGATGACTCAGCATTGCATGCAAGGGGGAATATAAGATTAATTTGAATTTACTTTGGGGAAAATAAGAAGTAAATATATTCAGAATATCTTGAAGGAAAGAAAAGGGAACTATTAGCTAGATAGGTATAAAAAGTGCCAAACAAAACACATGGCACATGACATGTAGCCCAAAATAATGCTTCTTGTTCTCATAGTGTGTTTGCTCTTCATAATGCCATCAGTTCTGCTCAAATGCATCTTTTTCCCATAATGTCTTGAGCAGTCCTTTAACCAATAAAAAGAGCCAGGGTGGCTCATGCACAAGCCATTAAACAATCAATGCAAAGACTAGGGGAAGAGATATGAAAGGAGCACTATAAAATTGACTTCTTGGTAGACTCCATCAAAACTCTAACCCCTTCTCCTAATGGGAGAGTTTCTGATACTTTCATGGCTTTCCTTTCACTTCCAAATAAACTTACTCCATTTATCTTCAACCCTTTCCTGTGTTTCTTTAATGAGCAGAGGAAAGTGAACTTGTTCTCCTAGACAGCATAAATCATCTTTCTAGAAGTTTTGCCATGGGGGTGAAGGCGAGAAGCAGGGCTTGAGGTCAAGGTCATTTTTGTTTGGTTTAAGATAAGTGATATCAAATTCATGATGGTGGGAAATATCCTTCTAAATAAAAAGAAAGTAATGCTCCCAATGGGAAAAAGGAAATTCTGCAGAAAAAAAAAGGCTTGCAGAAGCTATGAGGTGAAGAGAAGCAGAGTCCAAGTGGAAGGAATGTTGTAGATGATAACAGAGACATCTCATTCCTAGTAATGGGGAAAGGCCACCTTGATTGGGATAGCTACAGAGAAAGTGGTGATTTGGTAGTGTCTTAACCACAAGTTGTAATGGCAAGGTATCTTGAAGGTGGCCACCAATTTTTTTCTTGAGGAAAAAACTGGCAGCTGTAGGTGGTCTTCCACTTACACCAACCCTAAGACTGGTAAGAGACTGCTGGAGAAAATACCTCATTTTCCCTCATCTCCCTATCATAAAAAAACCCTTAATTTTTTGTATTGAATAAACTGGTGGAGGAATAAAGGATTAACTTGCAATACAGATGAAAATGATACTCAATAATGTTGATTTTTCACAAAACTTCCTTTGTTGTCTCAGACACATTTTCCCTGCTTCCACATTCATATTTTTTTATAAATAGGGCAACTGTCAATTTGAATTACTCCATCCTACTTTGCATAAAAATTTACATATTTATCCACCAAGAATTCTATGATAAAGGACAATATCCCTTGAGAGATGAAAAGGCTTGATTCCTAAATCACACTTTTGCATTCTTGAATAGCGAGCCCTCTTTTCCCCTCCAAGCAAAATTGTAGCATTGAGAAAGACAATGGGCCAGGTCACTGGTTTGTATTTAATGTTTCACTGTGAAATTCCATTATACAGAATAGCTCAGAGCATTTTTTGTCTTTATCACCCCAGCGAAAGCAGAATTTTTGTTAGCTGAGAAGACTAAAATAGGAGCATAAGAAGGCAGTGCTTATTAGTTCCAAATAAGAAAAATCCACTCATGTAAAGGAAAAAAAGTCAAAGCTGGGACTTGGTGGCTCATACCTGTAATCTTAATGTCTCAGGAGGCTGAGATCTGAAGATCATAGTTTGAAGCCTGCCCAGGCAGAAAAGTCTGAAAGATTCGTATCTCCAATTAACTAGGTAAAAGCTAGATATTGAGGTATGGCTCGAGTGGTAGAATACCATCTTGATTTAAAAACGCCAAATGAGAGCATGAGGCCCTGAGTTTGAGGCCTTATACTGGTGCGGGCGCGCACACACACACACACACACACACACACACACACACACACACACACACACACACACACACACACACACACACACACACACACACACACAGAAAAAAGAAAGAAGCTAATTTATTTTATTTAGCGTAACTAGTACTTTAAATGTGACTAATATCTTTTGCTTATCAAATAAAAAATTTGTCCTATTTGGATTCAAGCCTAGGTGTTGATTGCTCAGGGCTTTTATGCTGTCTGTAGAATTTTATTTTCATCTCAGTTGTACAGTTGTCTAGGCTACACCTAATCACTGACATCTTGCTGTATTCCTCTTCCTCCATGAAGGAGACGTGTCCTGAGGAAGCTGGGTCAAGTCCCCATTTGTCCTGCGCACTAATAGCTTCCCTGGTGTGCCTCATTTCTATGTTGCTTTCCCAATTCTCCAAGTATCCCATAACAAACATTCAAACACCAACAAAATTCTCAAGTGATCTCAGTAGAACAGAGAACTTTGGCATATAAAACTTAGAAATGAAATTAAAGGTTGAAAACATTCACCAGGTACTAGTTGCTCCCTGTTAGGTCTACCCAGAAAAACAGCACTTTCCCTTTGTTCTTCTTCCATGCACACTTGGCCCTCTCTAGAAGTAACTGGTGAACCTGGGGGCAGTCAGAAGTCTCCCAGGCTCTGAGGTCACTTCCTCATCTGCTGTGGCCATACCTGCTCCCTGCCCTCTCCCAATAAAACCTTTTTCCCCACCATAAGTCATCCCTCTGCACACTTACATGGTACTATGCAGCAAACTCTCTCTGGCCTGAACAACCACATGGAGGTCTCTTTTCTCCAACTCTCATACTCACATCTGTAATCTTAGCTATCCAGAAGTCTGAGATACGAAGGATCATAGTAAGGCCAACCTAAGGAAAAAAGTTGGGAAAACTCTTAAATTCGAGCATCTTGTGCCTCTAACCCTACGTACTCACGAGGCTGAGATCTGAAAATTGCTGTTCCAAGCCAGCCCAAGCAAACTCTTGTCAATTAACCAGAAAAAAAAGTCAAAATTGGAACCTGGGTCAAGTGGAAGAGCACTGGTTGTGGGTGAAAATTCCATCCAGAGATTGAGCTTAAGCATCAGTACCTACAAAAAGGAAGGGTGGGGGGGCACGGGAGAGACAGAGACAGAGACAAAGAGAGAGGAAGGGAAGGAGGGAGGAAGGAGGAATGGAGGGAAAGAGGGAGAGAAGGGAGGAAGGGAGGGAGGGAGGGAGGAAGGAAGGAAGGAAGGAAGGAAGGAAGGAAGGAAGGAAGGAAGGAAGGAAGGAAGAAAGGAAGGAAGGAAGGAAGGAAAGAACGAAGGAAGGAAGGAGTAGTAAGCATGACTCAGATAGTAGAATGCCTAGGGGCACAAAGAAGACACCAAATACATGAGGCCCAGAGTTCAAACCTTGGTATTGACAAAAGCAAAACAAAACAAAACAAAAAATTGGAAGCACTTAGGTCTCCTGTGATCTAATGAAACTCTATTAACTTAATGTTGGCACTTGAGTGTTGAATGTGAACTCCAGTTCACTGATGAAATGCTATTGCTCATTATTCCTATCTTTGTACTAACTCTGTACCCACAGCTCCACAAGATGGCCATATCTCACAGTAGCTGTGTGTTCTTGCCTAAACTGAACTTTACCTGAGTGCTTTTCCAAGTGTGGCACAGAGCTGTAAAAGCCCATGCATGTATCTGGGGGTCATTTCTTAGAAGAATTTCTTCAGAGTAATTGAGAATGTTCCTGTCTGGTGTTTGCTTTTGATCAGGGCATTTCCACAACATTTTATTTTGAAATAGTAAGATTCTGCCATATACTCTTTGGAAATTTAAAGAACAAAGCAAAACATAGAAAATAGAACTGGAAGGAAGGCAAGTCTGTGAGCCCTCCCAGGTTGAATTTTACCAATAACATTATAAGGACTCTTAACTGAGCCTCCAAGGAAGAATAGCTATAGGAGAGGAGAAGCGTTTGTGGTCCATTTTAGTGAGCTCTGAGCTGATATAGACCGTCAGGTAGCAACCATTACATTCACCTGAACAATAAGGGAAATGTTCTCTTGGGCTATCTTCGAAAGTATCACCACACTATTGCTCCCTTCAGATTTCTTTGTGGACCTTCTTTTTTTTGTAGTCTCTGCTTTAGTACAGTGCTAAGGGTACAAAAGGGAATTTATGTTTTGCTCAGAAGACAGCAACATAAAACAGTTAAATGAGGGCTCATGTAGTATCTCCAGCTTCACCTTGTGAGTCACAAATAACATGATAAATGATGCTTTAGTCTCTGAACAGCCAGAGACAGCATTAATCAGAAAAGAAAACCAGAACATATAAAGTCTCTTTTTCTTTTTGTAATGGAATAGATGAACAAGACCTGAGCTGTCTGCAGGCAAGTAGAGTATCTGTCTGTTCTGATTCTACCATTTCTGGTCCCTCCTGGAGAACAGGCAGAGGAAGGTTTAGGAAAAGTATACACTGAACTTTGTACCTTTAAGATCCTATTTGTTCACTTTTCAGAACTTCATTTCTTCTTTAATTGAGCCAGATCTTGTTTTCTCATAATCTTTCGTTAGATGATAGGGACTTACCTACTTGTTCTGGATGGAAGCTGGGGATGAGAAGACTGTGCATATTGGCTCTCTTCATCCCCATTTCTCATTCAAGAAAGAGCTTAGTTTTGTTTTTTAAATCAATTTTAAAGCATGACCTTGAGCCTAAATTCTGGCTTTTATATAGGAAAAGGAATTTGTTACCATTCTTTGTGTCTGCACAGTCAGCCAAACTCCTCCAGTACCCTTTCTGTGTGGGAGGGAACAAGCCCTTTCCATTGGCTAATAATATCTAAAGAAAGCTGGACCTCTCTGCCTAGTGCAGCTACAAGGAAAGTAATTTTTTTCACTGATGTAGCCCTCATATAGTCGGGTACGAGTAAAATGAGGAAAATTATCCATCCAATGCTGTAATTATAGTGACTCGTTGACACAAATGCTGAGAGGCAGATGTGGCATAAATAATGAGGGAACACAAAGCAGATTCTTTATCATCAACTGCAGCCTTCAAGTCCTCAGAGGCCACTGGTAAGAATCCCTGTTTCCCCAAGGTTCCTTGATTATTGTCTCACCTAGTGAAAGGTGGTGGTATCAGAGCCCTGGCCTGTTTAAATACAAGCCATCTTCTAAGATGATATTGAATGAAAACGTCCCTGTGGATGGAATAACCAGGGAATATTTAGAAAAGGTGTCCAAGTCATGAGCAAAAGGAAAACTTACATGAAAACAGGACTTCGACAGAGGTTGGGCTGAATCCTGAAGAGACTGGCTATACTTGGTCATTTCCCTTGCTAGTATAGATAGCAAGACACTATGGGAAGACACAGCACTCCAAAGATACTTTGGAGTGATATTTTTAAATGACTTTTATATGATCTTGCTAGACACCATTCTTTCCTTTATAAAATGAGGGGTTCATGCCCCTAAATAACATGAGGATCCTAGTAGGACTGTGGCTCAGGAGAAAATTTTTCTGTTTGTACATTCTAATATGAACTATGTCAAACTAAGTTTGACCATTTTTGTCCTCTGTGAATTGCTCATGTGGAGCTTCCTGTCTGACAGTAAATTAGCCTAAGAAGAGGAGACCAAGGTGCTGGAAGGCTTGAGGTTTTGGGTCACCTGCCCATACAGCTTTCTTATATTTTCTGGATCTGGTGATGACTAATTCTATAGGATCCACTCCATCTCACAATGAAGTGCAGTAGAATAACTTAGCTAATCTAGAAGCAATATTCTTTCGTGTAGTTACAGTGCTCTAATATTGTACTGTGTACTTTTTACTTTGCACTAACTGTTGCTAAGATCATTATTCAGTCCTTTGCTTTGGAGAGATTATTCTAGCATGTCCAGAAAATGAAATTCCTAAAATATTCATTGAATATTAAAGGGATTATCTCCTATCTCTGGTTTACCATGAATCATAACAAGGCCTCCTAATCTGTGCTGATTGAAATGATGTGGGCCAATAAGACATTGCAATAGTAGATATAAGATACACATAAATTGTTTTTGATCATCCTTGCCAAGAGGAATGTAAAAAGAGTGTACTTATCAGATCAATGACCACTTACATTTTAATTTATTCAAAGAAAGGTATCTTATCTGATATAGCATCTCTAAGTCAGGTTACAACATGTCTACATTTCTAGGATCCAACTGTGTCTTGTCAGTCAGAATAGTGGGTTACAAAAAAAAGACATGCTGGTGACCATGACTTACATTCTTTAAATCTTTATGGTGATGCTAAATCTCTGCCATGTCCCTGTGTTGTTGTATTATTCAAGCTTTGATATCTTGGTTGTGGTGTGGACAGTTTCAGGGCTTGCTCTTGGTTTTCTCATCGATATGTTTTAAGATTGAGATCCACCGTATGGTTTAGCTATGTTGCTTCTTTCAAAGGTATACATTGGGACATGAAATGGTCTCTCAGTTAAAGCCATGGATTCAAGGAATCTATATATTTTTCACTTGTGACAGGACTCCATTTATTACATGGTCACTGCAGGTATCCCCTGGCTATCTAGAGCCAAGATGATATTTTTGGGTTTGATCATGTGTCCATCTATCCTCAAAATATCTAGGTATTTTCCTATCCCCAGAATGTGGTTATTTCAGTAAATGGCTTTGTAAGAACTGGGGAATCATTTTAATCTATATTTGCCTTGGCGTTGCAAGGTCCTTCTTTATGCTCAGCTGCTCTCTTAGATAATGAAATTTGAATATTATACATTGCTCATTATAATCTAAAGGTTTTATGACTTTTTTCATAGGGTGGCTAATCCCAGCCTTTGGATCATCCATCATCCTTGATTTCCTCTGATTTTATAAAATAAACAACACCCTTATTAGTTGCCCAGCTATTTTGCCCTTGGACCTCAGTATTCAATTAACCATCTCTATACCATTTATAGATCAGGGTCCAACAATGTCATTATGGTTTTGCCATTCATTACAGTAATTGTGACCACATTTTTTTCTGATACTAAGAGTCACCACCTGGCCTCAATTATTTTTGTTCCTGTCATCATCTCATTGCTACTAGGTCACTCAGTTGTGTATCAGTGTCTGCTATTCATGGCCTTGGAGATAGCTATAATGGAATTTGTAAAGCTGGTAACCCTTGCACATATTTGAAGAAAAAAATAGGTTACTGTTAAAACCCTCTAAAATCTCAGAGAATTTGGATTAAGGGTTTAGAGTACCACAACCTGATTTTCCCAGTCCATTTCTTAGAAATAGGTGCCTTTCTAATCAGGGTTTGACTTGGCTACTTGGATTTTGCTACCATATTCTCTAGAGTTCTACCAAATATAATTAAATCTTGCACCATTACCTCAGCTTTCTGATCCTCTGGCTATTGGAAGTGAGAGTATCTTAGGTTTTCCAGAGAGCTTCTTTGAATTTCTCCTATCTTGATGATTATTCTATCTGATTGTTCTGTCATTATTCTGATGATGTTGCTGTCTTCTACCAATTGATCACCAGCATTAAGCAAGTGAAATAGGATTCTATAATACCTGTAACTGCCACTCTATAATTAAAGAGACCTTATATATTAAATGAACTAGTCTATTTTCTTTCACTTTTAAAACATTTCAGCTCACGAGTGAACAACTATAGCCGATGAAGGGCTCCACATACTGGAGTTTGCCAGGCAGCTGGTAGGTGACCCAGTTTTATACTTGGCTTTTCAGGAAAAGCACCTGGCACCAATTGTTTCTAGTTAGATTCCCTGGAAAGAATTTGTGAAGTGAAGATCTCATTCTGGGAGAGAATCGTTGCAGAGCCATCCTGAATGGAGACAGCAGATAAAGATGGCTTGTGGCACAAGAGCTATCCTAGGAATATCCTTGGGAGATGCATCTCCCTGGGGCCACAGATAAAACCTGGTAAGGGATGCAGCCCTGATCAATGACAGACAACATTCCCTGCTGTGGTGGGAATTAGTACTTCAGTTTTGAAGTGATGATTATGAATTCTTTTTCAAACTTTGCATTACTCCCTGTCCCCCCACACATATATTTCTTAACTTTTTTTCCTTAGAAGGAATCATAAAGTTCATACCTACTTTCCTCCCTCTTTCAATTCTTCTTTAATCTCTTGCAAATATAAATATATTCTCTAGTTCTATAACTTTGTTATTTCAGAATAGTATGTAAGTCATATAATACATGTAGCTATTTTAAATGGACTCTTCATCATAATTTGGACAAATCACTAAGGCTTTATTATGCTCCTTTTCATTGTTGAGTAAACTTCTATGTGATATGGGTATACCGCAGTTTGACTGTTTGCTCCTTTATATGTACTGGTTTTTTCTAGTTTGGGGTTTACTTTGTGGTGATAGGAATCACATTTAGGGACGTGCACATGCTAAGCAAGCGCTTTGCCACTGAGCTGTATCCCCAGCCCACTTAGGCTATTATGAATAAAGGTGTTGTAACTATTTATGTATAATTCTCATGTGAACACAGATTTTTCACTTCTCTTATAGAAATGGCCAAGAGAATTGTTGAATCTGACTCCACTTGCATGTTCAGTTTTTAATGAACTACAAGATTCTTAAGTTTTATATTCGTAAAAGTCCCCCAGTTTCTCTGCATTCTTCACAGCATTTGGTTTAGTTTCCCAATTCATAAACATCAGATGTCTCGATTCCTTTAGATCGCCTTTGACCTCTTACATCTGTAGTTTTCAGCATATAAATCATGCACATAATTTGTTGGAGTTTCACTGTATAATTCCATTGATTTTTTGAGTAGTTACTAGTGGCTGTATAGTTTTAATTCCAACACTTACATATTCTTTAGTAATACAAAATCACATTTCTTTATCTATCTTATATCCTGAGAACTTTCTTATCTGTTACTACTAGGAGGTATGTGTTGTAAATGTGTATATACCCAAAAGAATATATATGCATGTATATTATATAGTAAATTACATATTATACTTTACAAAATACTATATAATTTTATGCAGACAATCATTTTGCAAGATTACAAATGAGACAGTTTCATCTCACCATATGATAGCAAACACATCATGTAATACTTTGTAACCTGATAGAAATTCCAATATCATGTTGAATAAGAACTATCATAAATGGATATTTTTGTCTTATTTATAATTTTAAAGGAAAGCATTTATCCATCAGTATTTCTTTTAGACATTTGGATGTCTTTTATCAAGTTGAGAAACTCCTCTATGTCTGTTGTTTTCAATGTAAACAATAACTTCTTTCTTTTTTTGAACTTTTAAAAAAAATTTTATTGTGAAAATACTGTACAGAGGGGTTACAATTACATGGGCAAGATAACCAGTACATTTCTTATCAAGCATTGTAGCCTCCTCCTTTGTTGTCCCAACTTCTTTCTTGAATAGCAAAGTTTTGGTTTTTAAAACCCACCAATTTTCTCATTGTTAATGTGTATTATGTTGACTGATTTTCAAATCCTAACCTGTGCATGTTTGCTCATGCCTATAATCTTAGCTGTCAACCAGGCTAAGATAGAGAGGATCAAGTTTGAGGCCAACCCATAGTTTTGTTAGTGTTTTTCTTTTTCTTTTTGGATTGCCTTTTCCCAATTTTTGGTAACAGGGTAATGATTGCTCCATAAAATGAATTGTAAAGTGATGATTCTTTCGATTTTATGAAAAACACCTTTTTCCTGCCAAGGGTCATTTAGAGATTTATAACATCATTCACAGGCCCAGATTTATTGAATTTGCTTGAAAAAAATCCTAGATTTATTGAGTTTTAAGTATTCTCTGTGGCTATGTTGGCCAAACCAAATAATTTCACAGACCTTATATGTCTAACACTCCTCAGCCTGGCAAGGTTGGCAGGTATTGTCCATAAATGATAAATTCAATGTTTTATTTTATTTTTTTTTAAATATTATTTTATTTTATTTGAGAACATACTGTACAGAGGGGCTACAATTACATGGGCAGGATAATGCATACATTTCTTACCAAGCATTGCAGCCTCCTCCTTTGTTTACCCTTCACCTCCCTTCCCAGCCTCCCCCCTCCCCCCACCCAATTATACCCCCCTCCCCCCCCACCGACATTGTAAAGCTGGTTTTGACATGACATTTTGTACTTCTCATTGTTGCAACAGGTCCACCTGAATCCTTAAACGACTTGATTGCCCCCATCTCCTCCACATGTTATACTGACATCAAATATAGTGAAAGCGGGGGTTACACTGTGGGGGAGGGACATACAAAGCAACAAAGAAATAATCTTCTTTTCAAATGACTTTTTTCATATTGAATGATATGTGGTCATTTTTTTCCTTAAAGAAATTGTTTAGTTGCAGTTCTCAAATTTGTTTGTAGAGATGCTCACTTTTTTTCCAAAGTACCCTTTTGAAATCTCAGAGATTGTAATGATGTCCTCCACCTTAGTTGATATTTGTATTTACAGCTCCTTTTTAGTCATTGTCTGTTGTACTCAAGGATTGTTGATTTTATTGATATTTTGAAAACACTAACTCTGTTTCGCTGCTTTTTTTTAACCTTTCTGCTTTCTTTGGGTTTATTTTGTTTTTTTATTTTAAGTTCTTGAGGTACCAACTTAAAATATTGATTAATTTGTCCTCTTCAAATGTGCGCATTTTGTACTGTGAAATTTCCCTTTGAGCAGCACTTTACTTGTGCCCTAAAAATTTGAGATGCAGTACATTTGTTTTCATTGCATTAAAAGTGTATTGTCATTTTCCTTAGACTTCAACTGTGACCCATGGAATGTTTAACAGTATGCTGTTCATTTCTGAAATGCTTGGAGTTGATTCTGTTTTCTTCCTGTTATTGATTTCTAGTTTAATTCAATTGTAGTTGGAGAACCCACTGTATTATTTCAGTTATTTTGAATTTGTTGGGATTTGTTTTGCAGACCAGGATTATATGTTTCTTAAAAACTGGAAAAATGTATTCTGATGTCCTCACATGAAGTGCTCTTTGTGTTGATTTGGCCTGGGAGATTGATGATGTATTTGATTTTAATATTCTAATAATTATCTGTCTAGTTATTTTATCAGTGAGGTATTTTGAAACGACTAATGGGATTGTAATTTTATCTATCTCTATGAGATTTTGTTTCATACATTTTCATCTCTTTTCTTTAGTAAATAGCCATTTAAAATTTCTGTGTCTCTGTGTCATTACAGCAATATTTACCATAGCTAAGATATGAAATCAATCCAGATGCCCCTCAGTAGATGAATAGATCAAGAAAGTGCAGTATATATACACAATGAAATTTTATGCTTCCATCAAAAGGAATGACATCACCCCATTCATAAGGCAATAGAAAGACTTGGGAAAAAATCATATTAAGTAATCCAAGCCCAAAGAAACAGAGGCTCCATGGTCTCTCTAATTTGTAATAATTAGTATATATCTAGGATAGTCCTAGCAGATGATCACAATAGCTATGTACACACGACCATATAAAATGATGCTAATTGAAATGAACTCCAAGATATGGCAACAAGAGGATTTTATTGTTGTTATTGTTGATTATGATGGTTTTAATATATTGTGAGAAGTTACTTTTTGTTTTTGTCGGTCTTGGGGTTTGAACTCTGAGTTTTGGCGCTATCCCTTAGCTCTTCAGCTCAAGGAGAGCGCTCTACCGCTTGAGCCACAGGCCACTTCTGATTTTCTAGTGGTGTATTGGAGATTAGAGTCTCACGGACTTTCCTGCCGGGGCTGGCCTTGAACCGTAATCCTAGGGATCTCAGCCTCTTGAGTAGCTAGGATTACAGGCTTGAGCCACCAGCACCCCACCTTTTTCCTTTTCCTTTTATATTCCCCCTTTGGTTTGTTCCCTGTTGCCACTGTTTTTTATTTTGGTGCCTTGTGACTCCTATACATGTTCATCTGATTTGGGGAAGGAAAGAGGAACAACAAAATGGTGAGACAAAGGACAAAGGGTAACCAATGCATCAGCGATACTTACAAGACATTATGTTGGAAATGAGCTTTACAACTTGGGGGAGGAAATGGGGAAGGAAGTGGGAGAAAAATGAGAGAGGAGGTAACAATGTTCGACAAGAAATGTACTCGTCACCTTACTTATATAATTGTAACTCTTCTGTACAATACCTTTACAATAAAATAAAATTAAAAAAAATACACTGGGACATGATAAATTATGCATGTCTCTAGACATTCACACAATGAGACAAAGGAGGATATTCTTAGGAGAGGATCACAAAGCACAATAGCTATGTACATCTGAGCATGTAAAATAAAATTTATCAAAATGAACTCCAGGAAGTGAAAACAAGAGGTTTTAAAATCTTTGTTGTTTTTGTTTTCATTTCCTTTTTTTCTTATTTATCTGTCTTTGGAAGGGTGATGGGGCACAGAAATGATAGGACAAATGGTGAACAAATGCAGCAGTGGTACTCACTAGACACTACGTTGAAAATAAACTATATAGCTTGTGGGTGGGGATAGGAGGGAAAAACTGGGAGAGAGTGAGGGAAGGGGTAACATTGTTCCAAAAGAAATGTACTCTTTATGTCACTTAGATAACTGTAAACTCTCTGTACATCACTTTTACAATAACAATAAATAATTTTTTAATGACATCCTAAAAATATTCTGTGTCTTCTGGATAAATTGATCTATTTGTCATTAGACAATGTTCCTGATTCTTTTAATCTTCTTTGCTTTAACTCTGGTTATATAATATTAATTTAGTACTCCTTTTTCTTCTTTAATGGTTGTATTATGTAATCTTTCCATCCTTTTATCCTACAAGTATGTAGAAGGCATATAGTTGGGTCATACTTTTTAATATATTTTTCAAATTTTTGCATTCTCATTAGCATAATAAGCTATTTAATTTTAAATGAATTGCTGATATGTTCAGAATGAGTTTGCTGTATTCTTTTCTGCTTAGTATTCACTGCAAGCTTTTTTTCTATTTTCTTTACTCAGTTTTTCTGTGGGCTATCAACTGTTTCTTTTTCTTTTGAGGGGGGGAGGGGAGTCTGGTCATGGGGCCTGAACTCTGGGCCTGGGCACTGTCCCTCAGCTCTTCAGCTCAAGGCTAATGCTCTATCACTTGAGCCAGAGCACCACTTCTGGCTTTTTTCTTTTTGCTTATGTGGTGCTGAGGAATCGAACCCAGGGCCTCATGCATGCAAGGCAAGCATTCTACCACTGAGCCACCTTCCCAGCCCAGCTATCAACTTTTTCTTAATTCAACATTAGATTTATTTATAGTTATTTTCAGTATTTTAGTGTATCATTAAGAAAACAGGCAATATCTTATAGAGTAACGTAAGTTATATAAATGTTATCATGGAGACAGAAAAATTTTATACTTTCATGATCCTTTACTTGCACATGTATATAATATATTGCCTCAAATATCTCCTCTATATCCATTTAGGACATAATACACAACATTTGCATTTTAGTCATCAGCATAGCTTACTAACTCAAGAAGAGATAGAAAATGATCTTGATTTTATAAATTTTACTCTTTTCATTGTTATGGAACATTTCCTTGTTTCTTCTTGATGTCCTAAGTTTCTTATTTTTTTTTATTTAATTTCATTTTATTTGTGAACATACTGTACAGAGGAGTTACAATTACCTGGGCAGGATAATGTGTACATTTCTTACCAAGCATTGCAGCCTCCTCCCTAAGTTTCTTATTTTTATACTTTCTTTCTGTTTAGAAAATTTCCTCTAGTCATTTATTTTACAGTAGACCTGCTGATAAAATTCCATTTTCTTTTCTTCCTGAAAATAGTTTTATTTTTCCTTCATTTCTGAGAAACATTTACACTGAAGTAAGATGTCTAGTTTATGTTTCTTCTCTTTCAGAATTTGAAAAAAGTATGGTGCCATTTGTTTCTGGCATCAATGGCTTCTGAGGGGAATTGTGTTATTATTATTCAAATTACTTTCATAAAGGTAAGGAGTTACTTCTTTTTCACTGACTTCAATACTCTTTTTTTAAGTGGTACAATTTTCAGAAGCTTAAAGGTATCATATGATCTCAAGGTGGACATCCATGAGCTAAATCTGCTTGGAGCTTGATCATTTTCTTAAAATTTTAATGTGTCTCAATCAAATTAGGAAGGTTTTCAGCTATTATATTTTCCAGTATTTTTTAGCTCAAGTAATGTTCTTCTCTTCTGAGACTCTGATAATTCTACATATTATATGTCAGTCTATTTTCTCTGTGTTGTACAGTGTGTTCTCTCTCCCAGCATACTAATTCTTTCCTTTCTCCTCTGTATTCTGTCCTTGTACCTTCTGATCATTTTTGTTGTTGTTTAAGTATTTTTTAAATTCTAAAATTGTATTTGGTTCTTTTATCTTCTATTTGCTAAGACTTTCTAGTTTTTCCATTTCTTAAGTGGATTCACAATTGTCAAAGCATTTTGATGATGGCCACTTTATATCTGTTGTCAACTAATTCTAAAACCAATAGCATCTCGGTAGTGTTGTTTATTTAACTTTGAGATTGTCTTACTTCTTGATACAATAGTATTTTTTGTTTGAAATTTTTAGTTGGAACCTGTATATTTGGGACATTATATTTGGAGACTCTGGATACTATTTAAACTTTTTTTAAAAGTTGGATTTCTGTAGCACAGCTCTAGCAGCGGAAGGGATAGAGAAGGGAAGGCATAGAAAAACAGGATCTACATTTAGTCTTCATTAACTTTCAAGAGGAATATTCTCTTTTACTGATAGTAAAGTCTCCTCTGAAGTCCTTTTAGTTGGGAGGAATGAAAGGACTTCCCCTTTCCACTAACTAAACCACATAGGAAAGAAGGACCTTACTTTTCATGAAAACACTGACTCTCTCTTTATCCTCTGGTACCACCCAAAAGAAGGATAGGACCAGCAGGTGCCTGTATAATCTGGCAAGAGAAGAAGTCTGGGCTTCCTACTCTGCTCTTGCTGGTGGGGGTGGGAATAGGCATCAGTAGACCTACTATGATTGCCATATATGTATGTATGTATGCATGTATGACTATTATGTGCATTTATTTCCTAACTTCCACCTCCTCCATCCCCACCTCCCATGTCAGCAAAGCCTCTCCTCTTCATTCATTGGCTTGAATTTAGTTTGACTGACTTAGAAATGCTTTTAAATTTTTCCTATGTTCTGTTCTTATTGTGTCTGAGTAGATGCAGCTTACGAACAGTCTTTCCACCCTCTGGAATTATCTACAGTCTCAGACAGGCTCATCTTGATCCTCTTTTTTCCCTGGTTCCCTTTTAAATTTCTGGCTGTCCAGCCATTTTATCTTTATCAGCTCTGCTAGTCTCACTTTAAGGCTTACAACTATCTGTCTTTGTTTTAGACAATGAACTTAAGGATGGAGTTCTCTTCTCATTATCCTAAATAAAATCTATGTTCAGAGCAGAGCTGTGAAAGTATTTGCTTTTATAGTTCACTTTTCTCCTTGTATTGAAATCCTGTATCAATTTCCTAGAGCTGAGAGTAATGAACAGTTTTCTTCAAGTGTTATGCCAACTCTGGGTGTAGGCATGGAGAGGTGTTAGCAAGTCCTCCAGGCATGGAGCTTTGCTCCTATGCAGAAGGAGAGATAATCAAAAGCTCAGTATTCTCAACCTGCTATTCTTCCATCCTACAATGTGATTAGTGGAACAAGAGAAGCTTGCCCCTCTTGGATGCTCTGACCTCAAGCAGAAATTCTGTAGACAAGAGTTGAGGGGAGATGAGATGAGAAATCTCAGTGATCTGCCCTTTCCACAATGTGACAGCCTAAGAGCTGGAGCTAAAGAGAGCCTTGCCTTCTTGACCTGAACTATAAAGGGGGATTTCTGGCATGTGGCTTCAATAACACAGATCTGATGGGATGTAGTGATTAATGGAGTAGATTACAACTCATACACTATGGACTCTTGAGCTATTCTGGAGTTTAGTTTTCTTGCTATTCTGGAGTTTTGTAGATTTCTTCAAATGAACGTTTCTCCATCTGATATACTCCTTTAGGATAATTTCTAGATACTTTTAATTTTTCAAATAACCACTTCTACCAGTTAAATTGTTTTGTTGGTAGAGAGCCTACTAATTGTCCCACCACTCAGTTGTTTTGCTGTGTTTGTGTATGTAGGGAAGAAAAGAAAAATAGTTCATTCCTGTAGGGATACATAGAAATGTATCACTGGATTGAACATAGAGCAGCACATATGTGATTATGTAATTGTTGAAGACACCCAAAATAAGTAAGTCATTTTTAAAGGTTTTGAAAAAAGAAAGGCTATGAATGTAACCAACTTGAAATGACAACTGCTGTGGAATATGGATTTGATTATAAGATGGGGGGGAAGACAAAGATTAAGAACTACTAACATTGAATCAAATGTCTTATCAGCTCTCTCATTTTCAATTTGCCCAGGAAGTAAATCTATAACAAATGAACCCATAAAGATTTATAATAGAAGGATAATAATGACATTTGAATGGAAAAGAGAGATAAAATGTTACAGAGGAAATTCTAAAGATTTTAGCAGTGGATTGGATAATGAAGAAGAAAAATAAAACATCAAAGGTTATAGTGAGTTCCTAAGGCAATCAACCTTTCCCATTTACAGACACAAGGAATTCACACAAAGCCTTATGAATTTTACTGTACCATTAAGTGAACATAAAATATCATTGCTTTATAAAGGTCTGGATCTATCGGAGAAGAATTGACTCATATTTGGATTGTAGGAGACAAGTTATTGTTAATGATTTTGAACCAGAATTTATTGATAAGGGATGAGGAACTTTCTAGAAGTCTGGCAAATGAAGGAATACAAGGCAGAAAGGACAAAGAAAGAAAACAAGAGGTAGTCTCTGTTATCTTCACAATTTGATTGACTATGTTTCATAATCTTTAGCTTATTAATGTTTTTATAGTTCTTTTAGCATCATGTGCCCTGAGGCAATTTAATGTTGGATGGATATAGCTAAATGGTCTCATCATTGAATTGTTTTATGCACAAACTGTTTTCTTTCAATGAGATCTTCTTTTCCTATGACTATATACAGCTTCAATTAACTAGAAACTTAGGCTTGCTTCCTTCTTGTTCCTAACTAAATATTTCTTAGTGAATATATATTTAAATCAGAGATGTCTATATCTTTGTCTAAAATTAAATGACTTTGTAACTCAAAACATAGGGATATATTGAGCTTGATTATCAGAATATTTGCCTAAGTGAGTCACTGTATCTTGGTGCCTAAGATTGGTTACAATTCTATTTTCTAGTACTATATGTTTCGGCTACACAATATTCCTTAGAACCTTTTTAATGTATGTAAATGCATCGAGTCCTATAAATAAATATGGATAGCTGAACACAAGTTGACAGTGTTCATATTGCTCACCTTGGAATGACAAACACTAATGGGTAATTTGTATTAAACATTTAGTGTTTACCAGGTATCATCCTAAGCATGCTGCTACATTGACCCGTTTGATGATCACAGACACTCTCAGTGTTCAGAACAGTTATATCTCCAAACATTCAGGATAGATACAAACAGAGCTGCATTCCTGCTTTACTTTGCACAGCTACTATGTGTGCAAAATTAGTACCTAATTAGTACCTAACCATCAGCTCTGGAGTCAGACCTGTGTTTTACATAAACCATCAGAACCTACAGTCATTGGAGTTAATATTTTTTTCTTATTTCTTATTAAAATCTGAAAGAATGTATTCTTTCTCAAACCTAAAATATTTGGAGGTTAAAATGTGAATTATACTAAATAGTACTTATGGAGATTTATGGATTCAACCAATGAGAACTAATGAGCAGGAGAATCTGATAACTATTGACAGATAATTAGAATTTCTTTTTTCTTCCTTTTTAAATTTCCTTTCTTTCCTCATGTTCAGCTTTGTCTGCTCCTGGCTGGCCCTACCACTTAAGCCACACCTCCATCTCCGATTTTCTGCTGATTAATTTAAAATAAGACTCTCTAGGATTCAAAACTCAATAATCAGTTCTCAGTCTTCTGAATAGCTAGGATCACAGGTGAAAGCCACCAGAGCTTGGCTAAAAATGACTTCTAAAAAAAAAATCATCCTAAAGGCAAGTTTGCATTCCATGAATGCCATTTTCTCTCTTTCTTTTCTAATTTTAGTAAAAAAGAGTTTCTACTCTTTATTTTTCCTTCCTCACTGCTAAAAATTTTCACTAGTTATTTAACCCCAATGAACTAGACTTCAAAAACCAACTCTTCAGCCACTCTAACACTGGAATAAATATTATTGAGCTCAAGAAAAGTCATTGATGTAAGAGATACCAGTATGTTTCTCACAGATGTAGTCCTTAACTGTTGACAGACAAGAGGCCATTCAAATATTTAACTCCATTTTATGTATCAGACAACACAAGCACATGTACATGTGGGGGCAGAGACCTTGGAACTTCAATGAGAACAATGAGACATATTCCAAATCTAGGTTTGATAGATGACTTTCCTTAAATTAAACCCACTTAAAGATCCAGATAATAATTGTAATAGTGAAGGCAGGATTGGAAAACTAGTTACGTTTATAAATGACATCACAGCTGCCAGTTGAAAAGAAACAATCATGCTCAGTCATATGCTCAAGCCCAGAGAATACATACTGGAATAAGTGTTAATTGTTAGTCAGAGGGGAAAAAAACCTGCCTAAAGCTCTTATACTTAGTAAGTAAAGTCTGGATCTTTGGTCCAAGTTATTTAATTAGTTTCTATAATAAATTTTCCTGTGTTTTTGCTGGAGAGACTTTGTCAAATGATATTTTCCTTCCAGTACAAACTTTGGCTTTGTGAACAAAAAACTCACCAATATAAACTTTGGAATGTATTTAAATCCAATTATTTGACACATAATAAATAGTTTACAAGCAGCAAATCTGGTAAAAATGAAGCGTTCTTCATGGAAAAAATGTATTCTAATGATTTAGAAGATTTTATGTAAAGCCTTCTAGATTTTGTCATGAAATTACACAAGCAAACAATTGTGAGAAATGTCTATTTTGGGGGGTTAAGATGGGAAAACATATACCTGTATTTGTCTTCCATCTTGATCACCAATAGGACTAGATTTCAGTAAGGAAAGGGTGGGAAAAGTTTTGTCTCAGTGATTCCTATTACATTTACAAACCAATTTCATCCTGGGAGCAGAGAGCTAGGGGGCTGCCCTAATTTCCAGGGATATGAAAAAGCTTTGCTATTTGACTAATCCTTTCACTGAACAAAGCTAGCTCAATAGAGCAAGTAGGACAAGCATAATTCATTTTCATATGTAAGAAGACCCTTCAGGCTCCTCTCCCTTGAAGTATAATGAAGAATTAGATCCATTCATGAGAGTCAAGTACTTAATCAGACTGGAAAAATAATATTTACTAGAAAAAAATCTGTGAACATTTGGGACCCTAATTAAAAGTATAATTTTAAAGTTTTATCCCTTGGGAACTACTTACATTGGCAGACATTTTCCAAATATTTCCATCTACAGGAATTTGCCTTTAATTATTGAGTTGAAAAAAAAACACCAGAAAACAGTGAAACTAGGAATTCAATCACAGCTGGATGTGTGGTGCCCATATGGTTTATACAAGTTACCATGAAATTGAAACAAAAATGAAACTGAGTAAGAAATTGGATTGTTTTCTCTTACTGAAACTTGGAAGGAAAGAGCCAGTACTTGAATGGTATATGATAACTATTGTAATTGAAAGCAACATAGTAATAATCAGATGATTGATTCATTAGCCATTTATTTCTTATATAGTCACTGAACAGAAAATAAAATGCTGTTTCAATCTTCCTTCAGAAGCTTTCCTGTTTTTCTTGTCTGGACACAGTAAAAACTAGTGAATATAGTTCTGAAATTTCATGTAGCAGTTTAAATCAAATTCATCCATTCAAGAAAAAATGATAGAGGGAAAACAAAGGAGGAGGCAACAATGCTCAATATGAAATGCATTCAGTACCTTGCTCATGTAACTATAACCCCTCTGCACAGCATTTTTACAATAAAGAACATAAAAAAGGAAAAAATGAATGATTTAATTATCTCCCCTCATCTTTTGTGCTTCCTGTTTTCAATCCACTCTTTAAAATCTCCATTATCATTCTTCCAGTTTAAACATGACAGAACCAAAAAATAATCTTATTTAAACAAGTTGATTTTACCCAGACTAATATGCAACACTGAAGATAGCATTAAGAATAAAGGTGATAATTAGGGATAGTTTAGGTACAAAGAATGTGAAAAGAGTAGGAACTTTTACTGCCGTCTCTAGCATTCATCATATGGAGGAACTAATGAAATCTATTTTTTTTTTGCCAGTGCTGGGGCTTGAACTCTGGGCTTGGCCACTGTCTCTGAGCTTCTTTTTGCTTAAGACTAGCACTCTACCACTTGAGCCACAGTGCCACTTCTCACTTTTTTGAGTAGCTTGTTAGAGAGGTGGGAGGGAAGGGATGGTAGGGGGAAAACAAAGGAGGAGGCAACAATGCTGGATAAGAAATGTACTCATTACCTTGATCATGTAACTGTAACCCCTCTGTACAGTATTTTCGCAATAAAAAACAATTTTAAAAAAGTCTCAAGAACTTTCCTGCCTGTGATGGCTTTGAATCAAGATCCTCAGTTCTCAGCCTCCCAAGTAGGTTTACAGGAGTGAGCTACAGGTTCCTGGCTTGAAATCTCTTTTTTAGCAGTCATTCGAATTTGCTAACCAAACTTCTAGAATCCTGTTAAGTCCTTTCCAAACATTTGTAGACTTCTTCTAACTACTGTTTTTGGAAGTCTTCTAAAGATCTTTGTAGACTCATTAAGAACCTTACCAAGTACAGCCAATACCAGTACCTCTAAAAACTAAGCTGATATAAAACAACTGTTTTATGAAGATATTTAATTGCCTTTTTCCTTTGCCTTATCTTAGTAAATGCTCCTCAAATCATTCCTACTTGCACTACCATATCTTGAAAGTATTTGGTGAAACTCTTACTTTGATTTTTGAGTTGGCTTGTTATCACCTAGATTGCCATTTATTCCTGGGACCCACATATTTTACCATTGCATAGGGTCAGTTGCAGATTTGGGTGTAGAGAAACAAGTATTCCAGGAAAACAAGAACAACTCTGCCTTTTGCTAATGTATCATAATGCTTCCTGGTACAATTAGCTAAAGGCCACATTTGATAATTTTTTTTTTTACTTTTTTGACAATCTTTCTACAGGGAGGAGAAAAAAATAAGAGTTGACATTCTGGTCTGCTGAGACACAGAAAGCAGGCATATATTGAAGGTCAGACCTGGAGTTGTAGCTTGTATCCATTTGTTCATTCTCCTCTCACATGTATAAAAAAGTATACATATGTATATGTATATACTCTAGCCTGGCCTTTTGAGCAATGTGAGAAAAAAATCTTGGAGAGCATCAATGTTCTTTGGATTGCTTGACAGTGCATGAATTATCAGCATATATGAAATTATTCATTTATGCAAAATTGTAATTTGTATAGCCTCTTCTTCAGCATGGATACTACTTATGTGTGCCAAACATACAGTCATAACTTCATTAAAATGAGTATTCAAAGCAGGGATGTCCAACCTCTAATTTCTTTCTCTGTCTTACACACACGCACACATAAATTGCAAGAGAAACTCTACATTTCCTCATTATAGAACCCTTTGTTACAAGCAATAATCAAATGTGGAAAAGATACAGTGTTTACTGGGAAAGAGATTTGTAATAATATGAACAGAATGGCAACTGCAGAGCAATCTGGGAAGGCAGTGTATTCCCTTGAAAATGTCAGAAATTTCACCTTCCTGAAGGCATGTTATCATGTTACAGCAGATCCAACTCTGTTCATTGTGAGCGCTCTTTCACACTTCAAGTAATATCACTCTCGAAACTGCCTTGAATTATATTATCTTCTTGATTATCCCACAAACTTAATACTAATAAGCTCAGCATTTTCGAAGTAGGGATAAAATAATTATATAAGTTCAATATGTAATAAAGAGATAACTTTCCCACTATCTGGACTGTTTGAAAGTAGATAAGATGGAAGAGGAGGAAGTAGAAAGCAGCACAATTAAAACTTCCCATCTTATGGGGCTAAATTAATAATACTGAAACAATAAATGCATGTTGTTTGTCTTTGGGGCCAACTCTTCTGTGCTGAAAAAATAAGACTTGGGGTTGTGGAGTAGGAGAGAAAGAGTGAAGATGACAGTAAGCATGTTGCTTATTCTTTCTGACAGAGGAAGTGCGATTTCAGTTGTGGTAGTACTGATAGTGGTGCTGATGATGGTGGTAACTTTCTAACTGTCTTTATGGACAACACAAAGGAAGGGGTAATGGAAGCCAGAACTGTGCAATTGCAAAGCCTCATTCATATCTGAATGTGAGCCCCCAAAACAGCCCTTTATGGAAGCCGTACATGCCAACAATAGTCTTTTTTTCCCTTTTATTCTCCTACCCATTTTCTCCTCCAGCTTTTAATTGGGGGATCATTTGTGGGTTTGATTTGTTTTCAACAAAGAAAAGAGAACAGACTCCCAAGAGGCTGTCTAAAAGTATTCTTCTAGAAGGAAAACTTTGAGGGACAGCCTCTTTACCTCCATCTTGTGTATCTCTAATGCCCTGGGAACCCTCTGTCGATCTTTGCAGAGCTAAAGTGTTTGCTACCTGTGAACATGCGTGGTGGGATCAGCCATTCAGCCTGAAGGAACTATTAATCAGAAGAGTAGAGAATTTTCATTCTACCTAGTTTAGACGATGACAGTGATGGTGATATTGATTAGCACAGAGGTAGGAAGGGAGAAAAAAAACTAAAAGCTCTTTGACTCACCATTCATATTTCCAATGTCCAGATATTTGGTTTTGAGCAAGTATCTCTGGGTACACCATAATGACATCTCACTGTAGAAAAGAAAGGATGCCAAATATCCCAAGTTTAATTTACTTTCTATAAAGCTAGCTATGAAGGAAGTTTTCAGAATTCTTATGAAAGAACTCTAGGCTTCCACCCTGAAATACAGAGGATACAGAAATGGTAGCTTTTCATTTTTATACTAAGAAAAAAACCCTGAAAATTGAAAAACAATTATTTTTCTAGGACTCATCAGAAGAGAGTATATGTAAAGCAACACAATAATGTGAAGTCAGAAGAAACAGACATGTTGAGAGACTAATGGTTGATTAGGGGCAGAAACAGCTGCAATTTATAAACTGGTAAGACTAGACTCTAAACTTGAAGTGGGGATGTATTGCTGAAAACTGAATTTTGGAGCCCTTAAGGGAGGGGAGCTGTTTAGGCTATACTATTGGAAGGACACCCTCCCCCCCCCCACAAGTCCTAGGGTTTGAACTCTGGGCCTATGCGCTGTCCCTACCATGTGAACCACAGTACTACTTCCAGCATTTTAAAGTAGTTTATTGGAGGGCTGGGAAGGTGGCTCAGTGGTAGAGTGCTTGCCTTGCACGCCTGAGGCCCTGGGTTCCATTCCTCAGCACCACATAAGCAAAAAGAAAAAAGCCGGAAGTGGCGCTGTGGCTCAAGTGGTAGAGCGCTAGCCTTGAGCTGAAGAGCTGAGGGACAGCGCCCAGGCCCAGAGTTCAGGCCCCACGACCGGATTAAAAAAAAAAAAATTAAAGTAGTTTATTGGAGATAAGAGTCTGGAGGAGTTTCTTGCCCTTGGAAACCGACATCCTCAGATATCAGCCTCTTGAGTAGCTTAGATTACAGGTGTGAGCCACCAAGACCTGGCTAGGTCTCACATTTTTAAGGGCTTTGACTTCAGAAACCACATCAAGTTTTCAAAATGAGTAGCTGAGAGCCTTTCATAGCTCTGATAAGGAGTGAGGAAAGAGATCATTATAAAATATGAGGGATTTCACTGCTATACAGGCTTACTCTTCAGGGAAAAGGTTTTTCCAGAGCCTTATCCTAGCTGGAGAAGAGCATTTTTCCAACTCCATTCCAACGCAGCCTCATTTCCTCATCCAATCTGTGCATGTGTGTAAAATCACTCTCCATTTTCTACCATGTACTAATAGAAAAGAAACTGTAGACTCCAACTTAAAGAAGGACCACCAGAACCCAGGCATGCTTGACACCCTAACCTCAGAATTCCAGTCTCCAGATCTAGACTAGACTAAGACTAGACACTAAACTTGAAATGGGGATGTATTGCTGAAAACTGAATGTGGCAGCCCTCAAGAGAGGGGAACTCTTTGAGCTATACTATTGGAAAGACTCACTTTTTTTCCAGTCCTGGGGCTTGAACTCTGGATCTAGGCACTGTCCCTGAGCTTCTTTCACTTAAGGCAAACGCTCTATCACTTGAGCCACAGCACTACTTCCAGCGTTTTTAACTAGTTTATTTACTACTTATTTACTACTTTTATTTAAATTTACCACCTAACCTACAAGATAGCCAGAACTAAGTAAGTCCTCATGATAATCCTAGGTAGCAAGTATTTTTACTATCTATATTTTGTATGAAAGAATATCAGCTTAGAGAGTAAAATAACTTGCTCAGCAACATATGATTAGTACTTTAGATTTATTAAAATTCAGCCAATGTATTTACAGAGTCCATGTGTCCTAATAAAGATCAAGGGAATGCCACAGTGACAACATTCCAAGTAAAGGATGTCTGACAAATCAGAGCCCATTTTCAAAGGTATGAAATATTCAAAGTCTATTACATGATTCATTCTCATCAAAAAATCCACAGCATCATTTAATTTCATTTCAGTTTCTTTCTTTCTTCCTAGAGTTTGAACTCAGGGCCTGGGTAGTATCCTTAATTTTTTTTCCCTCAAAGCTAGTACTTTACTACTTGAGCCACAGCACCATTTCTGGCTTTTTTGGTGCTTAATTGAAGATAAAAGTCTCACAGACTGTCTGGTCTGGCTTCAAATCCCTATAATCCTCAGATCTTGGCCTCCTGAGTAACTACATCATTTCCTTTTTATATGAACTTGTACTGGCAAGTTCCAAAACAAGTTCTTGCTCTGTGGAAAACCTCTGTGGGCTTTATCTATGGCATTCCACTTGCGTGAGTATTTTTTAGGAAATGTACCTTAGATCCTTCTGTGTTTTTCCCTTTTCTATCTCCATCTTGCTTCTCTCAGTACTTTAATCCTTTAGGACACTATATCAACTCTGGAGCAAAATAAATCACTCAATTCTTTCTCTTCACCTAAGAACATTGCATGAAAAATATGAATATAGACCACTCAAGTCCTTGAGATTATGAATAAAAAATTCAGCTTAAAGATTTCCATGTTCCTGGGATTTTTCTGAGAAGACATGGCCTACTTCTCACAGACAGGGTACCTTCTACTCTAACCACAGAAAAGTGAGTTCTGATTTGTTCACTCTGCAATGTTTAAGTCTTTGTTGATACATTTTGTACTCCAGTATTATTTATATTGTTTTACTTACTTTGGGCAATGCTAGAAATCTCTATGCCAAAGAAGACTTCTTTACCAGTATCCAAGATGAACATTGCTAGCAACTATTCCCAAGTCCTCTTGTGAGAACAGAATAAAATAGGGAGTTTCAGTTTCTTTTCTCCTCTCTTCCTGAAGTGTGTAAAGAAGTGAACTTTCTTCATTGTTTCAAAGACTCTGGAGAAATTTTTATATAATCACTAGTTGTGACTGCTTTCCATAAATCTCTGGGAAAAAAATACAGGAAAAAGTTTCAGAGCTGGCCCATGGGAACACTGAACTGGGAAAGATGCCTGAGAATTCATGTGACTCAGCGGAGACATGTGGGACCGGTTTGTGCAAGGAATTCCTTCTTTCTTGTGTGCTTTGTTATACACCAACTTTAGAAAGTTCCTTTCACAGCCTTTCACAAACCTTACCACTGGTTCTGGAATCAGGCAGAACTGTCCTTGAGACTGAGACTTTGTACTCCTACTGCTTTCTACATAGGAGAAGCCATCTTCTAAGTTTCCTTCAGCCACAAAAATCAGGGAGAAGAGCATAGGAGACTGTGCTAATATAACATATCTCGTTATGCAAAACATCTGTTTTCAGGACTAGAAATTAAATTTTCTCTTTTATTACTCATGCATCTAAAGATTTTAATGAGATCTATTTAGCAATTGCTAAAAATCATGTCTATAGAAAAACACATTTATTTCTTCATACCAAAATGCACCTCTCAAACAACAGCAAAACTCCATTCACAGCTCCTCTGGCTGTAGTGCCCTGTTGTTGTTCTAATATCGGATTCTGAGGGTTCTCTAAGTTTTCACATTTGACAAGCTTCCTGTCTCAGTTTCACTGCAGCTTGCACATCTGTTCTCACTATGCTCCAGAAACAGATGTGACCACTCCAATAACTGATTGGCTAAATGTGATTCTGTTTGCATGGATATCATCTTTGTGGTTGGTAAATTTTTATAAAATCCTCATGAAATATTTTTTCATCCTAATCCTTGTCCTTCAAACATTTTCTGACACTCTACTTATTTCTTACACATAGGAAAATCTTTTAAGGAAAATAATTGGAGTCTGCTAGGAAAATAGAATTACTCAGGTGAGGAACTGAATTTTGAATTTTAACAGCAGAGTGGGTTTAGGCAGGAAAGGAAGCTAGGTTAGGATAGTTGTATGATGCAAGGTTCAGGGAACTAATCCAGCTGTAAGTACACCCAGAGGAGGAACATTTAGTCAGGCCAAGTATGGATTACCTCACTGCAGGTGCTTCTGTGAGATTACAGCTAGGTCTCACTCAAGTCTTGCAGCGTGGATGGCTCCTATGACTGTATAAACTTCTTCCAAAATAGGATTTGGTCCAGTAATGTTCAAAATTCTAGACCCTGAGGTCAAGAAGAAGGTAGACAAGAGGAGGTAAATTCTGAAGTCTAGAAGGTTTGGGGATCAACAGTAGAGAAGCTAATGCTTTCATAAGATACTTTAAACTCAGCATAAGGAAATAACATAAGCTTAAACCCCATTAGGAAACATAGAAAAAATAGTGGTAGAAAGCATTAAACATGAATATATATTCTTTTTTTGGGGGGGGTCCAGTAGTGGGGCCTGAACTCTGGGCCTGGGCGCTGTCCCTCAGCTCTTCAGCTCAAGGCTAGCACTCTACCACTTGAGCCACAGCGCCATTTCCGGCTTTTTTTCTTTTTGTTTATGTGGTGTTGAGGAATCGAACCCAGGGTCTCAGGCATGCAAGGCAAGTGCTCTACCACTGAACCACTCCCAGCCCCTGAATATATATTCTAATAAGCAGGCAGATTGTTAATGCTGAGCTAGTAATTGCTAACCGATCCTGTCTACATCTATATCTTTAGATATAAACACACACTCTTCTGTGTTTATTTATATTTGTTTAATGCAGATATAAACTCACAAATGCTTCCCAAAGTGCTCTACTAAATGTATCTCAGAGGAAAAGTAAAAATGTTTAAAGAGCTTAACGCTCCCCTCTTAACTTCTCTCGTCTTCTAATTCTGGCTTTTACACCAGAGTCACTGGCATCAATTGCCAGGGCAACTCATCAGTGGACACTCTGGGAAGCAAGGTAAGACAAGAGCAAGAGAAAATTCAGCAAAGAAAAGAATAGAGCCGCCACAGTGGAGGAGTACCCTGGATTCTGTCTACAAACCAAATATTCCTATTGAAAAAATGGAACTTATATACTCCCATTTATCTTCACACCCCACCCAACATTCCCACACCTGGATCTCACACTAATCAAGGAATTGTAGACATAGAATCTAAGGTGTACTGGGTTGTTTCCAGGTGTAGGGAAGGAAGTAGAAGCTGGATCCCACAGCTAAAGAACATGAGGCTCTTCTAAGGGGACAAGGAGTGCATAGCTTTGGGAATTTGTGACAAGTTTTGTTGTACATCAGATCCTGTTTGTGCCTTCATCCTTCTCCACTTCTGAGTCATTTCCACATGTTTACAACTGCTGAGCTTTCACACAGAGGTCATGTGATACATGTTAACACCTCTGCTGGGTGTGGGAGCCCAGAACAGCTGCCCAGCATGTGTTTCCAATGGTCTGGAGTATGTTCTAGCCAGAGCACATCCTCAGGAGTCTAGTAAAACACTTCATCCTGTCTTCCCCTTTAGTTTCTCCAGATCTGTGCATATGGGAATTGTGAGATAAGTGTGGAACAGGAGGATTGAAAATAAAATTTGCCTGTGGAGTGGACATAGAGGTTCTGATGAGGGGGCAGATGTGCAGGGGGAAATTCTAGCCTTTGGATGGGCAACAAGTCAACATAACGAATGACTTCAATAATTCAGTGCTTCAAAATACCTTCAACCTGCAGTTACAATCCAGGAAATACTAAAATACTTTCTCCCTCCCTCTCTCCCTCCCTCCCTTCTTCCCTTCTTCCCTTCCTCCCTTCCTTCCTTTCTGCTGCCTGCCTAGCTACCTGCCTTTCTTCCTATCTTCCTTCCTTCTCTTCTCCCTCCTCCTCCTCTTCTTTTCTCTCTTTCTTTAAGTAAACCAGTGACACATGATAAAAATCTTTCCAAGTTCCTTGTTCCAGAAATGTACCAAAAGCACTGAAATGTTCTTCAACATCTGCCTTTGCCCAGGGATACAAACATTTAATCATGAGTGCAAATCTCCAAAGAATGGGTACCTGATTGATATGGAACATCTAATTCCCTAATCTACTATGGGATCCAACTGAGATTTCTGTAAATATATGTGTGTGTGTGTGTGTGTGTGTATGTGTGTGTGTGTGTGTGTAAATATATATATATATATATTTACATACATTCTATTTCAAAGTTGCTTTGAAATAGTGTTGAGATAACTACACAGCATAGCCACTGTATACAGTTTTGTTTGTATAAGATGACAGATTTTTTGCTGTTTTGGACCAGCCCTCCCAAGATTTGCTAGCCCATGGTCTTGCCTACCTGAGATAGGGCTAATATTCTTGTTGCTGCAAGCGTTGGCAACATCATTGTGTCATGTAGATTGGTTTTCTGGGTAGCTGATGTGATGTATAAAGACAGTCATCATAGTCTAAGCATAAAATCATATGATTTTATAAGTTCTAATTGTAAATAGCTTGAAAAAAGTTCAAAACAATTATTCTGTGCTTATGCTGATGTTTACCTTGCTAACAAAAGATCTTTGTAAATAATATTTGGATAGTGAATTTCTTTCTTTGCTTTGCTTCCTTCCCACCTTTGGCATAAGACTAGAATTTGAACTCGGTGTCTAACATTTTCACTCATTGGCTAGCACTCTACTAACTGAGCCATGCCTCCAACCCCAGAACAGTGAATTTCTATGAAAATGATGTAAAATACAAAAGATATGCTTGGTGCCAGTGGCTCACACCTGTAATCCTAGCTACTAAGGAGGCTGAGATCTGAGGATCGCAGTTCAAAGTCAGCCTGGGCAGCTAAGTCTGTGAGACTCTTATCTCCAATAAACCAGCAGAAAGCTGGAAGTGGTGCTGTGGCTCAAGTGGTAGAGGGCTTGCCTTGAGCTGAAGAGCTGAGAGACAGCACTCAGGCTGAGTTCAAGCCTCACAACCAACAAAATAACATGTAAAAGATACACACACACACACACACACACACACACACACAGAGAGAGAGAGAGAGAGAGAGAGAGAGAGAGAGAGAGAGAGAGAGAGAGAGAGAGAGAGAGAGAGAGAGAAACACAAACACATGCACACACACTCATATGCACACACAGTTTCCTTCAAAACATATACAAGGAGGGCTGGGAAGGTGGCTCAGTGATAGCACTCTTGCCTCACATACATGAGGCCCTGGATTCAATTCCTTAGCACCAAATAAGCAGGAAAAGCTGGAAGTGATGCTGTGGCTTAAGTGGTAGAATGCTAGCCTTGAGCTGAATTGCTGAGGGACAGCACCCAGGCCCAGAGTTCAGGCCCCACAACAGACAAAAACAAAAACAAAACAAAACAAAATAAAATACAAGGAATCTTGTGTCTTCGAAGAAAAGATAGTTGAGTGAATCCCTTATTCAAGGATATCAAAAAGATGAGAAGTTAATATTGTTCAATAGGACAAAAGAATCACAGGCTGTATTTCTTTCTTTAATTAATTAATAATTTTTTGTGAAAATACCATACAGAGGGGTTACAATTACAAGAGCAAGGTAATGAGTACATTTCTTATCAAGCATTGTTGCCTCCTCCTTTGTTTCCCCTTACCATTCCTGTGCTCCCATTCCCCACCCCACCCCCAACAGGTTGTATTTCTGATTCCTATTCTAGACCAAAAGAATTCACAGGAAAAGGATTTGAGCATTTCTTGTTGAAGGAAACTGTCCTGACTCCCTTTTTCATCCTAGGCTTTCATTTGAGTACCAGCATACTCTACAGATAAAGTAGACATTTGATTCCCTTAATCATAACAGTGTTTCCAAAGTGTTCTCTACAGCTTGTTAACTTTTAAAGAAGAAAGTAAATAACCATTATGCAATTCGTATATTACATAACCATTTGTATTTTATTGTTTTAAAAAATCAACAATGAAAGTAAAAAATATTATTTTAGATCTATCTGCATATATCTAATGTGCCAAATATTTTACTATGCTTACTAATATTGAATTATTCTTAATTTCTTAGTACTAATCTTTTCTTAATAATCATCTTTTTCTTATAGCTTAGTTATATGTGTGTATGTGGGAGGGGGTGTATTGTTATCTTTCCATACATGTTTATAATGTATTTCAGGCAATCTTACCCCCTCTATATTATTCTCTGTGTCCCTCTTTCTCCCTCTCAAAACAATTTCATTATTCTGTTTTCGTAGCTACATATCATCTATTTTGCAAATCATCTATTATATTCATTCTCCTTCATCTCCTTGTTAGCCCAACAATAAATCATTATTTTAATGAATATTTTAATTGCTAATATTGTATCTGGATTTTTCCTGTGCTCTCTTTTATGATCTATATAGTAGAATATTTTGAACAATGTTGCATTATCTAATTCTTGCAAGTTTACAATTGACTGGTGAACCTTCTTTATCCCTGTAAAACTAATTTCATAGACATACATTTTTATCTTTGCTTCTCATTTATGAGTTTGCTAATGGTCCTTTGCATGTATTTGATCCTGTACTGATTGTAGCATATTTATTCAGACAGTCTTTACAAAGTATAATGTTACTGATGCTTAGATTACTGAAATATTTCAAAATGAGATGCAACTGGCTGACCCACTTCTGCTGTTTCTGAGTTCCCTCATGTCACCCCATGGTCAATATTACTTTTTGAAAGTTTGTCCTTAACAGAGTTGACATTTTCAAGTTAACTCTACTGCCATGGGGTATGTCATATTAAACTCTTATTATGTAAACTAGCAAAAATGTAAGCATATTCTCTTGAGAGTTTTACACAATTATATTTGTGTGTCAAATAATTTATTACAGACTGGGAATATAAGATCAATGGTAGAACATTTGGCTAGCATATGGGTTTCCATCTCTACTGCTGAAAACATGGTTGTTTTTTATTAAAAGAAAACTATTACTTAGTTATTAAGGTTGGTATTATTTATTAAAAGTATAATCAATTTATGCTATAAAAGTAGATGGTTGTGTTAACACTCAATATTGAAGTGGACAGAGAGAAAAGATTGCAAGCCATCGTAAAAACTGACTTCCCTTTCTTTTTTGTGTCTTGGGGATTAAACTCAAGGCCTGGGTGCTGTCTGTGAGTTTTTTTACTCAAGACTAGTACTCAGCCACTTTGACTCACAGACCCACTTCCGATTTTCTTGTGGAAAATTGGAGATAAGAGTCTCATGGACTTTCCTGCCAGGGCTGGCTATGAAACACAATCCTCAGATCTCAGCCTCTTGAGTAGCTAGGATTACAGGCATGAGCCACCAGTGCCCAGTGACTCCCCTTTCTGTCTCCCTTTGTTTATGTTATTTTATCTCACAATGGATATGGACTATCTCTTCATGTTATAGAACATTATACCTGAAAAGGAATGTATGATTTTCCCTAAGAGTTTAACAATCTCACTTTACAGATGAAGAAACCAGAGCCACAGTTCTTTGAACTGGTGGATGGGACATATTGTTTCTACCAAGAGAAATAGAAAAGAGAGAGAGAGAGAGACAGACAGACAGATGGACAGATGGATAGATGGACAGAAACAGAGACAGAGACAGAAAGACTCTCTAGGTAACAGCCTTCCTTACCAGGGCCCAGCTTTTATGGAGTTTCAGATTATGTTATGTTTCTATACCAGAATATTATTGAATGAATAATTCGTAATGAACAGAAATTCATTTTTCACAGTTCTAAAGGTTGAAACTCCAATACCATGGCAACAACCAGGATCTGGTTTCTGGCAGTGAATTATTTCTCATGTCCTTACAAGATGAAAGGGCAAAGGGCAAAAAGGGGACAAATGTTGTGCCCTCACATGGTTAAAAAAAAGAGCAATGCTACTTTCACACATTCTTTTTATT
This sequence comes from Dipodomys merriami, assembly GCF_024711535.1. Lineage (NCBI taxonomy): Eukaryota > Metazoa > Chordata > Mammalia > Rodentia > Heteromyidae > Dipodomys > Dipodomys merriami. The sequence goes on along the minus strand of NW_027202270.1, from coordinate 62,677,056 downwards.
ACACATGAATTGATTTGTGAGGACAGAGATCTCACAGACCACATTCTTCTCATTAGGTCCCATATCCCACCTTTGTTTTATGGGCATTGCATATTGAGGACACAGTCAGACCAGAGCAAGACTAGAGTGTCCCTAACTATGAGTAACTCTTTAAGAAAAAATCTTGATTTCCAAATATAGCAATACATATATTAAAATTAACAAGCACTCTATTAGATTGACATGGCTTCAGTGCTCTTTGGGTTACTAGCAAATAAATTTTTAAAAATCAAGGTAAACAGCAAAACTAAATTTAGACTGTGTCAATCAGAACAGCTAAATAACCAGAACAGCTAAATAAATTTATTGCAAAGGTAATGTGCAGAGGAGTTACAGTTACATAAATAAGGTAATGAGTACATTTTTTTCAGTGTTACTCCCTCCCTTATTTTCCCTCCTCCTGACACTCCTCCCTTCCACTTTGTAAAGTTCACTTACAACCTAGTGTCTAGTGAGTATCTAGTGGGTATCACTCTTGAATTGATTCACCCTTTGTCCCACCATTTCTGTGATCTACAGACTTCTCACTTTTACCAATCAGATGCATTTTCTCTCTTGCTTGGGTTAACACATTATTAAAGTTCTTCAATTACTACCTCCCACCCAGGTCATTGAAATAATGAACCACAATTTTCTTGTGTTGTGCAATTCATGAGTCATCTGTGTAAATAAAGTCTTAAAAACCTTCTTGTTTATGTTTAACATACATGACTATGAAAACACATGACTAATGATTATTAAGAGCCTTAGAAGGGAGCAGTGTGCATGAAGGGCCCACTGACCTACCTTTATCGGCTTCATGTGTGTTTAGCTCTGCTTCCCACATTTCACTCATATAGGATGGAGTCTCTCTAAGCTAGTGGCAGGATGACTATAGTAGTGATGCCAATTTTAATGCTCTTTGTCCCAGGACTCTTTTTATAATTACCCTCCAAAGAGGAAAATTTTATTTCTGTGATTTGAGAAAAGTCTCAAAAGTCCTAGTCTAGAGATAAGACTTCCTTGATAGAAGCTATGCATGCTTACTCTACTCACGGTCATGGCCTCCTTAGGTCATGCTATTTAAAACTCCTAAGTAAAATAGATGCAGCCTCCAACTAGTGACATTTTCACATACCCATTCATCAATCTGATGTCTCTCCTCCCCATTTCCAATCTCAAGAGAGACAAGGATACCTGAAAAAAAAATAACTAGCACTTGAACCCATTAGTACTTCTTTTCTCTCCTCAATAACATCTGCAGTGAATTAAATTTCCACTGACTTGCAGAACAAAGTATGAGTCATGGAACAACAAAAAGATGTGCCACTGGTTTCTGTGCAGAAGACATAGCCTTAAATCCCAAGGGCAGCCAGTTCTGTATCAGATAAATGACAGGACACATGATAAATAAATAGCTCCTATACATTTGTGTAGTTCCAACTACTGAAATGCATACAGACAGACACATACATATACACATAAATGCATGTACACATATAGGAGGAGGGAGTGAGACAGAAGTTTACTGTATCAGGAAAATAAGCAGGGTGATTTTCACCCACCTCCAGTAAATATTTCACATTTTCACAAATTCTATGTTGATTCCTAGGGATCTATACTTGAGTTCCTACAGAACTAAATTGATAAAATTCAAGAAATTAAAGTTATATATTTCTTCTCTGTTACTGAGTATAACAGTACTCTGCTAATAAGGTCAGTACAAACTCTACTTCTTGATCTGTAGAAAAATGATTTCCATTTTCTGTAGAGATTTTAAGAAGAGATTTCTCCAGAACTATAGAAAGAAAATGGTGCAGCATGAAAAGGAATAGGCTGTAAAGAAGAGCAAGTCTTAGGTTGAACATTTTCTCTGCTACTTACTAGTTATGTGGCTTTGGATAAGTCACCTACATTCACAATATAAACCTGGAGGAAGGGCAGAAACAGACCCTGGAAGCTCCTGATACATCATAGACATTCAGTAATATTGTTATTATATTTCAACCTCTAGTCCCAGTACTCAGAGCTTGTAGGACAACTTAATTCACACTCAAGTTAATTACTGCTTGTCACCCTTGCTGCACAAACCTACCCGTCTTCCTTCATTATTCCCTTTAGTTATCACTGGAAATCTCTGAGGTGATGGTGCTAAGTATGAGGTAAGGAACAAGTCCATACATCTTATCCCACTGCATCAAAATCCATGCCTATGCTGCTAGTGACTTCCAAGGCAAAAATATGACCATAGGTCATGGCTAAGACTTCTAAGATTTCCAGATTTCAAAGGTGCAGTTCAGGGTGGAGTGACAGGAAAACCAAAAGGTAATAGCCCAGACTCTTAGGCTTATAACAAAAGAACTCAATATAAACTTGGTCTTAACAACAAAAAGTAATTGAGGTGTCTTGGCTTCAAAACATCTATATACAAAGATTCAAAAAGTGCTAGGAGGTTTTGCCTCTTTCTATTTTTGTCCTTGCTTGTATCTTTGTAGACTTCACTTTAGATGGGCTTTTGTTTTGTGGAAGCCTGCATAGATTCTGAAATAAATCTGCTAAATCCCATGTCAGAGAGAAAGAGAGACAGAGACCTCTTTGACCCTTGTTCCAATGAAAGGTTTGTAAATATGTTCCATTGGCTTGGCTTGCTTTGTCTGGGAACTAACCAATGTGAATAGAAGATTTCATATTTGTCTACTGTGCAATTCCTCAGACATGTAGCGTGGAGTTGGCTCCATTCAAGGTCCAAACATTTTGAATGTAGGAGAAGAAATTCTTTTAAGAAGCTTTGTCAGAAGCATAAATTGATTCTGGATAGAAAAACAAAATGACTGTTCACTTTTAAGGTTCATCCTAACGCTAGTTAGACTTTGTCTCCAAGACTTTAAATGAAGTTCAATTCTGGCAAAGCTTTTTGCTAACTCAGTTTTTTCTGTGGCTAGAAACCTACTTTCCATGCAACTCTATATCTGGTCCCTATGTCAGTAGAAGGATAAATGGCATTTCAACCTCCACCTCCCCTCTCCCACCACTCCCCCCACCCATCATTGCTCCTTTCTAGTCTATTTCGTATTGTCCTTGCATTGCCACATAAAACTTCCTTGAGCCACTACTCTAATTCTCTTGCAGATCAACCAATGGTTATGGACACAAAAGCATGTCAACCGCTTATCAGTTCTGCAAATATTAATCCAATTTGAGCTGACTTACAGTGGCCTCATCCCTTCCTTCTTGTTGCCATCTTCTTCCTCCTCCTCCTCCCTTTCCTCTTTTTCCTCCTTCTCTTTCTCCTCTTCCTTCTTTTTTTCCTTTTTCATTTATTATTATTTATTATTATGTCAAATGTTTTATTTTCTCAGCTGTGCAATCTGTCCTACTGTATGTCAGATCAGGCACTGGAGGCTTGCATAAAGATTTCAGCAACAACTAGAAACCCTGAGAACAACATCACAAAAACAACACATCTAGTGTGCTTTCTCACCTCTCTACCAAGCTTCTGTTCCTCTGGGAAACAAAAGCTACTGCAGCTTGCCAGTTCCTATATGACCTTCAAAAATAGAAGGGAAGCAATATCGGCTACATTTGCTTTACATCTGATTTCTAAAATCTACTATGAGATGTCACAGGGACTAAATACAAGAGAAAGCCAGAAAGAAAACTCTTGCCTCTTTATTTTCAAAGATAACATTCCTGAGCCAAAGAGGAAAATTGAGCTCAGCCAGTGGAATACTTAAGAAGGACTACATTTTTGTTTCCAAGGGCTAAGTTCCAGTTACTTAGGCCTTAATCCATGATGTGATTGCTTTCATAGCAGTATTCTTTTTGCCGACCATGGAATGTGACTTAGAATCTGTATACATTACACACTAAAATTCCAACAGAGTGTGACTAGTGAAGGCAACAGAATTTGATATGACTTCCTTGTTCAATTAGCTCCATTTACCTTATGCCGCAAACAGGAACTCTCTCTCTCAAATAGTGCAAACTTGTACATTCCTTTTCAATAGGGCTATTTTTATAAGAAGTAGACAACATATCTGACTAACATTCTCAACTATCTCCAATTGTACCATAGCTATAAAGACACAGTCAAGTTTATTTTATATGTAAAATTTGCTGCCAGGTGTTGATGGCTCACGCCTGTAATACTAGTAACTCAGGAGGCTGAGATTTGAGGATCATGGTTTGAAGCCAACTCTAGCAGAAAAGTCCATGAGATCTTTCCAAAAATGCCAGAAGTGGAGTTTGGCTCAAGTAGTAGAGTACTACCCTTGAGCGGATAAACCTTACTACAGTACCCAAGCCCTGAGTTCAAACCCCAGAACTGGCACAAATAAAAATGCCGGCACCAAAATAAAGGCATTGTTTTATTTGATCTTTTCATTTCAGTATGCACACACTGATTTTTTTCTTATCTTACAAGAGAATTCTATTTAAATTCATTCCATATAATAGAAAAAGAAATAACTACTTTAAAAATGAATAATTCTATAGTTATATGCTTGATTAGAGAATTATAATTCTCTAAAAGCTTTATTGCTCAATAAATGTTTTTAATCAATAGTGTGAATGACAAATTATAATCAACCCAAAGTTAATTTCTAACATCTTGGTATTTATCAGCAGAGTAAATTGAAAACATTTTACATTTGATGGAATATAATACTACAAAAGTATAAATATGTAGCTAAGAAAATATTGATATGGATTATAAGAAAGATAAACTAAATTCTTCCATACTTTCTTCTTGCCTACAAGAGGAAGATTTCAAAGGCTTTTTATAATTAAAACCTTATTTTTTACATAATATCTTAATCTCATTGATTTAGGGTTATAAATGCCCTGGATGCTTTTATAATATATTGGGGCTGAAGGTTTTTATTTTAGTTTTTTGATCACATGCATGATAAAAAGATTTTTGTCTTTAATCAAGTAAGAACCATTTCTCAAGAGGCAATTGATTAGTTATTTCACAGAGACCCATTTGGGGCAATGTGGCTGTAGTCAGAATGAAGTCCTTAGTCAATTGACCCAGTGCCCAAAGGTTTTAGTCCTTTGGTGAAATGCCCAAGTTAAATGGCCATTTGATTGAAATACATGGCTGGAAGCATTAGAGATTTGGCAAAGCCACCAGACTGACAGCATGGTACTCTCATATACATAAAAGAGACAGAATGAAAAGCTACATGTGGATGGCTTTCCATCCAAAACAGAATTTCAGTCTCAAGTGGAAGGAAAGCCAGTGCTTTCCCAGAGATACAAAGAAGCCCTCCTCTTGCTCTTCTAAATGGAGTCATTGTTTAATATACACAGATGCCACACCACCCAACACACAAACTCACAAGCCAACAGAGGAAATAGCGAAATTCTGGCCTCGGGGAAACAACTTTACACAAGTCTCTTATTTTTGTTTTATTTTATTTTATGTTAGTTGATTTAGATTGTAATGCTATAGTCAATGAGTCTTCAAAGTCTTTCACAAAACCCCTGGTTAAACTGGTCATAGCTGTAACATAGCTCACTTAAGTGCCTGAGAGAGCTAATTTGTTCTTTTATTTTTCAGTTGTCTAAATGGCTGTTTTCCAGGAATGAATCACATCATCATGTGGCTGACCTAATGTCATAATTATTTCAAACAGCAATTGCCTGATAAATTCATTTGAAGCCAGTAACAAAAGGTTTATCCTTGAAGGAACAGACTAATCCCTGAGATAGATGTTATACTTAGTAGTTTCTGAGATTAATATTAAAAATCGTACTAAATTTGATTTATTAAATGACTGGTTTTATTGATTAGTCTGGTACTCTTTTTGTGCATGTTTGAACTCAAATTCACTGATTTCTGTGTGGTCTTTGGTTAATTCTCTTCAACTAATTTATTGTTGCTGCTATTGAATTATTGAGTTTACTTGGTTGGAAATTTATTTTATTATATAGCCTAAGAATGTTTCTTAAAATAGAATATCAAGTTATGTACATAAGCTTTCTCCATAGATTTTGATAAATTCTTAATTTAATATTTTGATAAAATATTTTGTTATATCTGTATTATTTATCTCTGTTTTCAGAGTTACTTAAACTAGTGATTTTCCTCAAAAGACTAAACATAGAGCTGTTTTATGATCCAGCAATCCCACTCCTGGGCATTTATCCATTTGACCTCAAACCAGACCACACTAAAGCCACCAGCACAACTATGTTCATTGCAGCATTGTTTACCATAGCTAAGATATGAAATCAACCCGGATGCCTCTCAGTGGATGATTGGATGGAGAAAATGTGGTATAAATACACAATAGAATTCTATGCTTCCATCAGAAAGAATCCCATTGCCTCATTCATTAGGAAATGAAAGACTTGGAAAAAATTGTATTTTGTAAGCTAGACCCAAAGAAAAATAGGTTGCATGGTTTCCTTTATTTGTAATAATTAGAATGGGCTTATAAACCCAATGGATAGTAAAAGACAAAAAAATTATACTTGGACATGATTAATTAAATAGCATTCTAAACATTTACACCAAAGAGACCAAAGGAGAATATTCTTAGAAGATCACAAGGGATCGATAACCATGTGCATGTGATCATATAAAATAATGCTAATCAAAATGAACTCCAAGAAATAGAAACAAGAAGTTTTTCATTTTACTTTGTGTGGTTCTCCCTGCTCTTTGTCACTGCTATATATATGTATATGTATATATATATATGTATATTTGTACCTTTTGTCTTGTAAATATGTTTATATGATTTGGGGAGGAGAAGCAAAAGCACAGAAATGGTGGGACCAAAGATGAAATAATTCAGCGGTAATGCTCATTAGACACTATGTTGAAATGAACTATACAACTTGTAGGGGAGATGGGTTGGGAGGAGGCAAACTAGGAGAAAATGAGTGAAGAAGTGACACTGTACTCAATACCTGACTTAGATAACCATAACCCCTCTGTACATCACCTTTACAATAAAATTTTTAAAAGGAAAAAAAGTAGTGGTTTTAATACTTTTGTTAATTCTTGTTATTTAATTTTTAATTTCAAAATTAGTTTTGTTAAATTATATTTAATATATAGGAAACAGAAGAAATGGTATTGGCCTAGTTACTTGTCCTATTATAAAATCAACATGGTCATTTAACCCTAACCCATATCAAAACATTATCAAAGCATTTCTCTCTTTTTTCAAGAAAAAGATTTTGACTTCTAACACCATAAAATAGTTTTTACCTCCCCTGTCCATCCCCCTCCACTTGTCAAAGTTGTAAAGTTCATTGTCAACATAGTGTCTTGTACATCTCATTGTTACAATGGGTCAACCTGTATCCTTATTTAAGCATTTTGCTTTTTCCCTTCCCCTCCCCAAATTCGAGAAGTGTATATACAAGATGCAGGGCACCGACATCAAATACAGTGAAAACAGGGGTTATACTGTGGGGGAGGAACATACAAAGCAACAAAAAATCACATGGTACATTATAAAAACGTTAGAAACAATAGCAAGAAAGAAAAAAGATACTTGTGTCCCTGTCTTGGGGTTCATTTCGCTTAACACCATCTTATATGGTCACATGTGCATAGCTTTTGGCCTTTTCTGCTTGTCCTAAACATGTACTAGCTATTGCAAATAAAGGAAAGATTGGGACCTATGTTTCTTTGGGCCTGGCTTATTTCAGTTAATATAATTTTTTCCAAGTCTTTCTTACCAAGATATACAGGAGTCTTATATAATGGAGCAGCAAGGTTTCCTTTTTTATCTGTTCCTTAATGAGTTTATGCAATTTGAGATATTTCTTAGTATTTGACACAATTCATCAGTATAGCCATCAAGGTCTGAAGATTTCCTATGTTAAAACATTTTTTCATTGCATTTTGAAAATCATTCTTAAGTGTCAGGTTTAAATATTTTGTTGATCGGAAACTTCTTTGACTTATAATAGTATAAACAAAAGTCTAATTGTAATTGTAATGCATGTTTCAGTGGTAGTGATGTCACATTTTAAATACTAGTATGACTAGGGTGTCTCTGTATTTTTAGACAAACAGTATCAGGGTTTTATCAGTTTTACTAACCTTCAGAAAAAAAAAAACCTTTCTTTTCACTTAATTTTTTCTTTCTATATTTATCCTTATTCATTTTTTATTATTTCTTTTTTTAAGTTACTAAGTTCTTTTATTAGAGGTTACCTTTTCCTACTTGTTGAAGTTAGTTTTCTATCTTTGATAAGAATTTTATATATTGACTTTTGAGTTTTTCTCTTTTCTAAGATATGAATTAAAGTTACAGATTTCCCTCTCAGGTATAGACTTAGTTACATCCCATCAGTTCTGAAATGTAATCGTTCTGATTTCATGGTATATAAACTATTTTTAATTTGCATTGTGATTTCTGTTTTTGATTCATCTATTGTTTAAAAGTATGTTGCATATAGACAAGAACATGGACATATGGCCCATATGGCCATATACATAATTATAGACAGACAGACAGACAGGCAGGCAGGCAGGCAGGCAGGCAGGCAGGCAGACAGACAGACAGACAGACAGACAGAAAGACAGATAGATAGATAGATAGATAGATAGATAGATAGATAGATAGATAGATAGATAGACAGACAGACAGACAGACAGACAGACAGACAGACAGACAGACAGACAGACAGACACAGATCCTGAACTTAACAAAGAGCCTTCTTAAGTGAATAGAAAGATGGAAGGGGAAAAGAAAGAATATGAATAATCATGAAATACATTGTGAATATATACAAAAGCAGCAACCTCAGTGAAAGCTTTAGATCAATAAGGTGAAGGAAAGGCAGGGGAAGAGAAACAGGCTGTGTATAGACGTTTTGAGTGTGAGTAATTTGAGTTAAAAGGGGATTGAAAGAGGATGTATATGGTTGAAGAGGATTGGTTTCAATTATGAAAACTGAAAAAAAATTAAAACGCAAAGCATGTTGTTTAATTTACTAGCAGATCATAGACTAATTCTCTTTATAGTATCAGTTAAGTAAAATGTATTAAAACGTGTTTTCTGGCTCAACATATGGTGAGTTCTCACAAATGTCAAATGTACTCATGAAAAGTACTTTATATGGGTAATAAGAACAATGTAGTCATAAGTTACTATTTCAATTGAGTCTTGTAAATCACATTGTTCATATAACATTTACAATAATTATTTCCTTTAATTTTTCTATCAGAGAGATGGACTAATAATATGTTAATGGTTACATTTCTTTTCAAATTTTTGTTAATACATTTTAAAGTTATTGTGTCAGTTGCAAATAATTTACAATTGTTTCAAGTGCCTGGTGAATTAAAATTTTAATCAAAATTAATTATCTTTCTCATGCCTATTTTGCTTTTTGTCCTAAATAATACTTAAAGAATAACCCAAAATAATCTGGGTGCCAGTGGCTCACACCTGTAATGCTAGCTACTCAAGAAACTGACATCTGAAGATCACAACTCAAACTAGAAGTTGTGCTGTGGCTCAACTGGTATAGTGCTAGAGTTCAGGGACAGTACCCAGGCCCAGAGTTCAAGCACCACAACCAACAACAAAAAAACCAGTGTAACCCAATATAATTTTGTTTCCTTCAATGTTTTAATCAAGTTTTAAAATTACTCTGCCAAACTTTTTATCCATTTTGAGTTTGAGTTTATTTATTTGTTTGTTTGGTGGTGGTAGGGCTTGAACTGTGGGCGTGGGCACTGTCCCTGCACTCTTCATCTCTGCCCTTCAGCTCAAGGGGAGCTTTCTAACACTTGAGCCACAGCTCCACTTCCAGTTTTCTTGTGATTTATTGGCGGCAAGAGTTTCATAGAGTTTCTTGCCCAGGCTAGCTTTGAAATGCGATCCTGAGATCTCAACTTCCTGAGCAGCTAGGATTATTGGCGTGAGCCACGGGCACCTGGCTTTATTGAGTTTTTAATGATAAAATAACATTTACCTGGAAGATTTATTAAATCTAAATCTATGTTACCTGCTAGCATCTTTTCAAAAACAGGAAGTAAAAACTGAGTCATCAAGAGATACTAAAAAAATGCACAATCATAATCAGAGTTTTAAGCATTTTTTATTTCAGACACTGGTAAATCAAACTTTTTTCTTTAATCCATTGTGGGGCTTGAACTCTGGGCCTGGGCGCTGTCCCTCAGCTCTTATTTTTTAAACATTGCAAAGGAAAAGGAAGAGTTTGACAACACAACCAAGTGGCTTGTTCAGAGAGTTTTATGTGGAAGTTGAACTCCATTATAAAAGATAATATAAATAGAAACTATAAAGTCTTATAAAATTTGCACAAGAATGAATACAAATATTTTTATCCCTAGTTCTACTCGTATCTGTTTAATAAAAGTCTGTTTACTGCAAATGGTGCAAATATTTCTTGTTTATATCCATTCTGAATATCTTTAACTCTCAAGGTAGTTATTTCATATTTAGTGTAATTAGTCATATACTTCAGTTTAAATTTACACAATCAACTTTTTCTTTGAAGTTTTCTTTCTTCCTTCCTTCCTTTTCTTTCTTTCTTCTCTCTTTCTTTCTTTCTCCTTCCTTCCTTCCCTCCCTCCCTTCCTTCCTTCCTTCCTTCCTTCCTTCCTTCCTTCCTTCCTTCCTTCCTTCCTTCCTTTCTTCCTTCCTTTCTTCCTTTCTTTCTTTCTTTCTTTCTTTCTTTCTTTCTTTCTTTCTTCCTTCCTTCCTTCCTTCCTTCCTTTCTTCCTTCCTTCCTTTCTTTCTTTCTTTCTTCCTTCCTTCCTTTCTTTCTTCCTTTCTTTCTTCCTTCCTTTCTTTCTTTCTTTCTTTCTTTCTTTCTTTCTTTCTTTCTTTCTTTCTTTCTTTCTTTCTTTCTTTCTTTCCTTCTTTCTTCCTTTCTTTCTTTCTTTTTCTTTGACAGGCTTGAACTCAGAGCCTGGATACTGTCCCTGGTATTTTTGCTCAAGGCTAGCACTCTACCACTTGACCCACAGTGCCACGTCCAGCTTTTTCTGAATAATTTATTGGAGATAAGAAATCACAGACTTTCCTTCCCAGGTACCTTTGAACCTTGATCCTCAGATCTCAGCCTCCTGAGTAACTACAGGCATGAGCCACCAGCACCCAGGTTTCAAGGAAGTATTTTATGTTTTAGACCTTTTTTTTCTGAATGCTTGTGGGTTTTTTCCTTGTTTTTTTTTTCTTTGAGTTTTAAGAATTATTCAATTTCTCCCATCTCCTGGCTTAATCATTATATACAAAAACACATAATATCCTTTCAGAAGTTGCTCTAAATAAGGATTATAACATTACGTCTCAAGTTCTAAATAAATTAGCATTTTTCCAATTACTTTTTCAGGACATTTAGATGATTTGTGGTCTTTCCATAACTGTGCTACTTCAAGAATTTTCAGTTTTTTAACTCTTAAAACAACGTACTATTTAAAATACTGCTTTATATAAACAATTTTCATTTAGGTATCAAAACCATGCTTATTCCCAGTTAATGTACCTTCTTGAATATCCAAATCTTAGATTGTTTTACTTCTGCCTGAAGAACTCCTATAATGTTTGTCTTTATTGTAGGTGTGGTGCTGGTTCACTATTTTAGGTAATATTTCTCTTAAATGTCTTCTCAGTGAAATGTACTATTTAAAATGGAATTTTAAATGTTAATGGTATTCTTATTTGTCTGTCCTTACTTTTGAAGACATTGTCCTATTATCATTTTTTGTGTGAAAATACTGTACAGAGGGGTTACGATTACATGGGCAAGATAATGAGTACATTTTTTATCAAGCATTGTAGCCTCCTCCTTTGTTTCCCCTTCCCATCCCTTCCCAGCCACCCCCTGCCGCCCCACCCAATCCTCCCCCCCCACCAAAGTTGTAAGGTTTGTTTTCAACATGACAACTTGTACTTCTCATTGTTGTAAGGGGTCCACCTGTATCCTTATTTAAACAACTTGTTTTTCCCCTTCCCCTCCACAAATTATACCAACATCAAATACAGTGAAAGCAGGGGTTATATTGTGGAGAAGGGACATACAAAGCAACAAAGAAATAATCTTATAAATGCGGTAGAAACAAATGCATGAAAAAAAACATTTAAATATGTATCTTAGGGTTCATTTTCCTAACATCACCTTATCTGACCTTTTCTGCTTGACTCATACATATACTAAATATTGCAAATAAGGGAAACCATGGGACCTATGTTTCTTTGGACTTGGCTTACTTCACTTAATATAATTTTTTCCAAGTCTTTCCATTTCCTAACAAATGGGGCAATGTCATTCTTTCTGATGGAGGCATAGAATTCCATTGTGTGTATATATACCACATTTTCTTGATCCATTCATCTACTGAGGGGCATCTGGGTTGGTTCCATATCTTAGCTATAGTAAATAATGCTGCAATAAACATAGTTGTACTAGTAGCTTTATAGAAAGCCTACGGATTGGGAGAAGATCTTCACTAGCCATACAACAGACAAGGGTCTCATTTCTAAAATATATCTGTAACTCAAAAAATGAAATCCCCCAACAACAAATCCTCAAAGAAACAACTGCCCAATAAATAAGTGGGCTAAAGACTTAAAGAGAAACTTCTCTAAAGAAGAAAGAAGGATGGCCAATAGACACATGAAGAAATGCTCAACCTCCCTAGCCATAAAAGAAATGCAAATCAAAACAACATTAAGATACCACCTCACCCCAGTTAGAATGGCAAAAATCAAGAACTCTAATAACAACAGATGCTGGAGGGGATGTGGACAGAAGGGAACCTTACTGCATTGTTGGTGGGAGTGTAAACTTGTGCAACCACTTTGGAAAGTAGTATGGAGGTTCCTCAAAAGACTCCACATAGAGCTCCCTTATGACCCAGCAATCCCACCTTTGGGCATTTACCCTAATGTCCTATTATCTTTTGATTTCATTGTTTCTGATGATCGGTCAAATTCTTTACTTGGTTTTATTGCTATTATTCAAAAGCCATATTTTACTTTATCTCAAAAAAGTCACTTAAATAAATTTACATATTAAAATCACTCATAAAATATTCTTACTAGTTTTCATTTCTCTAACTGACCTTTTTCTGATAATATAATTATTTTAATGCATATATCTGATTTCTCTAACATCTATTGTTTGACATTGCTTCTGCTGTTTAAATGATAGATAGTTTCCTATATGTCATGTGACTGCATTCTGTAGAGCAGGGGTAGGGAAAGTTTTGGTTTGGTTTAGTTTGTTTTCTACCAAGGGCCATTTGGATAATCATTTATGGCTATAGAAAAGAATTAAACAAGCTGGGCACCGGCGGCTCACTCCTGTAATCCTAGCTACTCAGGAGGCTGAGATCTGGGGATCGCCATTCAAAGCCAGCCCAGGCAGGAAGGTCCGTGGCTCAAGCGGTAGAGTGCTCGCCTTGAGATGAAGAGCACAGGGACAGTGCCCAAGCCCAGACTTCAAGCCCCACGACCAACCAAAAAAAAAAAGGAAGAAAGAACGAAAGGAAGGAAGGAAGGAAGGAAGGAAGGAAGGAAGGAAGGAAGGAAGGAAGGAAGGAAGGAAGGAAGGAGAGAGAGAAAGAAAGAGAGAGAGAGAAAGAAAGAAAGAAAAGAAAGAAAGAAAGAAAGAAAGAAAGAAAGAAAGAAAGAAAGAAAGAAAGAAAGAAAGAAAGAAAGAAAGAAAAAGTTAAACACCTCTGTAGAACTCACAAAAAGTATATGAGAAGCATATGTGTCTGCCTCATCATATACTAAATTAAAACTACATATGTTCCATGGACTGGTTATTACACACCCCTACTTTAGAGAAAGGACTGGAAAGCTTTTCTTGTAAAGGTCAGGCGGTAAGTTTTATTGACTTAGCTGACCAGGTATTCTGTATTGTAACTGATCAAATTTAATATTGCAGTGTGAAATTGCCATGGGCAATATGTAAATGAATCAAGGAACCAGAATATGTTCCAATGAATCCTTATTATAAAGAAAACTAGTAGATAGAATTTGGGTTTATGTAGTTTACAGAACTCTATTCCAGGAAAGATTTGCTATTTCCTCTGATATGTGGATAATCTGAGAGTACTAGGAATCTTATGCTAGTTTATTCTGCTTACAAATAGAAATCATTTAAAGTCAGACTTCCATTCTTTTAGTTTATTTGCAGGATGACTGTTCGTTCAAAACCTTAGCATTTAAAAAGGAGTTCTATAATAACTTGGGCCTGAGAATTCTTTGTTGTTATAGTTATTTTATGAAGAATGTTTACCAGCCTAGAGTGGGCTTCAAACAGTAATCTTCAAATCTCAGTCTCCTGAGTAGCTAGGATTATAAGCATGAGCCAATAGTGCCTGGCTTTGCTCTTCAAACCAATTGTACTTGAAATATGTATTAGAAGTGGTGATATGCTACACTTGGTCCAGTCTCAGAATAACTGGGTTTTTTTGTTTGTTTTTTTTGTCAGTCATGGGGTTTGAAATTTGGGGCTAGGCACTGTCTCTCAGCTCTTCAGCTCAAGGCTAGCACTCTACCACTTAAGCCACAGTGGGACTTTTGGTTTTCTAGTGGTTTTTTATTGGAGATAAGAGTTTCACGGACTTTCCTGCATGGGCTGGCTTTGAACGACAATCCTCAGACCTCAGCCTCTTGAATAGCTAGGATTACAGGCATGAGCCACCATTGCCCAGCCAATAACTGTTTTTTTTTCTTTTACTTTTTCAAGAATATTAAAAAAGTGAAAAGAATATCGTGAGCTATTGTTAAATGCAGTTATTATGGTTTATAAGTCAGCTCATAAAATCCTTGAAAGGCACATGCATTGACAGGAAAGGAAGTGCAGTACATGTATTTTGACTCCTTCCTTTACTTTTCATAAGAATTCATCCAAAAAACCTCTTGTATTTCTAACTTCCTTCAGTGTCTGTTCCCTGGAGAAAACAGATTGTGGTAAGTATATTCAAATTAGATATTAATGCAATTTCAATTTTTCCATTGAACTTTCACTAATACCAGAAGAGTTTTAATTAGTACACATTCTACAACTACTTGGTAATATCAATCTAATCAGTTTTTAGTCATGTTAGTGGGTATGTAGTAATGGCTCATTGAGGTTATACTGTACATTTCTCTGATTGTTAATAGCATTTAACATCATTTTGTTTGGTTCTATTTCACAGCAATTGTAAAATGCCTGTTAATGTCTGTCTCCCTTTGAATTTACTGGTTTGTAGTTAGTGATGCTATGTCTTCAAGTTCCTTAAAATTATGAGAAAATTTCTTTGAGGCATAGAACTAAATTGTTCCATTATAGAACAGAACTAACTTGCAACTAACATTACTTTGGACATCTTGCTGACCACTGCAAGCTAACAGTGGTTTTAGAGTGGTTTATAGGCCAGGAAAGGTGTATGGTGTCCATTCTGAAGCAGCAATGACTGTGGATTTGTGTCTGGAATCTCTCTGGGTAGTCTTTCTTTCTTTTTTTTTTTTTTATCACTTCCTCTTCTTTCAAAACTGAAGGTAGGACAGTCTTGAATTGCCTTCCTGTAAGATAAACTTTATTTTCCTAAATAACAGCCTTTGTGAGTGCTGTCCTTCCCTGTCTAGCTGGATAAGAGGGGGTCTCCAGTCCATCCTTCATGATTGACTCACAGACTTCCTGCCCTTTCTGTCCATGTGAAAAGTTACAACAGATGGTGGCTACCAGAGATTAGACTGCAATCCCTGAGGATATTTTCTGATCCATAACTCATTAAATTCCATAAACCTTGTTTTCTTATCATACCGCGATAGCAGGTAATAGCTGTTAAACAATCATATCTCCAGAAGAGAGAAAGGCTTGGGGGTAAGAGAGAGAGATAGACAAATAGAACCCATATCCTACCATGGCCAGTTCCAAATCACTAATGTAACCTCATTGAACATAGAGTTGGAAGAAATATACAGCCACATGGTGCAATGCTTTTGCCATACAAATATAACTAATGCAAATAACCTTGTAAGAACAGACAATAGAAAATTTTGTCTTATAAAGGATATTAAGGGCTGGGAAGCCCTTATTTTCAGGTCTCGGTGACTCTGGCTTTAATCAGACAGAGACTAGGACTAGGCCAATCTAAAACCTAGAGAACAGTTCTTCCTCTGGCTTAAAGAATGTAAAAGTCCACAAAGAACACAGAACAAAGATGTCATTCACAACATTTAATTGTATGAAATAAAAATAGGAGCTGGGAATATGGATGTGAACTCTGAGAACAGGTGTTTGATAGTATTGTGAGCATTTCTTCCTTTCAAGTTCCTTACCTACTTTGTGCCTTAATTCCCACACAGGAATTATTACTACCGTCTTAGGAATACTGTAAGACTTAGGTAATAGTGAAGGCACATGTTTCATAGCATAACAGCAAGTAAGAGCAGACAGGCAAGCGGGCTAACATGAGGCAGTGAAGGCTCATAGTATATCCAATAAGATAACCAATAACAGTCTGAATCAACACTTTAAATAATAATAGCTAATGTTTGCTGAGTAATTACTACATGCTGCTCTGCAAACATAATGTATTATCAAATTCAACACCCACAAGAGCTAATTGTGGAAAACACAGCTTTACTCTCCATTTCATACAAAAGAATGTGAGGCACAGTGGTTAAGCAACTTGTTACATGGAGAAACTTTTCCAGTGGGTGTACAGAAAAATGGCCGAGTAAACTTTAATAGCTGACTATTAGTTTGGAGTTATAAAGTAAACTTCAGCAAATGTCAAAGAATTAGTCATACTATGTTCTTGGACTTTAATAGAATTAAAGTAGGATCACTAACACAAAGGGACTCAGAAAATTCCCAGATGCATGCAATTGAAACAATACTTTCCTCAGTAATCCAGGGGATAAAGATAAACTCATAATGAAAAAAATAGACAGTAGTACACAACAAAACAGCCAGGATCCCCTTGCTCTGGTATATAAGCATAGCTACTCTGGAGGTTGTTACTTGGGAGATTGCTGTTCAAAAACAGTCCATGCAAAAAAAGTCAAATTATCCACCAAAATGCCAGATGAGGCATGTCTCAAGTGGTAAAGCACCAATCATCAACAAGAAAGGTTAAAGCATGAGGCCCCATGCTCAAGCCCTAGTACACAATGAATATAAGCAAACAAAGAAATAGAAAATTTTGTTTGGGATATTGATAATCTTTGATTTTCATTGTAACTATAAGCTAATGCAATGTAAATTTTAATGATGGCAGTGTTTAAAACAGTTCAATTACACTAATGAATTTGGGAAATTCTTTTTTAAAAAATTATATCAACATTTTCATGTATAATATATTGTTAAGGATTTTTCCTAAATGGAAAGCTAAAAGGAAGTTTCTTTTGAGCATTTCTTATTGTTATGCTATTTGATCCTCACAACAACCTTAGAGATTTTGTGCTATCATTGGTTCCATTTCACAAATGAAGAAATTAATTCAAAGAGAGGTTAAGTTGTCTACAGTCTCACAGAAAGCCAGTAAAAGAACCAGAAGCCTGATAGGCCAAGGCTCAAAACCCTTCCTTTAACTTCATGTTTTCTTTCACCTCAAATGAAAGACCATAGTAAGGATTTTGGGGGTTTATCCTTTAGGTTTTAAGAAAAATAAATGCACTCATACTTTTTCTATTTGCTGAAGAAATTTTTGTGAGTATATTCTAAGCCATAAAAATAAAACTCACATGGAAATTCAGCAGCAGGGTCTCAACTGGGTCAGGTTGTAAACAAAGGACAGAAAGGTTAGTTCTGTTCTCAAGGCACTCTTTGTAATCTGAGGAATCATCACACACACCCAATTTAGGGACATCCTGTAAAATAACTGTCCTGTTCTCTTCAAAATGTCAATTCAATAAATACACAAAGAAAACTAAGTAAGAGTTGCAGGTTAAGCAAACGCGAAGAGATGCAACAGGTCACATAGTTTTTGATTCCCTTTTGCAGTGAATGATATTGGGACCACTGGGGAAACCAAAATAAGAACCATAGATCACTAATAAGGACTAATTAGATAATATTGTCATACCAGTGGTAATTATTTTTTTAATTACAGTATAATACAAGAAAATTCTTTGTTGATCAGGAATAGACCTTAAAATATTTAGGAGTGAAAGAACATTAGGAAGCAACTTATTCTTAAATTTAGAAAAGTAACATATAAATATATAAATATAAGGATATATGTATATGTGTACAAACGTGTACATATAAGTACATACATATACATATACATGTATTTTGATATTTGTGTATGTATACACACACAAATACACTCACACACACACATGCACACTTTTGCTACTTGGTCAAGAAAATTCTACATATACATCCTAAGACACAAATAAAACTCTCATGGAAATTCAGCAGCCGAGTCTCAGCTAGGCCAGATTGCAAACAAAGAACAGAAAGGTTAGCTCTATTCTCAAGGCATTATTTGTAATCTAAACTAATCGGGAGGAGTGATCACACATCCCCAACCCAGGAACATCCTATAAAATAACTGGCCTGTTCTTTTCAAAATGTCATTCAAAGAGAGTCATGAGAGGGGGAAAAAGGTAATAAAATGCTAAGACTGAATAACCTGAGTTTAAAAAGTATGGCGGTACTACCCTTGACAATTCTCTGTCATCCTCAAAGGAAGATTAAACAAAAGATTAAACACAATCCAAAAACTCAGTAATGAAACTTTCTTCTCTTGCTCCATAATGAATGTGAGTAAATTATCCTCCTTGTACTTCTTATATATGTTGATATACATTCAGTTTCTCTCTTCTGACCTCCTTTTTTCCTCCGGGCTTGAATTTTTTCTGAGAAAAAGTTAAAAACGTTGAAATGTTTAGTCCCTGGCAGTCTTCTGCAGTAGCTGATGTTGGTTGGATTGTACTTTCTGGTTTCTCTTGGATTTGTAGCAGCGGCTATGTGAGCATAGCCTTCCTTATCAGAGGCAATAAGCTAACAAAGATTGACATGGCTGACATGGAACTGCAAAAAGCAAGATAAAAGATTTCCAGGTTTCCAGGTTCAGCCAGTATTGAGTCAGACCATTGGCTCCATTCTGAGCAACAAGTGGCTTGCTTGACATCATACCAGTAATTGAACATTGAATTCCAAAAGTCCAGTGTGCAAAAAGTGGTAAAATCACTTTAAATATTACACAAACAAACCGGCTTCTTTAAAAATCTTCTTCATGGCCTGGGAAGGTGGCTCAGTGGTAGAGTGCTTGCCTTATATGCATGAGGCTCTGAATTCAATTCTTGAGTACCACATAAGCAGAAAAAGCCAGAAGTAGTACTGTGGCTCAAGTGGTAGAGTGCTAGCCTTGAGCTGAGTGCTGAATGACAGTGCCCAGGCCCAGAGTTCAGGCCCCATGACCGACCCCCCCCCAAAAAAAATCTCCATAAAAAATGAAAAGGCCAGATGCTGGTGCCTTGTGCATCTAGATACTCAGAAGGCTGAAAGTCCATGAGACACTTTTATCTCCAATTAACTGACAAAACATCAGAAATAGAGATGTGGCTCAAGTGGTAAAGCTTCAGCCTTGAATGAAAAGTGAAAAAAGAATATGAGGCCCTTAGTACCAGCACTAAATGAGTAAATCATTTTCTTCATCCTCATCCTCATCATGAGTGGATTCAAAGGATAAAATGCATAGATTTTATTAATATTAACTTACTACCTCCATAATTTCCCTATTATTTACTCAGTTTTAAAGGGTTTTTTGTTTTTGTTTTTGTTTTTTGTTATTGGTTTCTTTTTAAGGGCTGGTGGCTATCTTGTGTTTCACAGCGTAAGTTCAAAGGTCGAGAGGATATGTTTTTTATTTCACTAATTGTTCACCATATCATTATTTTACAATATAAAAGGCCAAAGAGACAATTCTGTCCTATCTTTAAGAAAAATAAAATTAAACAAGGGGGAAAAACTCTAAAAGTATTGGAAGATAGCAACAACTTTCATAACTACTTCTGGAAAGAATTTTTCTAATGGAAACTGGGAAATTTGGTTTTATGTTATTTAGGTCATTTTATCAGCAAGCAAACCATTTGTCTTTGATCATGCCCTTGCCAGAAGATCCCTAATTCATTAGTGTGCTATTAATGAGGCTGGATTTTAAAGCAGGTGTTGTTAAGTGCAATCAGAGCAGCTTTATTAAGCTGCAAATTGTCTTGCGATGACAAAGGAAGTCAGATTGGTCCATGGCAGTTAACCTTTGTCTATATGCATGACTTGGCTGATTAAACAGCAATTGATAATGACCTTCAGACTGGCAAAGCTGGGAAAAGGTGATGGCTGATGTTGGTATTCATTGTATGTGATGTGAGTGACAGGCAGATAGTCTTTTTAATTTAGAAATCTATAACGCAATTCCCAAATTAACAAATATTGCAGTGCAATGAACCACTAATTTATGTGTATTAAACTGATATTCTGATGTGCATGTTATTTCAACGTAGAGTATTGCTGATGAAAGAAAGTTAACTTCAATTTGAAATTGTTTTGATTGGCCAGCTTTAGTAGCTAGAAAAAGACTGGAAAACAAAAGAGATTTGCTTTCAGATATTTATTGATTTTTATTTAACAAATATACTGAGTTCCCAACATGTTGAAGACTGGCCTGGTAAGTTAAACACCGATCCTGTTTTTGAAGAGTTCACAATGGGGTGACAGACAAGAAGGCCGATTTTATCACAATTTATTCAGTGTAATAACAGTTTATCATTAGCACCTGAGAAAAATTCTTTCTGTTCCACTCAAGATCTTAACTGATTGCGAAAATGTGAAGGGAGATACAGAAAATGAGAACATTTTAGTTTAAGGAGTGTATGTTACATGATAGGTATTGCATTCATATTTCCTTATTGAATGCTTATCATATTGCTAGATAGATCTGATGGGTCTCATTTCACTCACGAAGAAAGAACTCATAGGTTTAGTATGTTGTCTGAGCTCAGTTAACTACTAAGAATCTCAAACCACTCTCTGTCTCTAAAACTCATGCTGTCCTGAAACACCATGTGAAAACACTCAAAATAAAGAGAATGAATGCATGGCAAAATTTTGCCCTTTATGCTGTAAGCTCTGTGTATGTGTATTTGTGAAGTACGTGAGTGCGTGTGTGTGTGTATGTGTGTGTGTGTGTGTGTGTGTGTGTGTGTGTGTGCGCGCGCGCGCGCCTATGTATATTTTACTTTCTTGTTTGGTTTGCAGAACATTACAATGGGTGACACTGTCTTTAAATCAATTTCAAACAGCAGCAGCTGCCTCATGTCATTACATATTTCCCTATACTTTTTGCAAGTACATCTTCATTAACACATTCTATGACTTAATCATTTATCAGGGTGTCTTCTTTCTCTTTTTAGAAGCTTTTACAAAGAACTCTCTTAAGATGTAAGCAGAACAAAGAGGAGCATAACATAAAGTTCTATTAATGCTTATGCTTCCCTTTTTGCAATTGAGGTATTCCATTTCATTCTGGCGTATGCTATTACATGTATATGCTTAAATAGATTTGTTTAACTGTTAAATAAAATCAGAGAGGCCCTTTTGTTACAGCAGGAACTTTCAGAGCCTTTAATATGCTAATGATATTGTGATTTTCCCAAGGAGAGAACAACATGGTATTCCAGGGTTCCCAAGCTTTCTTGACTGGGACTCTCTTTGTTTTCTGAACACCAATTAACAATCACAAGAATTAGACTGTGCAGAACTCAGAGAGGCCTTGCTCTCTAAAACTTGCTGCATCCAAGTAACAGCTCTGAGCAGGGAGCGAGTCTGGAACAATTGGAATGAATAGGATTATCAATAATCAAATAAGTATAAATGATATTCATTTAAGTTCCCTCAAGCAAACTTCAATAGTTACTATAAATATTAGGTGAGTCGACCTGACTCCTGCACCTCTTCCAAATGACATTTGAATGAGCTATTCGTTTTCACATTATATAAAAGGTAATTATTAATTGGGGTAAATTGAATGTGAAATTTTGAAATAAGCCCTGTAGATTTGCTAAGAATGAGCTATGTATGAATTATTTGTAGTTTTAATACATGCATTGTTCTAAGACAAAACTGTTAAAACTTTTAGAATCATCTTTCCAAAAACACATTGTAAAAATCTACTTCCCCTGATCAAAAATCTCTGATGGACACTGGGAGCAAAGTGTCAATCTCTTCTTAGAAGGGAAATACGTCTTAGGTCTTGGTATTTTCACCTTTGCTCTTCCACATGATTTTCTGGTTGCATTCATTCAACTGGCTGCCTACTGGTAATGCAATACTGTAAAATCAATAACAAACTTTTCAACTCTGCATCTGCAAGTGTAAAACCTCAAATTGCAGGTTATCGCTGCCACTCTTAAGTCCATTTACCACGTTATAATCGTTACTGCTATAGTACTTCCTGCTTTGGTTCTGTTACTGAACAGATCTAAGTATCTTAGGAACCGTGAGAGCTGACCTGCCCTATAATTCCCCCTTGAAGCCCCTGGAATGTGTCCAAGTATGCTGCAGAGTTGTATCACTGCTGGGAAATGCCTTGTGCTCCCAGGAAAAACAAGGAGCTTGGAAGCTCATTATATTTGAGAAGACATCAAATTGATTTGCCAGGATGTCATAATTGTTT
Source organism: Dipodomys merriami (assembly GCF_024711535.1). Lineage (NCBI taxonomy): Eukaryota > Metazoa > Chordata > Mammalia > Rodentia > Heteromyidae > Dipodomys > Dipodomys merriami. The sequence continues at coordinate 62,654,402 of NW_027202270.1, read as the reverse complement.
TGTTCTACACAAATGTTTTTCAGAATTCCTTGGAAGATCGTTCAGGTCTACCTAATTTAAAGAAATCTTTTTTTTAAAGAAAAAGAAATCTTTCTTTCTATCTCCTATCTAATTTCTCACTCTTGCAAAAGAAGGAGGTCCTCAACCTATAAACTGGCGTTAATAGAAATAAGGCCACGTGTTCATTGGTAGCAACATCAGATGACTTTCATGTCACCAATGATAATGAGCAGGTAGATAATAATGATGCCTGGTTGTTTGACCATTAGGACAGAACAGAAATGATCCCTGTCTTCCTTCATGTTTGTCTATTTCTTTGTCAAATAACAATGAAGTCTGAATAAGGATTATTTTACAGGTGGAGCAAGCACAAGCACATAGGCTGTACTTAGATTGGTAAAAAATTATTTTGGAGAAAATAATAAGGAAAGTATACTTTAGGTCACTGCTATTTCAATTTTTCTTAGGAAAGGAATACAGTCATCAGGTCATAATCATTTTGGTAAATTGTATTTCTCTGCTGAGTCATCTGTACAGTAGTAATGGAGTACAAATCCTTTGGAAGATAAATTGCTTAGTAGTATTCTCAGATCTCTGCATTAGAAATGGCTTGCAGGGATCTGCCAAGGGACTTAATCTGCACAGGAGAACCGACTTTTCCCAGCTATCTTTCAGAGACAAAAATGAGTGCAAAAAAATTTTAGAAGGGATTCCCAGGAAAATGTTCACACTGGTAATCACATTAGTGGAAATGAACTCTTGTTTTAGATATCACCAAAATGGTGATAGTGACCATTAGACAAAAAGCAAGCAATATTGAAGATGGCATCATTGAGACTCAGTAAATAGAAACTGACTAAAATTACAGCTAATGTGCCATTTAGTTCTCCTTATCCACTTTCTCAGAGTTGTGATATTGTTTATGTTGCTTGTGGTTCCCCAAAATTTGATTCCTAGATAGAGCAGTGAGAACTGCATGGACAATGATTAGGCTCAGCTGCAGAGTCCTCAATCAAAAACGAGAGCTATGGCAGGCCCAGTAAGCTGGGTACAACCTGGGCATCACTGACAAAGTAAGGCATGGAGTGATCATCACAACAGAGTTGGAAACTTGGCTGGTAAAAATCTTTGCAAATAAGACAGTTTACAATTCACCAATCATCTGTGTGAACATAAACAAATTAACTGCTCTGGGAAAGAGAAGCTAAGAGGAAATTTGTGAATTAAGTATTTTTGATTCTGTAATTTTACATTAAATGCTTACACTTTAACACTTAAATTCTACCATAATAGTTCTGAATAGTACTGAATAGTACAGAGTAGTACTGAAAGTCAGAAGGCCATGAGCTCTGCTTCTGAATAGCTCTGTTCTTTCACTTAGCTTTTCTGAGCCTCAGTTCACCTATCTGTTTTGAGTGATAGAGGAGATGATCTGTGTAGAGTACTTAAAGGATAGTTGGAATAAGAAATAACTCATGTGATTTGGAAGCAGAACACAGAGGAAAACAGGGCTCAATCGTCTATGTTTTAGAATTAGAAGAGAGAAGTCCACCTGAGTGCTGGTCTTCAGCCATAAGGACAGGCTGTTTCAGGCCAAACGAGTGAGCTTACATTGAACTACTTCATTCCAGTGATGAGAAAATATGTTGACACTTCACATATATTTTTCTATGAGAAGAGCTTATTTGATTAAACTACATTTTTTTTATTATGGAGAGCAATTTGGAGAGAAATTTTGGTGCATCTGTAAGATAGTAATATAACATTTCCTTAAACGTTCCCAGCTTTATTTTTGTGTGGCAAATTAAAGGGGGGGGGATACATAATTGTTTGCGCTGTATTTGCAAACAATCAAAAAGGAAGCCGTGCATTAATTGTAGAGATGAAAGCATGATGCTGCTTGTATTTATCTGTGTGTATCACGGCCCCAGATGATTTGATTGGGGAAGTACTTCATAGCAGGAGCCTGAGAGGCAGCAGCTAAATAGATGCCTCTTTGCTGGGAGGTGTTCAGTATCAGACAGGGCTTTGTTGACCTTGTTCCTAAACACAATGAGTCTGTGAGGAGAGCTGTGTGCAGCAGTGCCTAGGCCTCTGTTTTAGTTCTTAATTTCTTTCACAGCATCAAAAGGCTTTTCTATTCAAAAGCTTTTCTTTTTCTTTTACCCCTGAGCCTCTGCAATTGAGGCAGAGCTGCAATCTACCAGCAGCAGCCTTTGTTCTGGCCTTTCAGGAGGCTGGGGAACAGTGTGAGTCCTTCCTAATTAGCCTGTGGACCAATGGAATACTTCTCCAAGCCAGGAGAATCTGCAATCCCACAGCCCAAGGGGCAGAAAAGGGGGGAAAGGCCTCTTTAATTAAGGCCCAACAAAACCCAGTAAAAATGTTATTTTACTCTCTACAAACGTCTTGTTTTTAAAATCCCTGTAAATGCTGGCACATGCACATGCTTTTAAACGGTGCCTTGGCTTTTGCCAATGTACTGTCACTCTACTTTGGCTAAAGATTGAAGAAATTATTGGCTCATAGGAGTTTGGAAGCCAGCAGTCTCAGGCTGTGCCTGTGTCTCCATTTGCACAAGAAACTCGGGCTGTCCTGGAGGCAAAGAGCTGATAATCAGGAGATGGTCACTACTTATGAAAGTGATGCATGACAGCCTACCCCACGAGCCTGGCATTTACACAGGACATTCACAAATGTCACCGCACAAAAGCCTTGCCAGCACCACACATTTTAATTTATTACTTTTCTCCATTGTTTGTCCCTTTTCAAATAAGTCTTTTAACCATAATGCATTTATCTTTTCTTCAGTGACTCTTTTAGTGGCTTCTATTAAGCCACTATCTTTATGCAGGTGAAGATGCTAGTTTGAATGTGGCACTGTGAAATAACCTTCCTGTCTATCACACACACACACACACACACACACACGGCATATACATGCCACTTCTGTGTCTTTACCTGTACCAAAAAATGATTAGAGTTTACATCTTTACTTTTAAACTAAAATATTTAGCTGTTATTTTTAAAATGTGAAACAAAAATTTCAGGAAAATTTTTAATGTGGATAATCGTGATGAGAAATGTGTTTTTTAAAGTCATGAAAAAGACCTACCATTTAAAAATGACCATTATCAACATTTTGTCATGAAATCAGTTCCTCTGTAGAGTGCATGCAAGCTGATACAAATGGGAAAATTCCATATATTCTCTCTTCACCATATATGTGGATGTATGCTTAAATAAGAACATATAACTACATAATCATTTTTAATGCCTATGTACTACTAGTCTTTTGAAAAATAACATGACCACTAAGGAACATAACTTTTGTGTTTACACTTCTCTTGATTGATTTTTGAATATATCACAACATTCCACAACTTGTAAATCCCATTTCGGTGAAGCCTTTTGTGTTTTATAGATAATATAATCTAGTTAGAAATAGACATTATCACATAGAATACTACATATAATTAATATAATAGAAATCAGAAATGTATACAAGCTTAAATAACCATTTTTATTTTTAATTTGCCATGACACTGAATTCTTTTTCCCCTGGGACAATTGCAGATAGTGTGTTGTTAGGCAGTGAAGGCCAGTGTTCTCTGAAAGCTCTTTGTGACAATGTCAAAATATTTTGGCTTGTTTTAAAACTAGCCTATGTCTATACTACACCAAATATTCAGTCAATGTCCTACAAAGTTGGTCAGGCCGTGAAATGTTTGGCAGGTTTTGTGTTTGTGCTGCCATGCCTTCAGCATCATGTTGGCACAGTCTGAGAGAACAGAGGCAGGGAAAACAATGGTCTACTTACTTTGTTATGTGTACTGAATTACAGTTGCCTTTAAAATAGACAACACAGTTTAAAGAATGATACATTGAGACAAAGACTAGATTTGAAAACAGGCTACCCATCAGACATTCCTATCTCATGCCTGTAATCCTAGCTACTCAGGAAGCTGAGATCTGAGGATCACAGTTCAAAACCAACCCAGGCAGGAAAGTCCATGAAATTCTTACCTCCAATAAACTACAAACAAAGAAAAAGGGCATGAAAAAAAGCCAAAGTAGAGGTGTGGTTCAAGTGGTAGAGGGCTAGCCTTGAGCAAAAAAGCTTATGGACAACACCCCTGAGGTCAAGAGCCAGGACTAGCACCAAAAAGAATAAATAAATCAGGCTACTCATTGCTTCTAGCTATGAGGTCAAGACCTCAAAGGCATTAAAAAAGGAGGAAAATGTCTTGCAGTAATGCTGTAAATGACAAGCATGGTAATATCAAAAGTTAGTATTACATAATTTATTATGTCCAGCAAGGATTCTCTTTGTTGTTGTTCGTAGTGGTGGTGGTCCCAGGGCTTGAACTCAAGGCCTAGGTACTGTCCTTGAGCTTTTTGCTCAAGACTAGTACTCTATCACTTTGAGCTACAGTGGTACTTCTAGTTTTCTGGTGGTTAATTGGAAATAAGAAGCTCATGGATTTTCCTGCCTGGCAGGCTTTGCAATCCACAGTTCTCAGCCTCCTAAATAGCTAGGATTACCTGCGGCTGGCAATAGCAAGGATTCTTGCTGTGTTTCAGGGTTTATGAGAAACTCAGAGCCGTATAGCACACAAAAGATGTTCACATAGAGTATATCAGTGTTTTTTTTTAAAGTTCAGGAACATTGCTGAAATCACCACTCCAGTTTTACAATTGGAGAGAGTAAAGTTTAAAACAATGATTTCCAACCTGCAAAACAGATGAAATATCAGAGTTAAAACCCTCAGCCTTAGATCTTCTTATTGCTAGGCTTCGTGTTTTCTTCCTTAAATGCCACTAGTAAAGATTCTAGAAAATCATGAGTCTTCAAAATTGAATTCACAGGTGTTCTGTCATTTTTGTTCAAATAACTAGCTTCTCAATGAAGGTATGAGGAGGGAAGAAGGAGAAATTTTATCAAAGAGGCAGATGGAAACATAGTGAAGATACATGTGCTGAAGTTCTACAGTGCGGGGTGCATTACCATACTGGAACTGTTGATACAGATGAGATGGTTCTAGAGAATCATCTCCATGCTGGAATCTAACCAAAATAAAAAGAGGAAATACACTTGAGGAAAAGTCTTGGGAACAGTCTGCAGAGTATGAGGAAAACACAGAGGACATGTGGAGACTGCCCACTATCAGATTGGCCTAGAATTGGGAATTACTAAGTGATAATACACTTTCACATACACCATCTTATTTAATTTTCCAAGTTATTCCATGAATATTACTAGGCCTGGGAAGGTTTTGGTAATTTACACATGATCACATACCTCTTAAGTGCTGGAGTTGTCCAGTGCCGAGATGTCTAATTCTATAAGCTCATGCTTAAGAGCACCAATCCATGGGCATAAACACAGAGAAAACAACTTGAAGAAGGAAATAAAAATCAATTTTTAAACCAATAATACTTTCAAGTAAAATTTATCTCAGTAGAAAGAAAAAGAGGCTTGTGGGGGACATTGTGGTAATGAAATGGAAGAAATGATTATAGAATAGTTCTAAGTGCTAAGTGGAAACTGAAAGCAAGGAGAACTCTGGACTTCAGTATTAACAGAAACCCTGACTCTATTTTAGTTTGTTCTAACAATTAAGAAAATCTTGGAAAATAAAGAGTCCATCAAAGGAGATAGAATTGTTTCTTGAGGTTCATTGTAATAATCAATTTAATCTTTATATAAAGATAGAGTATTTCCTTTTAGAATCAGGTTCTGTCTCCTAATGCTTAATAGGTCTCTTCAATTTTCATCTCTTATACTACCATGAACAAATCAAATTCCTTTCTCTAACAATTGTACTTTTACTAGTTTAAGTATTTAGCTATACAAGCCTCTCCATAAAAACATATTTCATTGAACATTATTGTCATTTAAACTCTAAATATTCATATGATTTTGACCTTCAGTAGCTGCCTGTAAGCCTGAAGTTGGTGTTGATGTATACAGATTATAAAGAAGGAAATTTGTGTGTGGTCCTCATGTGTTTGGTACATTGAGCAATGGCCTTTGATAATGGGAATCATCAAAAACAAAGGACAATTCTCTGGGGAAAGTAAACTGAGATTTTCACCCTTGGTTTCTCTAACATATTTTTCCCTAGTTAACCTGGATCAAACATTGGCTTGACAATGAATTAAGCCTAATCTAGCTCTGCTTCAGGCAGTAGCCCAGATCAGTACAGCAGCATTTGGAGTCCCAGTTAGAAGCCATTGCTCACTGCTTCCCATACAAGAGCCACATCTCCTGAAGATGCATTATCAGAGAGAAGTGTCACCAAAGCTTGGAAGCCCACTGAGATTATGGAATAGTATTCCAATATGATCTTAGAGTACCTGCCTACCACTGCCCACAACATAGAGAATGAAACTCATCTTTCAGTTTCATAGGCAGGTCTGTCAGGCTATGACAAGACACAAAGTTGGTTAGAGTCATGGTATTTTGTTTGTTATGTTACATTTTGGTTTGTGTTCTATTATGTTAAACTTTTGTCCTTGTCCCTCTTACCCATGGGCTTTCTGTACCTGTGACCTATTTTGTTTTGCTTTACTTAAATTGAGAAAAACACTCTTGCCCAAATCACAACCAGAAATGAGTGGACACCCTATAATTCCCGGTTAAAAAATGGAAGTAAATTATAGTTTTTCAGCTTAAAGTTAAAATCAAATGGGACAAGGAAGCATTTTCTATATTTTGCTGGTTCCTATTAAAGTTGAAATATATTATGTATAACAAGTAAGAAAGATTAATAGTATAAAGAAAGCAGCCACAGGAAAGCCAAATTGATTCTTTACTACAGTCTGTCAAAGTAGTATTGAGTATAAAATTTGGATAGACTGTTCAGAAATTTATGAGAAACCACAGTATGTTTTAAGGTAGAGTTAACAATGAGTGAAGATAAATATTACACTTGAAATATTTCAAAGGACTACTTCATTATTGTTTTTCTTTCACTATGATTTTTATTTTAACTACTAAGTATATAGGCACTTTTCTTTTGTCTGCTGTGACAAAGTTCAGTCCTGAATTTATAACTAGATTTTTCTAGGGCTGTGCTCAAAGATATATCTTTTGCTTTATCTCACAAATATTCATATCTTTTTAAAATGTGCATAATAGATACTTAGTAAATATGCCTTGGATAAGTAATCATGTACAAAGCAGGGAAATGATGGCCTGGTTTTAGAATTCTCCAATTAAAGGGAAGAAGAGGGTGTATAGATACGTGCATAAGAAAAGATCTGTTATGGGAGCTGACTCACGAAATTCTTTTTTTTTTATTGTGAAAATACTGTACAGAGGGGTTACAATTACATGGGCAAGATAATGAGTACATTTCTTATCAAGCATTGTAGCCTCCTCCTTTGTTTCCCCTTCCCATCTCTTCCCATCCTCCCCCCCCGCCCCCCCACCCAATCCTCCCCGCTCCCCCTCCCCGTCCCCCCACGTCCCCCCACCTCCCCCGCCACCAAAGTTGTAAAGTTCGTTTTCGATCTAACGACTTGTACATCTCATTGTTGCAATGGGTCCACCTGTATCCCTATTTAAACGATTTGTTTTTCCCCTTCCCCTCCACAAATTATACCGACATCAAATACAGTGAAAGCAGAGGTTATACTGTGGGGGAGGGACATACAAAGCAACAAAGAAATAATCTTATAAATGTGACTCACGAAATTCTGAAAGCTGAGAAGTCCCAAGATCTGCCTCTGCAAACTGCAGACTCAGGGAAGCAAGTGGAACAATTACAATGTAAGACCAAATGTCCAAGAAACCAAAAGGGATTCTCAGAGGCAGCCTGGCAAGCAACACCTCTGATATCCAAAGACAGGGATGAACTTTCCAGCTAAGGCAGCAGCCAGAAACAGATATAAAGAGATAGGGAAAGACTGAATCTGCTTATCCCTTTTGTTTGATCTATGCCTACAGAACGTAGAAGATGCCTGCTGGTATTTAGAAGGTAGATCTTTTTACTTAGTCTATTGGTTCATGTGATAGCCTCATCTGGAAACTCCCTTGAAACATACTAACAATGTCATCAGCTGGACATTCCTTTGCCTAGTAAAACTCATACAAGAAATTCACCATTACACATGGTTTTATTGAGTCAGTCTTCCTCAAAATAATTTGTGATATCTTTCTAATCATTTAGCTTCTTTTTTCTATTTCTGTCCCTTTCTCCTTTCTTTCCTTCCCCCCTCCCTTCTTTCACTCTTCTCTTTTTTTCCTTTTTGTTTCTTGATTTTTCTCTTTCCTTCCTCACTTGTCTTTCTTTCCTTTTTTCCCCCTTTCCTTTCTCCTGCTATATCTTTTAAGTTCTCTTCATTAATCTTCCTAGTATTTACCCACTGGTCTCTCAAACATTTTATTATACGATGCCAGTAGTGAGTCTAAGGCATGGAATTAGTTGTCCAATATACTGGATGGACCATCCACTCACAGTTACAGATGATGATCAGTATTTCTGTAGCTTTGGGTACCTGGAAAGAGTTTTCTACAATTAGGCAAGATGCTAGATATTGCATATGTTCACCTCATTGTATCCTGCAAAGGATTTACATTTTATCCACACTGGAATTCTGGTGAGATAATGAACATTGAAACAATATAGGGAAAAATAGCATATTTTACAGGGGGTAAAACTCTAGTAGTGGCAAATTTAATCTGTTTGTTATATTATGGTCCTGTGTTCTCTAAGGAGTATCTGAAATCTATGCGATATTCCCACATACACATTTACATTGGTGCCTCAAAATCTCTGAAGACAGTAATTGCAAAATAGATCACAGTCTTCCCTTGATTTCATTGTGCTTGCAGCAAGTGTTCTGGGAGATTACATTTCTCTGGCTCAAGTCACTGAAGCTAGGAGATTAACATTCACTAGGAGGGGTAACCAGTCTGTGGAGACTTGGGTCATTCTGAATTTCAAAGGGCAGGGGAAACATTTAATATTTACTATTTTTATCTATTTACTAATAATATTTAATATTTATTAGTATGTACTAATAATATTTAATACTTATTAGTATGTACTCAAAAACTCACAAGCAATACTTATCCAAAATACCTCTCCCCTTTTTGCTTACACACTTCCTGTCATCTTAAGAATAACCTGACTCTCCTGGTTCCCTCCTAGGACCCAGGGCAGGTCTTCGAGTACCTAACTTCCTTTATTTTATTTTTTATTTTGTGCTAATCCTGAGGCTTAAACTCAGGGCCGGGAGCTGTCCCTGAGCTTTTGTGCTCAAAGCTAGTGCTCTATCACTTGAACCACAGCTTCACTACTGGCTTTGGCTGTTGTTGTTTTGAATTGGACTTTCCTGTCCAAGTTGGCTTCAAACCACAATCCTCAGCTCTCAGTTTACTGAATAGCTAGGCTTATAGGCATGTGCTACCTCTCTGGGCAAAGTACCTAACTTCTTAACCTTCCACATTCCTCTTGTACTACACATGTGTATCTTCCAATTATCAGATACAAACACTTTTTTTCAGAGTTTTCATTAGCTGCGATATGAGATAAAGTCCTACATAGAGTCTATTCTCTTGTCTTAATTTGAAACACCATTGAATTGAATCATTTATATTTTTTTCTCAAAAGAAATAAACTAATTTTTACTTCTGTTAGGAACTCAGTTCCAAGACTGAGCTTCTCTTTCTCTCACAACCCTCATCAAGTAATTCTAGGAAGAAAAACATCACTTTGGATGACAATGGAGTGGATTTTGACAAAATTAAATATATTCTTACTCTGCAATCCAACAAAAATGTTCCAAATTATAGAATATTATTTGTCACTAAGAAAACACGAGCTACCAGGCTATGGTAGATAGCTAGTAAGTGAGATATCTAGTAAGTGGTAGATATTAGAAAGTGAGAAGACCCAATATGGAAAGGCTACAAACTGTGTGATTCCAACGGTATAATATTGTAGGAAAATTGAATTACTGGAGATTGTGAAAGGGTACGTGATCACAGGGGTTGTGGGAGAAGTTGGTGAATATGGAGAACATGGAAGATTTTTAGGGTAGTGGAAATATTCTTCATGAAACTATCAAAAATTGTGGAATCACTGGAATGGGCAACACCAAAAATGAATGACCATGTAAAGTATAGACTCTGGGTAATAAGGTTGGGCCAATGTAGACTCATCAACTACAATAAACCATATTAGTGGTTCCCAGAATTTTTTATTTTATTATCCAGCAGAAATCTAAATAGACATGTGTTAGCAACTTTCAGTTTGCTGAGTAAGGTTATTAAAAAGGTACTATATATTGTCATCATGATACCATACAGGTCATTAAGTGTAGTGTTGTAAAATTTCTTTTTATAGTTCTTAATTTTCTAGTATTTTATCATTGACCAGGAAGACCAGTAAGGGGTCCTTGGAAGAGGATTTGAGAACCCTTGAAGTCTTAGTACCATTAATATTTGTTTTGTTGTTATTGTTGTTTTTACTACATTGTTCTGAATTTTATGGCCTCCTCAGATGTATCTACTGAAATTCTAGCTCTGAGCTACTGGTGTTGGGAGGAAAGATCTTTAGGAGGTAATTAAGTTATGAAGGAAAAGCCCTAATGAATGTGATTAGTGATTAATGTCTTTATACAACAGATCCCAGGGAGTCTCTTTGACCTTTGAACCATGTGAGAACACTGAAAGAAGGTGCCTAGAGAAATCAGAAAATGGGCCCTCATCAGACATAGAATCTACAAGATCTTTATCCTAGACTTCTCAGCCACCTGGATAGTTGGAAACACATTTCTCAGGTTGATCCAGCTTATAGCATTGTTATAACAACTCAAATGGACTAACTCATTCACCAGAAACAACTATTAGGTAGATGGGACTTCTACCTTCTACCATTACTCACTTGTTTCTCACCTTTCCAATAATTTAATTAAGTTCTTATGGAAATTCCACATGAGAAATGCCACTTTCTGAACTTTTTCCCTGTTGCAGTGGACATGCTTGAAATACAAGTTTACTAATAATGTCTTCACTTCCTCATAACCTCTGTTCTTTTACTAAACTTTCATAATATTACAACAAAGGAAAAAAGTGTACACTCATTTAAGTGCTCCATTGTGATATGTCTACTGGCTATGTTGGTGGACAGTGAAGATCTATAAAGACTATTATCTAAAAGGATGAACTACAGAACATGGCTTTTCTTTATTAAATCTAGAATTACTAACTGGATAGTTTGGAAGAAAGGAAAAGATGTAAGCTTTCTATCCATTGACCAAATTCTAGTAAAATGGACTTCAATTTTGTTTATTAATTTTCTTAACTTGGTTCACTTCTAAAAGTATTTTTTATTATACTTAAATAGTTGTAGAAAGGATCTGCTATTCAACAAGCAGTTTATGAATACAATATATCTTGATCAATATCACCCCTTTCAACATTCTCACCCACCCCTCCCCTCCCACTCCTTCCCCTCACTTTTCTGATTTTGTAGGTTGTGTATTGAATTTTTGGCTGCATTCTCAGTACTTGGCCCTGACATTCTTGTACATCTTTGTGTATCACTTTTTCTTTTGTTAATACACCAAGGCAAAAATATAAACTCATATTTTATGATTTTAGTATCTTGAAACTTAATTTCTGGTTCCAATATTTCGTGGGAGTGAAGGATTTGGGGGCGGGGGATGCATCTGCTTGGTCTGGACTCCCCTGCTTTTCCCTTTCCAACCCTCCTTCTCCTGCCCCCACCGGCAATCTCCATTTACACAGTCTAACAGGCAGGCCTGCCAAACAGTCTCAAATGGGCTCCATCTGCTCACTACCTAATCTCTATTTAAATCAAGCTAAATGAACACTTCTTTTTCTGGGAGAACTGGCACATTTCTGTAGTGGCATTGTATGGAAACATCTCTCCTCACATCTTCGACAGCATTCGTTTCTGGGATTTGTTGTTCTTTAAGATCTTTTCAGACTATGTTGTAATTAGCACTGGAGTTTTTGCTTATTTTTAAAATGATTGTCTGGCTAACACCACACACACACAAAAGAAAGAAAAAGGATAGAAAAGCTTGTGGTTATTTGGTTCATTTTGTCAGTGAAGCTAGTCACAGCAGATAATTATGCTTTGCTTTTTAAAGAGAACATTCAGAGAATGAATTACTCTGTTAAGTTACCTACATTAATCTCATCCATTAGATAGTGTGGACACTTCATCTCAGGCTGGCTACAAAAAAAGTATCTACTTTTTACTACCTTTCACATTTGACCTCCTTTTCCTCTTCCTCCATTTCTGGTCCTGAGTTACTCTTAAAACCTCAAGGAAAATGAAAGCAATGTTACTACATTTATAATGGTCAATTTGAAACCTGATGCATCTTTTCCTGTTTTCAACCATCTCTGTATAAGAAGAAACATGGGTCTTACCACAATCAGAGTATTTGAGTTATTTTCAGGAAGTCTAGGAGAAAGATTAATGGGTTTGAGAATGTCAATAGATTTTTTTAGTAACACAAAAAGAAAATTCTTTGACTGAAGCTCAGGCACATTCACAAATAAGTGCCTAGTTTTTCTGCAGAGATATTTTTTATGTGATAACTTTTTCTGTTCCAGAGATGAGAGATAGAGGGAGTTAGTTTAGCAAATTATAGAGGAATGTTGTGAAAAGTTTTTTCTCTTTTTTTAAACTATAGAGTAAAACCTAAAACTTTTGTAATCCAAAAATCATAGATAAGTTTCATTCTAATTTGCTATCTTCTTTTCTTTTTCTTTTTCTTTTTCTTTTTTTTTGGTCAGTTGTGGGGCTTGAACTCTGAGCCTGGGTGCTGTCCCTCAGCTCTTCAGCTCAAGGCTGGCACTCTACCACTTGAGCCACAGTACCACTTCTGGGTTTTGTTTGTTTTTGTTTTTATTTTTGTTTCTAGTGGTTTATTGGAGATCTTATGGACTTTCCTGCCCAAGCTGGCTTTGAACAGCTATCCTCAAATCTCAGTCTCCTGAGTAGCTAGGATCATAGCCATGAGCCACAGGCAACTGGCTTGTAATTTGCTGTTTTGGGGTTTTGTTTTTATTTTTTTGCTGTTTGTTTCTCATTTTTCATTTTTAACGTGAGTCCAAGCTTCTTCACTATTCAGGGCCACTTTAGACATCACTAGTAACTTTGATTATATCAGGCCCATTTTCCTCCTGAGAATGTTTTTCTCTGGATAATTTTTATATTATTATCATTATCGTTACTATTTTAGTTGTTACTTCTTTGAATTCCTTGTGCGCTTATAGTCTGTTTCCCAAGCAGCCATCCACAAATTCATTATCTATTAAGATAACCCTTCCAAATTAGTATTATTTACATTCAATGTTCTTTTTAAAGGGCCAGAAAAATGATCCTGGTTTTTGTCTTCAACTATTCCATTAGCAATGGCATGCATCCTCCTGAAAAGTATTTCCCAGTGACCCTTTGGCTAAGTAACCATACTGGTATTTTTTAGCACAATGTCTCAAAGTTCAGGTTAATATAGCAAGAGCCTTACTCTTTTTATTTCATTTACTTTTAGAAGAAGTAGGCTTTACCACAAGAAAAAAGTAAGTTTTTACTGAAGCACAAAAATGATCTACTTTTCCAAGAATTTGGTCCCTGTTCTGGTCACTTTCCCTCTGTAAGACATTGGATAGATTAATTAGCCTCTTTGATCGGATGTCTCATCTATTTAACAAGATAACATAATGATCTATATCTCATGGGGTATGATATGAATAAAATCTTACAGTTTTGAGGATAGGACTTCCTTTGTTTTCTTAGTATCTAGAGCATGAAGTATTTTCTTACAATGTATTTTCTTACCATTTTCTTAAATGGGCATTTGGTTCCATGGGCCATAAGTGGGCTAGATGATTGGAAAGTCAGTGATATGAAAAGGTCACTTGGTGATAAAGAGATTTTTTTTTTTACTTTTTTAAAAAGCACAAACTACAGAATTTAATATAAATGAGCAAGTCTTAAAAGCAACTATCTCTAGACAGTTTTGCTTTCTAATTAACACCTTGAAGCAGAGTCTAAGCTAATAAAAGTCTTGATGACACTTCTTTATTTTTATTTTTATTATGTTATTATAAAGGTGATGTTCAGAGGAGTTATATAAGTCAGGTGATGAGTATATTTCTTTTTGTACCATAGCTCTCCCATTTGAATCATTGCTCTCTCCCATTGGTGACATTTTCTGTAAAGCATTTAAATTACTATTAATGTCAACCAGCAATACAACAGCAGCAACAGCAAATATTGTTAGAGCATTTGCAATGTCCTGGCAACTCAATTAAGTGTTTTATGTGCTACCTTTTCCTTCATCTTTAAAAATGACCCTAAGAAGTTAGTACCAGCATGTTCCCCATAGGGAGAAAGGAGACATGACTAAGTTTTACAGCAAGCAGTAGATGGGCAAACCACTATCGAGCCACTCTGTTCTTAGGATCAGCTCACCGTCATGCTGTCATATAATCCTGCCCTTACAGAGCTCAGATGCATGATAGATGCTTGCAGGAGAGCACAGACTATATCCTAATCAATTTTAAGTTTCCAGAATCTAGTGAGTGCCTGACCTACAGTAAATACCTGAATATCCATTAAATCAATTCCCAAGCATTGTTTTCAGGCTTCATAAAGAGTCATTCTCCACTCCCTTTACTTCTTTAATTCCTCTATCCCAGCCCTTCTCCCATTCCCTTCCTATGGGGTCTGGCAAGGCCAATTGTGGAAATTTCAAGTATAATTATGTTATCGTGGAAACAAAATAAATAAAAATATTTATAATGTATGTTCTATTCTGAAACTATAGATGTTAATATTTTCTTTTTATAATGCTTTAGTCTTTTTAAATATTTTATTGTATTTAAGTAGATGTACAAAGGAGTTGCCATTCAAAAAAAATCAGTATTTGAATACAGTGTGTCTTGATCAATATCACCCTTTTCATCATTCTCACCCAACCATCCCAACCACCTCTTCCCCAACTTTTCTTAAATTTGTTGAATATTTATTGAATTACAACATATCTTGATCACCCCTTCAACATTATCACCTCTCTTTAACACACCCCTTCCCTTATTGTTCTTAATTTTGTGGTATATGCTATGAATTGTTGTCTGTATTCTCCTCCCTTCCCCTCTTCATTGGTCTATCTCTCTCCCTTTGGCCCCACCATCTAGTCTTGCAAGTACCCATTTCCTGATACTTATTTTGTTTGGACATTGACTTCAAGTCAGAGTAGATAGGCAGTCTCATGTTGAAAATTACTTTGGGACTGTGATTTGTAATGTGTGTGCTTGAGTGTGTGGTTTCATTGTTTTTTGTTGTTGTTGCAACAACCTATAGACCATTGAGTCAGAAACATTATCTTTCCTAATAAGGAAAGCTGAGAAGTAAATCATGACTCTTCTGAGAATCAGTACATGGAAAATATCTGTTCATCCACCCAATGTTTTCATGATCATGTTGAATAATCTTAGCCTTAGGAATACTGTGCTATAGAAACTATAGCTCTCCAGAAGACAAGCTGGTCTAGCTGCCACTCTAGCCTGGATGGTCACTATGCTCTTGTGTCCACATGGCTTCCAACCCTGCCACTTTGCCCCTGCTGTTTCTCATTTCCTATCATTCCTACCACAGCCACGAAGTTAGGGAAGAGGTGGGTTGGGATGGCTGGGTGAGAATGTTGAAAGGGGTGCTATTGATCAAGACACACTGTATTCAAATACTGATCTTTTGAATGGTAACTCCTTTGTACAACTACTTAAATACAATGAAATCATTTAAAAAGACTAAAGCGTTATAAACAGTCCAGATCTGTAAGAGTACTTTCCAAGAGTCATCCAGCCCAACAGTAAACAAACATAATGAAACATCTCAGGCAGGCTGCTACTTCTCTTGACTATGCATTTTTCAATCACTGAATTAAATGCCTAGGGATTTATTTACTATATCATGAGTTATTTTTAGTACATGGACAAACTTGTATTTTATGGTTTAGGTTCCCTTTGAACATCACTCTGAGTCCCTTACACACCCACATTGCTACATTCTGACCTTTTTTGTGGAAGAGTCCTTTTCTACCCTAACTCAGGACTTCCTCACCTGGCTTAAGCAATGACTTAGTCACAATTGCACTTCCATTGCCAGGAAAAGAGATGGAGGTACATTCTGAAGGCATTTCACAATGTCTTGTAAGATAACTTTCTCTAAGTCATCCAAAAACAAGAAGGAAAAAAACCAGCACCTTTTCTAGAACCACAAGACCCACAAGGATCTGGGAATTCAAGATTTTTAAGTTCCTTGAGTTAAAAGAGCCCATCTAAGGAGGGAAAGGGAAGGGGAAACAACGGAGAAGGCAACAATGCTTGATAAGAAATGTACTCATTATCTTGCCCATGTAATTGTAACTCCTCTGTATGGTATTTTCACAATTAAAAAAAAAAAAAGAAGTGCCCATCTAAATTTCAGATCTTGATTAGATAAATTGCTGCAGTTGAAGAGTAAGTATAGGCAAGCAACTCTCTTTAGCTGAGGGTAATTCTGGGAAAGAGTGTAGCTAACATTCCCAGTGATTGAGAGAAAGGATTCATTCCTGAAAGCAGTCACACTAAGTCCCATCATCCATTTGTTGATTCCTTCAGGTAGAAAATAAATCTCATTCATATTTATAAAGTCATCTTCTAGCACGATGCACAGCATAGCGTAGGTATACAATAAATGTGGTTGATTTAATGGACGCAGGTGAGAAGTTGAGAGGCAAAAACTAGTCAATGTAATGGAAATATTTGGGAATCTGGACCTGCTGGGTTTAATGAACCAGTTTTTTTTTTCTTTCTGGCATTTGTGTCCCACAAAAATTTCACCCAGAGCTTAAATCCAAAGGACAGCTCAGGCAGACACAGCTTTGGAGTTATCAAATACTAACATTGTTAGAGCCCTTTATCCTACTTGGCAGAACTGCAATTTTAAACATGAAGTCATATTTCCAAGTGAATAGAGCCGTAGGACATAATTATGTAAGGGCCTGTTTGAGGGGAGATTTTTAGAGACTCCGAAAAATGGGTAGCCTCAACCACCTTCTGTCATTTTCCTGAGCACTTAATATTTGAATACCTGCAGATAAAAATGGTGGGAACTGTATAGCCAGTCATTGACTGACCACAAAAAAAGAGTAGCAGACACTAAACCCTAATTTTCCTGAATAAGGGTGTCCCAACTTAGAATTTTGCCACATGAAAAAACATTAGACTCCAGCCCATGTGTACTTTTGTGTTTTTTACAAATTCATATGTTACATACAATTGTATGTAATTTACAATGATCTTGGATGAGATGCCTCTCCACCAAATATTTATAATTGGAAGTGTAGATCCTGTGTGTGTGGGGGGGGGGAACCCTCAAAAACCAAAACCAAAACAAAACAAAACTGGAGGTAGCTGGGAACAGTGAGTTATACTAGAGTCTGAGCTGCTTAGGTGGCTGAGATTGTGGGGAAAAACACATCATGCAAGGCCAGCAAAAGATTGGTGAGACCTCATCTCCATCAATAAAAAGCTAGGCCTGGTAATTCACAGTTGTCTTCTCAGCTTTACAGGAAGGAGAAATAGGAGAGTTGTGATCCAGGCTTGGTCATAAATGTTAGATCTATTTACAAAACAACTTAAACATGAAGAGTTAACCTTAATTGGTAGAGTGCTGCCTGTGAAGCACAAAGCCATGAGTTCAAACACCAGTACTAAAAGCAACAAACAAACTCTGGAGAACAGTTGGTCTTAAGGAATGAGTAAAGGGCACACAAATCAGTTGTAGATACAGAAGGCCCTGAAGAAGGCAATGTCATTGAGGGAAAAAAAAAATCAACATTTGAAACATAGCAGAGGAAACAAGAATTAAATTATGGGGAAAAATGAAGGAAGGGGTAACAAGTTTGACAAGAAATGTACTTATTACTTTACTTATGAAACTGTAGCCCCTCCATAAATCACTTTGACAATTTAAAAAAGGATTAAAATGTGGCCCTCGGATTAGATAGTTAGGAATTTGTGTAGCTTGCTGCTACAGTTGAATTGATAATTCATCCTTTAAGCATGATTTATTTATCCAACAAATAATAGTTGCACCAAGTTAGTATAAGGTACTATATGTTGCAATAATATTTAAAACAGATTGAGATCTTAGAATCTCATCAGTTATAGAAAAGTTTCCTGCTCAAGTGATGAAATGTGACCATTACTTGCCTTTGGTTATTAGAATGCCTTAAACTTACTGTATGAACTCTATGAACAAAGACCACAAAATAACTTACGTTACTCATGCACCATGGAACCCTTAATCTCTTACAGATGCTCTTACAGATATAAATGTGATGTTTTAAAAATTATGAAATTGGGTCATATGTCAGATACACTTATTCAACCAGATATAGTTAGCTTTTGCTCATCTATCCATATTCTGTAAGTAGATAAAATAATAGAAAAATACAAGCTGGGAGCTAGTGGCTAATACCTGTAATCCTAGCTACTAGGGGGCTGAGATCTAAGGATCACGGTTCAAAGCCAACCCAGGCAGGAATGTCCTTGAGACTTTTACCTCCAATAAACCACTCAGAAAACTGGAAGTGGCGCTGTGGCTCAAATGGTAGAGCACTCACCTTGAGCTGAAGAGCTGAGGGACAGTGCCAAGGCCCAGAGTTCAAGCCTACGACTGACAAAAAGAAAAAGAAAAAGAAAAGAAAAGTACATTTGAATCAGAGTAAATGTTCAAATACTAACAGAGGAGTACATATGAAAGTTTCTGATATGAAATGAAATGGGCTACCGTCAACTACATGTGAAATTTCTAATTTTTCTCACTTTCTTCTTGTATTATGTCAATAATAGATAAACCTCACTTTGGCAATTGTTAGAATTCAGCTGTGGTTCATGATAAAACAGAACAAAACATGGAGGAGGAATAGGAGGAGGAAGAGAAGGAGGAATTGCCACATTTCCTTATGGTGTGTTCAGATCCCACTTGAGGAGAACTGTGTTGTTGGGCCTGACCCCTGTTGCACAATGAATGGATTTCTATTCTTCCCCCAGGCTGCTCCAGAGCAACAGATCAGTAACACTGTCGATTTACAAGTGATTACAAAGCAAGCCAAAGAGATAATAGGAACCAATTACTACATGAAGAAACATGAAAGGACTGGGAAGATGAAAAACACGAGATAAAAAATACATGTCATTTTACACACTGGGTTTGCTAACAACAGATGAGAGTGGGCATAAGGAGAAGGAAGGTGACAAAGGAAGGAAGAAACAGAGAACAACCACTCCTGGGCACCTGCTTGAGATAGATGAGTGAGAATTCTTCCTGTCTGGGTCACTATAATTTCGATTTCTAACCCTTGTAACTCACCAAGAGCTTTCCCTAGGGACTTCACAGAATATAAATATGTTTCACAAGTTTTGAAAGACCCCATTTCCTCAAGGTATTTTGCTGTTGCTATTGTTGAGGTATATAGAAAACACTGTGTCAAGGAATGATGTTAGGATAACCTGACTGTCAGAGGACACTTGTATGTGCTTTATTCAGTATTCATGTGGAGCACTAGTCACAGAAAAAGAATGAGATACGCTCCAAAAGAGATAGGTAAAATGTCTGTCATGATGAACCATATTCTGTGTAAACAACTAATATAACACCAAAGTCTAAAAAGACAAAGTCTAAAGAGAGTGACCAATTTTTGTGTGTGTATATTCTTATCACATTTATCAAAGAAATTCCTTTAAGAGAATAAATTTAGCGAAAGACTCAATATCTTTCAGTATTTGGGCTTTCAATTGATGGAGATGTCAGAGAAAATATGAGATGCATTCATAACAATAAATTCATATACAAACAAGCCAGGAAACAACAAAAATGATTACTTTTAGGGAAAACTAAAAAGGTTGCAGAAAAGGAAAAGTAACCATAGAATCACACATGGTTCAAGTGAAACTAGTGCATCTGTACTTACAACAATGTAAATAATGAATATTGTTATCTGCTCAAATTTGTTTATTACTAAGTCTTTAGGATGGAGAATTGATGGTATGTGTTTCAGAGGTGCATATATATGTGTATAAACATATGTGTTTATATGAAAGCTGGGCACCAGTGACTCATGTCTGTAATCCTAAATACTTAGGAGGCTGAGATCTGAGGCTCTTATCTCCTGAGCTGTGGATCAAGTGAGAGAGTGGTAGTCTTGAGCAAAAAAACCAAGGACCTGAGTTCAAGCCCCAGGATGAACCCAGTGGGTTACACTATAGTCTGAGCTGCTTAGGTGGTTGAGATTGGGAGTGGGGGAGAACACATCATGCAAGGCCAGCAAAAGATTGGTGAGACCTTATCTCAGCCAATAGAAAGCTAGGCTTGGTGATTTACAGTTGTCTTCTCAGCTTTACAGGAAGGAGAAATAGGAGAATCATGATCCAGGCTTGGTGATAAATGTTAGATCTCTTTACTAAACATAATAAGCTCACAACTTGCTATTGTTTTTTGTTGTAATATTCAACTGTAGTAGTGTTTTAAAAGTTAAATGAAGAATAAACAAATGTAAAAGCTCTGACTTTGTTCTCTGTAGGATGACATAAGTGTGCAAGATGTTTTAATACCTGTAAAAAACTACTTTTAAAATAGTTTCTCTAGTATCTGTTAACCAACATCTTGTAATTGATTCAGTTGTGTGCATAGCCAAACATAAACTGAAATGCTAGGTATATGTGTTGACTTTGGAGTATGGCCTTTTATCATTAATCTGTAGAGCGAAAACTTTGTATTTGGCTAGTAATCTGAAAAAGAAGTTAATATGTAGAGAAATGTTGGTTTGTCTAGCTATTTGTATTAAGTGACTCATTTTGATGCCTTTGCATTTTATTGCCTCAACTATTACTTAAGTAGTTTAATACATAATTTAACGTGTGTTAACAGTGACACAGAAATGATACCTTCCCTAGAACTGCATCTTTTAAATATGTATCTTTTTAAATATGTATGTGTGGGGGGCTTCATATATTAATATGCCTATATATATTGTTGATTGGTCATAGTTATGTTATTTTTCCCTTTGGATCATGATAAATCCCCTGAGTAGTGACTTTCAGAGTTGGGTAGAAAAAACAATTGAAAGACCTATACATTGAGAAGTTGCACGTATAACCTAGGAAGGTGTTCTAGATATGTTACAGGCTTGATTTAAAACATGCTCCAAAGTAACTATAATTCAATGTTGGTAGTCTAGCAAATTACAATGAATAGCTTTAACTGTATATTTAAAGTCCTATGTTCATAAGCTTAAATCTGGATATCAGAATGTCTCCTTAATATACTGATTACACTGTAAAAAAATCCACATTTATTTTAACTCATTGCACATTTTTATGATTGAGCTTGTATAGTAGTATCATGAAAAATATTAAAATATGTTAAAATTGCCTACTATAAGTCACAGATACAAAGAAAATCTATTAAAGCATTATTTTCACTAATGGTTCATACATGCATTGTTTCTGTAAGAGTTTGTTATTTTATTATTATATTTAAGTAGTTTACAGATGAGTTGCCCCTCAACAAAGCAGTTTATGAATACAATGCATCTTGGTCAATGTCACCCCTTTGAACATTTTCACCCCTACTTCCCAAACCCCCCTTCTCCAATTTTTCTTAATTTTGTAGGCTATATATTGAAGTCTTTTATTGCATTTCCTCTTCATTATTCTTTTCTTAACAAGTTTTGGAGAACTGTATGACTTCATAAAATTTGTAAGTATATAATTTGTAGGGTGAAGAAAGTACTGAGAAATGGGGACAGGAGGAGGACTTTTATCCACATCAGTAAATGTGATTATTTGAATGACCAAATATCATCTTATGGAAGTTAAATTTCTGTTTAAAAAGTATGCCAATTTTAAATTGAAATGGTAGTGAATTAAATAGTTATTTCATTTATATTAACATTTGTTTGCACATTATCGGAAGGACTGTACATGATATTTGAAGGGAAGGATTTGGCTGAATAATTCATTTATTATTTGGAGACTGGAAAGATACAATGGTGAAATGCAAAGGGAAAAAAATCTGATAGAGTGGTATATTTGATGAGGTTAAGTGAGATCATTACATACAAAAGTATGTTGTACATTTTAGAGTGCTGAATAAATGAATGCATTAATTTTCACACCTGGAACAGATGTAAGCAAATGATAAACCACAAATGAGCAAGTGGCAGCCAGAGACAGGCTGTTTTTCAACATGACCCAAAACCACTCAGAGCTTTCCAGAATTGATTAGCATCCAAATACACACCCCGACAGTTAAACACTTGGCTACAGGAGTCCTATTATCAATTGTAGCAGTTAAGGGACATTCAATCTCCCTGAGTTGAGATTGATGGCTGTATGGGAATCATATGTGGCTAACTAGGTTGCACAGAGAACGGGGTGAGTGCAGCCAAGTTTCTTGCTTTGATCCCCAAGTGGGCTGTCTGGCTTGGTTCTATGCCTTAGCCACAAACAGTGCTCCCAAGCCCAGCAGTCTTAGCACTGGATGCCTTAGCCACAAGATTAGATAGGGCAGGATGGTTAACCCATGTCAATCACTCATGTTGTTGCACAATGGACTCAGATGTTATTCAACAGTATAGGTAATTAGCAACACATTTTATGAGTAGCCAACATATTACTGTTATCTGGTGCTGCTTTCACACCACTGTTGGCAGCTGTGAGTCTTAACACTTCTACTTTCTCTAGGCTAAGGTACCTGGATTCTCAAAATTGGATAGACTCATTCACTGAATCCATTCCACTAAGTGATGCAGACATTCATTCTCTTTTTTAAGTCTATGCTAACTGTCCAAAAGGGGTTTCACCATGATATTTCACAAATGCATATACAGCTTTAAGTCAAACCAGTCCCTTTGTTTACTCTCACTTTTTTCTGTATCCCTACTACTTCCTCTTATTCAACAGCCTCTAGTAAGTTTAATTTTGCTATTTTCATTCACAGATGAAAGACATTTCAGTATTTCTTTACTCTCTAACATTCTTTCCTCCTCTAATCCCCTTAAACGGTCCAACAATTTATATACACTGTGTTATAACAGTGTATGTAATATTATTTATTTGATGCTTGGGATGGGAGTACTAGCAGGAAGAGAGTATTATCAAAATATTTCATGTACATGTGTAAAAATGGCACCATGAAGCTTGTGGAGACTGGTTTGGAAAGTGGGGAAATGTAAGGGAGGGGGTGAGTTTGATCGTATGCTCATATAGAAATGTCAAAGAAACCCACTGTGCAACTAACTGATTCTAATTTTTAAAGAAATTTGTAGAATTTCCAGAATAATAATGTTGCTGGTGGTTAAGGGAGCAGAGAGGATTCTTCCCTCCAAATGACCACTCACTGGAGTTTTGGAAAATAATGGTTGTTAAAGTTTCCTTTGGAGATAGATTGACTAGTCTTAGTTTTGCTATCTGACAAAAAAATTGAGTAATTTTCATTTTTCCTAGTCAGCCAATGATCTTGTATGTCTTTTCTATCCTGGCAACGTGATTCTTTAACCATCTCCACAAGCCTACTTTTCAATCTGACACAGTTATGTTCCACATCATCAATGTCTCTCTATAAAGGAGAAACCCAGACAACCCAGAGAAACTTCAAGCTGTGGTCCTACTTGAACAATAACCCCCTTCCTCTGTAAAACTTCTTGCCTGTACAGTTCTATGAAAACATCACAAGAAAGAAGAGCTATTGGCTATCCATGTAATTCCACTGTTGGTCTCGCAAGTCTTATCCTGTTCTCACTTTCTTTCTTTGCCCTTCTGTATTAGATAATGCAGGAAGAAAGCCCTCTACACTTGTCTGATTCATTCTTGGACTACTCACCCTCCAAACCCATGAGCTAAAATGTTTCTGTTCATTATATTTGCTTTGTGGTATTCCATTATGGCAGCACAAAATGGACTAAGATAGAATTGAGTGGTATTTTTATGTAATGAAACTCTCCATTCTTATTTACTAATTTATATGAACAAATTATCATAGTACTTATAATCATAAAAACAAAAAGTTAATAATGTTAAAGCTGAATCCTGTTTCATTCTAGAAGTAATGTTGTAACTGCATTTAGGAAGCAATGCTTTAACACTTCAATTCATCTTGTTAGCTACATCTCCACCAAAATTTTGCTTTTTATGCTAGGAAATATACATTCAAATCTGTAATAATTGATGCTTGTTTGCTCAATTATAATAATTGGCCAATTATAATAATTATAATAATTGCCTCAAATCAGTCTGGATATTTTCAATACTGGGAACCTTATGGTAATAAAATTTTATTATTTTATATATAAAGTTTTATACATATTCTGCTTAGAGTATTATAGAATGTTTATAAAAATTTTCAAATATGGAAATTCCAAAATTTCAAATATGGAAAATAGAACAGAAATATGAGTTATCATAGATAAGAGAACAACATGAAATTTAATATAGATAAAAATGGAGCACATTGCTGTATATTAAAGATGGATGACCATAGATGTCACTATTAAATTATCTAAATTATCTAAATTCCACTGAATACATTTAGACATTTGAAGTAGCTGTTTCATTTTTCAATCCCTTTTTTCTAATATTCCAGAAATTATATTCTTTGGAATTAAAGATTTATGTCTTTCTAATATAGGTGTGATGAAAATTGAGAGATGTCCAGCTAAAAATGTCATAAAAACTTTTTAAAATGAAAATTAAAAACATTTTAGGGTATTTCAATTTCATTTCCCCAAGTCTTTCCCTAGGAGTCTTACTTTCTTGTAACCCTTGACTAATACGTAGTAGAAGTACCTCAACCATTTAATCCTTTAGTGTCCTTGATTGAAGCCAAGGTGCCTAGAGCTGAAGCCATATACTGAATAGTCAGGACTTGTGGAGTGAAGCAGAGCAGGCGGCAGAGAGAAGAACAGTACATATAGTCTTATGCCAAGTTCCCCCCATTACTCTCACTACTACCAACATCTCCTATTTCACCTTTCCTAGGGTAGGAAGCTGGCATTTCCCTGCATTGACTATGCATGATTCAAATATTAGATGTTTGCACTTGGGCATAAAGATGTTCCTTAAGCATAGTTCCAGCAGAATATCTATTTCACCTACTTGTGTGCCTTTTAAATTGTCAATGGTGTAATGACTGTCAGAATTCCATTTGTGGGCTCTCCACAGCCAATTTTCGTCATGCTGCACTTAAATGATTGCAACTACTCCTTGCTTATTGATTTTTATACCACATGACAAGAAACCCTGTCTCTCACAGAGTTTTGAAAAAGCAGACAGTGATGCTGCCACAACCTCTGATTTGATTTGAGGGCCTCATTTCCTGCCTGATTGAACTCATGTACTTTTATGAAAAATTGTTCAGCCTCATCAGAATGATTCAGTCCTTTGAGGGGCACTGGAATGGGAGGCACAAAACATCTTCCACTCAAGGAAAAGGACATCTGACATAGGGAGGCCCAGCAAGGAGAGAAAGCAACCTGGATGATGTTGACCCAGGTGCAGACCATGAAAAGGCAGTGTTTTGAGACTTCAAAAAAGTTAGAAGGCTTATTTGAAATCAACAAAAGGGAATTTGTAAAATTTACTTGGCTCTTATTTAATTTTGCAATTGTTGTTTACAAATAACTTTAAATGATTGTCAAAATTTTTAAGCTTGGTTATAAGTGAGCAGGTTGGGTAGAAACCATATATATATATATATATATATATATATATAGTTTTTAATTATATATATATATATCTGTATATCTATACCTCTCACAACATTAGGTGAAATGTATACTAGCTTGCCTCTATAATTCCTTCTAATTCCATTAGTGGTAATCCATCTTAGATACAGAAACATCGATAGAAAACCATAATGGGAATTAGAAATATCCTGCTGAGAATAGATTGGTAATAAACTCAATCATCTTCGAAGTTAGGAATAGTCAGTGTCTAGTTCCAGATGAGGTAAAATGAGGCACAGTGAGTTCAGATTAACATGTCAATGGCTGGAATCAAAACTACGGTTGTAATCCTGTTCTAGAGAACCAATTCCTCAAACCCTCTGTGTCTATTTTCTTTGTGTAGGAAAGAGATGCGCTATTAAAATGATGGTAGAGCCTCTTTTCTCCTCTCTGAAAGTTCTTTTCATTAGCAAATTCTGTAGAAAAATCTCTTCCCTGCCATCACCACTGTAGCAGCCATGAAGCTGAATTTTTCCCTTACCTTAATCTCTTTTCTTTTGCTTGTACTTATTTCCTGTAACCAAAAATACCCCTCAACGATATTTCTGTTCCCCATTTTATGCCCAAATGCATACTACATATGGAAATCCAGGGCGCCAATAAGGAAGCCCAAACTAAAGGGAAGTGTGCATCTTAGGGTTTTAACCACCTGTGGAAATTTGGAAAGTGTGCCCTGGTGTGTGCTACCTGTCTTTCTGAATTCTCTTCCCAACCCCCAAACTCACTGCAGTGAGTTAAGTATGTTCCATCCCTGAGATACATCAAGACCTGACACTTTTATGTGAACTTGTTTGAAAGTAAGATCTTGAAGATGTAATGAAGTTACAGATCTCGAGGTGAGATCACAGATGTAAGGTGGACTCTAAATTCCATGACTAATGTTCTTATAAGAGGAAGGAGAAGAAGATTTGAACCATGTGGACTCAGGGAGAAATAGAATATATAAAGATAAAAGCAGAGATTGGAGGGCAGTAACAGGTCAAGCACTGCCAAACACTATAGTGAATCTGGAGAGAGAAGAATCATGGAATAGCCCTTCCTCCCTGAGCCTTCCTGGAGCATAGCTTAGCAACTTCATTTAAAATTCTTGCCTCATAAGCTGTGAAGGAATAAATTCCTATTGTTTTAGGTCAGTAAGTTTATGATTATTTATTGGGCAAGTCCTAAGAACCTTGTGCTTAGATGCTGCAGGAGAGAATCTGTAAAAATAAAAATAAAATAAAATAAAAAAAATCAAGAGAAGAAAAACCTATCACTGAACTGGTAGCATGCCCTCTAAATCAGGTTTGGAGCACAAGCTGTTTCATTTGTCATCAAAACTGTATTCTAGAATAACATAGGATTAGGAGAACTGCCAATGTGATGGAAAAAACATTTATTTCTCCAAGGGCCCTATTAGTTATCTGAATTTTTCTTAGAAGAAAATGAAGACAAGGAGTGAGCAGTCAGTCTGCCAGGAATCGAAGCATTATGAAGAATCTTATTTGCTTATAAAGCTTTGAGTGGACTGAAGTATTTAGAATGCTGTCACAGCTCCATACAGACTAGGCCAGTCTTTTCTAATGTTGTGAATCTTCACTAGATTATGTGAATAATAGGGATAATGAGAGCAAATGTGGACAGTGGGAATAAAGACAAGAGAAAATTGGCATATGAAAAAAATAAAGATTTGAGTGGAATGGATGTTTGGAAACCGGTGGGAAGTTTATGTTCATTCATGAATGTGGGACAATGTGTGTGGGAAGAAGGAGGTTGTTACTTTATTGGCGAAAGCTATAGGTGCTACTTGTTCTACAGCTCTCCGGAGTTCACAAGGCCAAGCTCTCTACTTTTCAAAAAAAAAATCCATTACTCGATGGAGATGTGCTGTTCTGGGATGTCCTAGGGAAGCTCAGCAGCATACTGACACTTCCATCGGGCAGGCTTTGAGACCTGCACACTTGTCCCTCAGTGATGGGGAAATTATCTATCTTCTTTCTGCACATCAATGCTGAACACATTGGTCAGAGACAGTGTCCTGCAGTTTTTGCCCATGCTGCTTCCTCCTCCCTTTTTTGGCTGGGAAAAGAAGGAAGAATCTGCCAAATTCAACAACTAACTCATCACAAGTCAAGGAGAAGGAAATACAACTTACTTTAAATTTTTTCTTTCTTAGAGGCTTTACTATCTAAGAACTATAATTCATGAAAGAAATGTCAATGCGTATGATTTATTTAACAAATTTATGGTTTCCTTACTTAATCCTTTTTACATAAAACAAACCTCAATGTTGGAGCTATGTAATTATTTAGTGTAAATGATGATCGTGTATTTGATTTCAAAAAGTGGTAGTTTGGACATGAGTGTAATACAACTATGCAGGAGGCTGAGATCTAAGAATCACAATTCAAAGAGTCTGTGAGATGCTTGTCTCCAGCTAACAAAAAACTTTTAGCCTTAAGTGGCAAAGTCCTAGCTTTGATCAAAAAGAGCTCCAAGACTTTCCATTACCTTACAAATGGGGCAATGTCATTTTTTTTCTGATGGAAGCATAGAATTTCAACACACACACACACACACACACACACACACACACACACACACACACACACACACACACACACACACCACATTTTCTTAATCTATTCATCTATTGAGGTCCCATCCCATGGTTTCTCTCATTTGTAATAATTAGTACTTATCTAGGATGATCCTAGCAGATGAACAGAATAGCTCAATAACTATTTGCTAAGCGAAATGAACTCTAAGACATGGACACAAGAGGTTTTTCTTTGTTGCTGTTGTTTTTAGTGTATTATGTGATTTCTTGTTTCTTTTGTATGTTCTTCCCCTTATGGCATATCCCCTGTTGTCACTATATTTTATTTTGGTACCCTGATATTGTATATACATTTATTTGAAGGGAAGGGGAACAACAGAATGGTAAAACAAAGGACAAAGGGGGAACCAATGCAACAGTGATACTCACAAGACACTATGTTGGAAATGATCTGTTCAACTGGGGAGGCAAGGAGTCAGAGGGAGAGAAAGTAGGAAGAAAATGAGGGAAGGGGTAACAAGTTTGACAAGGAATGTACTTATTACCTGGCTTATGTAATTGTAACCCAATGTATATCACCTTGACAATAACAACAACAAAAATAATTTTAAAGGAAAAAATGAAAAAAGCTCCAAGACAGTATCCAGGTCCAGAGTTCTAGCCCTAGTACCAGCACAAAAAAGAAAAGTAGAAAAAAAATTGTCAATTTGATGGGTTAGAATTAGTATTAATTATGTATATAGTAGATATGTAATATAATATGTACTCCTACAAAAACTGCTAATGAAGTTCTAATACAAGAACTAAAATTGTAAAAGCCTAGTCTTAATCTAGAAAAGTTTTCAAGTCAGTGAAATGAGGAGATAAAGTTAAAAACTATATCCCTACTATCAAATTAGTTCTTTAGGAAAGGTAAGACAAAAGTGATTTTATTTGATTATTGATGGAATATTCTATAGTGTTTAAAGACTATATCATGCTTTTAAGAAACCAATGTTAATAATGATAGCTTTGTAGAATAGTTTTGTGTTGTAATGGTAATTTTTAGTGTAGAAATAAATAATAAGATAAATAAGAGAGAGAGAAACTAAGTCCAAGACAACATCTAACTCTTGGAAACTTCGTTTAGCTCAATTGCTTTCTTTTTTATACAGAAGAAGAAAAGGGCACTCAGAATTATGAAAACTAGATGTACACAGTCATAGGTAAAGACCTCCCTGCTCTATTTTCAGTTTCTTGCAAACTATTATAGCCTAAAAGAATGAAATAGTTCTTATTATTAATATTTTCTATACATGATTTACAAACTCAACTTTATTATATATATTCATGTGTGTGCAGGTACATGAATATAGGAACATGTATGCATCTATGTATATGTGCATATGATGTACTATCTGAAGTTCCAGGTATCAATTCTAAGTTTTGAATATATTCTACACAGATAAGATTTAGCTACTACATTTCAGTTATCATATTCCAGACAAAAAATATTTTTTTCTTATGAATACATCTTTATTATATTATGTGGCTCTAGGAACAAGTGATTCCACATTAATGGCCCAAAGAGGGAAGCTATTTTACACTAAGTAACACATTGCTGTAGCTGCTTCAGTCAGACATAGAAATGATACTGAACACCCAATATCCCGAATCTTTGCCCATTAAAATTCTAGAAAGTCTATTCAGGAAAACTGAGGGGAACAAAGAAAGTATCTTCAATGAAAGCAGAACATATTGGAAAGTTTATGTAAACATTACTTATGGACAAGAAAAAGCATACAAAAATGCCATGATTTTTCCTAGAAAACCTAAAGGAGTTTTCTTCTAACTCCATTGCCATCCACAATTATTTTGGGTCAATAAGTTGTAGCATGGCCAATTCAGTGTATATGAAGCTATAACAGTATGTGAACACTTTATTTATTCATTCAGTGTCCTGAAAAGGGATGGGTCTGTTCACATAGGATAAGGCAATGCTGATGTGAAAAAGGGAAAGTACCACTTTGAATTGTGCCTAGAAAAGTAGGTGGTCACAGGAAAGCTAAATGGAAAATATATACTCTCTCAAAATATACCTTAGTCTATAGTATCTGAATCTCCTAATTTTCTTAGTCAAACATTCTACTACTTTGAGCAAATATATGAAAGAATTTTTTTGTTGGTCATGGGGCCTGAACTCGGGGCCTGAGTGCTGTGCCTC
>NW_027202270.1:62448833-62618833 GCF_024711535.1 Dipodomys merriami | reverse complement strand
GCCACAATTTCTCTCCACTGGTGTGCCTCTTGTCCCAATACCTTCTGAATTTCTGTGACCATATCAGCTTGATCTCTAACACCCATTTGTCTCCTCCTACTCGGATGGAGTCTGAGTTCCCAAACTACTGCTGGCTTCTAAGGTCAAAGCTAACCTTAGTGATTCAAACTCATCTGGCCAATGACAGCATCATTGCTTATTCTCAAAAAGCATGACCTCTTCTCAAAAATGCTGTTTTAGCTTTATTATAATTTAAAGTTGATTGTAACATAAAAAATTTTCACATGGAAGGTTGAAAGGAGTGACATTGATCAAAAATGGATTATATTTATAAACTTCTTGGTTAAATGATAATTCTTTTGTACAACTACTTAAAGATAATAAAAATAAATAATTTCTAAATATTAAAATAAAACAGGGAAAAATCAAATTGAGGCAAGTCACCAGTAGCTTATGCCTATGATCAAGCAATTCAATAAGCTAATATTTAGAGGATAACTGTTTGAAGTCAGCCAGGGCAGAAAAGTTTATAGGACTCCATATCCAAAATGACCAGCGAAAGTAGAGCTGAAGGCATGGCTCAAGTGGTAGGGTATCAGCCAAGCGAGTCTAGCGAGTACAAGGCCAAGTTCAAACTCCAGTACTAACTGCTCTGCTCTTCCAAAGTTCATACAGAATTAGACTGATTTTTGTCACAAAAGAGCATTTATTTTAGAAACACTTAATTAACAAGCTGTGTATTAGGTGAAGTTGGTTAAGATTTAGGAAGCTCTCAGTACCTTTTGGTGCTCTGACC
Organism: Dipodomys merriami; assembly: GCF_024711535.1. Lineage (NCBI taxonomy): Eukaryota > Metazoa > Chordata > Mammalia > Rodentia > Heteromyidae > Dipodomys > Dipodomys merriami. The sequence goes on along the minus strand of NW_027202270.1, from coordinate 62,618,037 downwards.
TAACTTTAAACAAAAGTTTCACCCAGGAAGAATTAACACAGAGGCAAATTTCCTGTGTCCTTAGTATCATTGATGTATAAACCTCAAAGCTTTGACCCAATAGTTAGAGACAAGGGCCAGCTTTGGGCACTGGATTGACAAGTAAAAAGCTACATATATCATTAATATCATTAGTCTCATATACAGTGTCCTACAACTCTCTAAAATAACATTTTCATTCCTGCAATGAAGGTTGATTTCTGAAATTCATCATGCCAATTAACAAGTCACTGATTAAAATTAATCTTTGACATTTAACATGTTAATTAACTGAACTTTTCCTATTGATCTGACTGAAGTACTTAAAGTATCCACTCCCAGAGTAGATAGGTTCAAATATAAAATTGGCTGGTTATCCCTATCATGTGAATTATTTACTGATTATTATGTGTGCTACACCTGGTTTGCAGCTTAATCTTACCCACATACAACATATCGCATTGTCTAGGTTAGCAATTTTTACCTTGGCTGTACATTAGAATCACGTGAGGAGATTTAAAAAGAAAAAATAATAATTGAATGCCCAACCACTAACCCCACAGATTCTGATTTAATGCATCAGTGTAAGACCCAGACATCCGTATATTTTTTAAAGTCCTTGGGTGATTTTAAAGGGGAGGCCTGACAATCACTGGTTTCTGCTTATGTATTTTGAAATGCATTACTACCAAGGTAACGGCAATTAGCTGAGCTGAGTGGAGACGGCTGTGTTTCAATGGAGCTGGTGTTCTCTAGGGGCCTCACGGGCACTAAATGTTAACCTTGTGATTTCTCTGGCCCTCAGGCAGCCAGGGGAGCCATAGCAAGTTTACTTCTGGCCTCTAAAACATGTCTTGGCTTTCCTGTGTCCATTCTCTGCATAATCAATCCAACTTTGAGTAGCCAGGCCTTGGGATAATACAAAGCAAAAGTGAAGCAAAAGTTAATTAGAAAATTCTATTTGCATGCAAAAGAACAGATGTTTTACACAAAGGAATTTGTTTAAAAGACTCCATTCCTGAAAAAAGTTTGAAATGAGTCAGGATAGCTGTTCAGAATAGTTTTCTTTTTCTAAGTCCTTATACTGCATGAGCAAGCTGTTCTGGTGGGGGGGTGGGAAACAGCAGAGATGCAAAAGCTGGACTTATTTTAGCCATGATGAGCAAAGAAGCAGGTAAATACATGAAATATATCCTGCCATTGATTGGACCACATTTTTATACAAGAAAATGCTTATTAAGAAAGTATAATTACTTATTATTTTATTTATTTCTATTGATTATATTATTTCTAATGCATCCCTTCCAACAGACTTAAGAAATATTGACACAAGAGGTTTTTCTTTATTCTTGTTGTTTTCAATGTACAATGTGATTTCTTGTCTCTTTTGTATGTTCTTCCCCTATGGTATATCTCCTGTTGTCACTGTATTTGATTTTGGTACCCTGGTATTGCATATACATTTATTTGAATTAAGGAATGGAAGGGGAACAACAGAATGGTGAGACAAAGGACAAGAGGGGAAAACAATACAATAGCGATATTCACAGGACAATATGTTAGAAATGATCTGTACAACTTGGGGGAGCTTGGGGGGAGGGAAAGTAGGAGAAAAATGAGGGAAGGAGTAACAAGATTGACCAAAAAAAAGTACTTATTACCTTACTTATGTAACTGTAACCCCTCTGAACATCACCTTGACAATGAAAAAAAGAAAAAAAATCACCTTTTACATTACTGTGTATAGTTTCTGTCTATTCTAAATATTGTATGCTTGTTTTTCATCTTTCTTCATTGTTTTCCACATACACACACATACATACTCCCCTTTTATTTTAGCTTGTATCCGCTATTAGCTGAAATACAATTTGTATAAATTCCTAGCTAGGGGATGAAAATAGTAAGAGAGAATGTCTTAAATTCTTTGGACAGGGAATAGATTACAGTGGCCAGGTATAAGTACTTGGGAAAAAATCATCAGAAGATTCTGACTCAGTATCCACATCTCTCTTTCCTCCATTGTTTCCAAACCCCTCAATTTGTACATCCCACTGCAAAAATAGAGACTAATCACAAACTCCAGGGCTGTATTTATTGAGCACCTTGAATATTTAGAGCTGTGTCTCATGCCATTTAATATTATCCCATCTTACTGTCATCCTCATGCCATAATTGAAATTTTCAGTCTTTCCACCACTCTGTTCCAATTATGGCTCTCAAGTTGGGTTGCAGAGCAAATCACTGAGGAGGTTTTTTTTTTTTTTTAACAAATGTCCAATACCTGAGGTGTACCATACATCAATTAAATCAGAATATCTAGAGGCAGTATGGGACGCAGTAATATTTAAGACATCCCAGGTGATTCAAATGACTCAGAAGCACTATTCTAAATTGAGTAACAGATGAAGCTCTTCCAACCCATTCATCAAATCCCTACAGTGATTTTTAGATTTTATTATGTAAAAGATTCTCTGTAGGGTAGGATGGTCAGATTAGCAAATAAAAATGCAAATTCAATTAAAATTGAATCTCACTTATACCAAGGATGATTTTTAGTGTAAGTATGTCCCTTTGGGTTGCCTGAAATTCCTATTTAAAGGACATTCATATTTTAGCTGGCAATCCTACTTCAAGGCAGTTCATAACACTATAGACTCAGTCTAATACAGTAAATTGAGAGTGAGTCAAGGTAAACATATTTTTAAGAAGAATACAAAGTTTTATCATTTCCAATGATAAACCATATGCTGAGAAAATTGTTTCTTTTATCAACATCATTTTTCCATTGGTGGCTAGTGCCTAAAATTTCTACCCTCTTAAAAAGCATCGATAGAACACCAGTAAAGGCTGAGGAGTTGAATAGGTTTCCTTATGTATGGTGATCTTCGTTGTCCAGAGAGCACAAGGACTAGAATTGGGTGTAGGTACTGAAAATGTATATTTAATTCCTTTCACATTTAGACAGTAAACATTTTGAGATCCTTACTTATTCCTTATTTTTTTATATATGCTTCCACTATTAGCATTTATGTTATTCTACATCCTGACCTGACTTAGGCATTATGAAGATTAAGACCTTGGGTATGAAACATGACCAGAAAAATACCCCTGGATTTATAGCAGAGATGTTTTAACTCTCCAGCAAAGATGGAGAATTAAAAAAATAAAACGTGGTCACTCAGTTACTCAACTATTAACAGTTCTGTGTTAAGTGCTAGAATCAAACAATCTGACCCTGCACTAAGGCAGGAATTCTCAAACTTTTGGTCCTAGCTGTTTTCACACCTAAAAGAAGTTATTGGGAACATCCAAGAGGCTTTATTTGTCCATTAATTATTTTAAAATTAATAACTAGTCATAATCTACTATATAAATTGTTTTGGTAGTATTTGAACAGAAATAATTATTTTATAAGAAATAGTGAAAGGAGTGACATTTTGGGGGAAATTTTTAAATATCTGACTTAATAGAAGACAGCTGAACTCTCATATTTGCTTCTGCATTCAATTTGTTGAATGATGTTTTGGTTAAAGGACAGAAGGAAAATCTGACCTTACACAGATATGTAGGGTCATCAAGACACAAGTGTTACTGGAGGACCATACAAGGTGACCATGTGGTGGGTAAGACCCAGGAAGAAATGTTGATTAGATCAGTAGTTTCAGCACATACTCCATTACATTAATCATTGCCAATTAATCATTTTTGTCTGAAATATGCATACATATGCATTATTATTAAGCAAAGCACAAAGTTCACTTACAGTGATGGTCTTTGTTAATAAGAAGAAACATAAATCTATATTTTAAACAGTGCTGCAAAAATAAATAAATAAATAAACAGTGCTGCAAATTTTATTTTCTGTTTCCTCCTAAATCTTGGCAGATTTCATCCCATACTATGATTCAAGTAAAAATGCCAGTTTTGACGTTTCCTTATTTTTCATGTATGTTTCCATTATTAGCATTTATGTTTATCTGTGATATGTCTTTGAGAATCATTTCAAGCCATTTCATGAAGATATTTATGTAAACCCAGGAAACATAATTCACCCAAACTACATAAGCTACAAGGAGACTGGGCCACCCAGACTCACTTTGATTCCTACAGATTTATGGAATCCCATTCTCCTCCTACTTTGGACAGCCACCAGTGACAAATTACCATTGATAGGGAAACTGAGGAAAGGTGCCAGAATGAAGCAACGAATTAAGTATATGAGTCATGCTTACTTTTCCATCCCTTCAAGTTAAAACTGCTTTCTACCCCACATGTGTGGCCTGGGGTATTCTCCCTAGAGAAAATCCGTGTATTAAACCTGGTGTGATGACAGCCCTACAGGATTATAAGGCAGGGGAGCATTTTTGCAGTGTTAGCGTCCAGGTAAAGCTTAATAGAGGAAAGGGATCTTTAACTGTTTGAAGAAAAAAAGGATGGGTATGTTGGTGATAGGAGCAGAACCTCCCAAACAAAAAGAATTTACATATGTTATTTTGATGGGAATGATTTTGGAATCTTCTTCATTAAAAATCTTAGGAAAACATAGGAAGTATTGATTGATTAATGAGCAAGTGCCCACCAAAACCATAGATACAAGACTCATGTTATTAATTACTATATGATACTACCTCATCAATGTGGCCAAATAACCCTAAATTCTTATTCTAACTCTTATGACTAGAGATGTTTTCTATCTATTCATATATTTGTTCAATGTGTTTACTGAACTCTACTGATAAAATTATCAACACAAGTGATGAATACATGTGATGAGTGCTATGAAGAAAAAAATAAATGGACTGAGACAGAATGTAATTGAAAAATGTATTCAATTGGTCAGTGATGACATCTTTAAAATGGTATTTAAATTAAGTTCTAGAGGATAAAAAAATAATCCCAAATGTGATGGCATGTGCTAGTTATCCCAACTACTCAAAACACAGGAGCATCATGAGTTTTAGGCCAGCCTGAAATAAAAAAAGAGTCTGAAAAGCCTCTTTATCATGCATAAAGGAAAGGTTGGTGCTGATGAATCATGCCTGTAATTCTACCTACTCAGGAGGGTGAGATCTAAGGATCCAAGTTCAAAGTCAACCCTGGCAGAAAAATTCATACAACTCTTCTTCAATTAGTCAGTCAAAAGCCATGGTTCAAGTGATAGAGTGTCAGTCATGAGAAAAAAAAAGTGAATGAGCATTTGAAGCTGAGCAAGCCCCCAAGTATTGGCACACGCGCACGCGTGCACACACACACAGAGAATAAAGGAAAACCTTTCCAATAATAACAATGGCACAAGGGAAGGTCCAGATGTGAGATGTGGAATAGAATCTTTCATATAAATCAACATCTGCCTTTGGCTAGGCACATAGGGAACTGGAAGGGTAAAGCAATTGGCCTGTGAATGGCACTCTAGCATAACAGCCGTATTTCTCTAGTGTGTATTATATGTTATCTCTCTTAATTCTTCTTCAAGCGAATGAAGTAGTAAAACAAAACCTTGCTATCTGAGGCATGACCATTGTGTGCATCGTCATCTAGAGACTTTTACATTGATAAGATCACTCAGGCATGAAGCAAGAACAAGGGGCACCATGCTCAATACTCAAAAAAAAAAAAGAAAAAGAAAAACTTTAATACAATTTTAAGGTAAAATAGAGATTTGAACAAGCAATTACAAGAATATAGACAAGAAAAGCAAAGTCATTAAAAGGAAGTAGAAATATATACTTCTAAGTTACAGTTAATAATATAGTATACTATCTATTGATCATATTTTCATGCTATGCTATCCTTTAAAGAATCTTTAGAAATAACCAATATATCATTGCTCTAATAATTTAATACACAGATATGAAAGATTCACAAGCAATGTATTTTCATGGTTGCTGAACTGATGATGAATATTTGGTCATGCTCATAGCTAATTTGCTTAGTTTTGTAGACCCAACATTCTGCATCCAATTTCACTTAAGTGATGTCCACTGAGAGTACAGAGTTGTAGCACCAAAGGGAATAGGATTTAGATGTGTGCAGGGTACATTTCATTTTCCTGGTCTCTGACACTCACTTAGCAACAATCAATGAGGCACTGATAGCATTATTGATCATAGTGATGGTGCTGTTGATCTTAGGAGTCATTCTAAGCCCTGCAGGCCTCTGTTCAAGAGATCTTGTTTCAAAAAAAGAGTAATTTTCAAGATGTGGTGAGTTTGACCCTTTACCCTCTTGGAGAATAAAGAGCATATGGTTGGGAGTTGGGATTAGCCTGTGACTGAACTTTAGATTTAACACCTTTTCAAATTCTCTTATCATTTACAGAAATATTACGTCTGGTTTGGCCTCACTCCCAACTATGTCTGCCCTTGTGCGACTCCACTTCAAATTCTTCTGCTAAACACAATGCAGAGGCGCAACTCCGTGAATCTCAGATGTCATTCCCCATCTTGGAAATTCTGCCTTGCAAGAGCCTTACTTTTGGAGAAAAGAGCTACTATGGCATAACCATTACATGAGCAAGCACAACTTGAGTTATGATGAGAACACAGCTTTTTTTATGTTTTCACTTTTATGTAAAATATATTTGACTCATAATGCTTTTAGATGAAAACTCAGACAGGCTTGTGACTTCTAACTATAATCTTTTCAGGTAAGAAATTCATTCTCAATTAAGAAATCAAAATACATGTTAATAAATAGCTAATTTTTGATACTCACAAGACACTATGCTGGAAATGAACCTTACAAATTTGGGGGGATGAGGTGTGGGGGATGTAGAGAAGATAAGGGATAGTGGCAAAAAAAAACAAAGGAGGGGGTAACAATGTCGGACAAGAAATGTACTCATTACCTTACTGATTGTAATCTCTTTGTACATCATCTTTACAAGGAAATAAATTTTTTAAAAATTAGTTAACTTGACTGAACTTTAAATCTTTTTCCATCTCCAGTTGAGATTGGCACTGGACATAACTAAATGTTTCTGGTTTTGCTCATTTGTCTTTTCTCCACTTTCCATCCAAAACACACTATTTCTTGCTAACCAGTTTCTGATTCTTCCATGAGGGAGAAGGAAATGGTTGATCTGGTTCCTGTTTGCAAGGTGGCCTCAGGGCTCCCTGTTGATAGAGAGCCACATAGGTCATTTTAATTTCCCAGTAGCTACATTAAAAATGAACAAGTAAATATACTCTTGATAATATATTTTATCTAACACTTCAATATACAACCAGTGTAACAATTATTGAGATACTTTATAATCATTCCCTGCCCATACTAAATCTCCTAAATTTAACATGTAGTTTACAACCAAAGCGCATCCCAATTTGGATGAGCCAAATGTGACTGGTAACTACTATATTAGACAGAGAAAAGCTATGGAAAATCCTTTGATGGGCTTCAGTTTGTGAAATGTGTTATTAAGGAATAATTGTCCTTAATCAAAGTTGTCCATTTTAAGCATACAATCCAGTGGGACTTTCTTGTTGTTTTGTTTTTTAGTAAATTTACAGAGCTGTGCAAATATCTGCTCAATTCAACATTAAGACATTATCATCATCCCTGAAAAATCCTATGTATTACTACCCAAACCTAATCTACATTTTGCTTTTATAGGTTTGCCTTTTATGATGGTTCTTATCAACCAAATCAGATGGTGATCTTTTTCATTTCCATTCATCTTAATTGTTTGAGATTTACCTGAATGTAGTATGTTTCATTATTTCATTTCTTTTCATTGCCAAGAAATATTCCATTCTATGGATATACCACAATTTATCTGTCCATTCTTTGGTTGATGGTATTTATTTTATTTTATTTTATTTATTGTGAAAATACTGTACAGAGGAGTTACAATTACATGAGCAAGATAATGAGTACATTTCTTATCAAGCAGTGTAGCTTCCTCCTTTGTTTCCCCTTCCTATTCCATCCTTCCCTCCACCCCCCAACCCTTCTCCCCCCACCACCAAAGTTGTAAAGTTTGTTTTCCACATATGAATTGTACGTCTCATTGTTGCAATGGGTCCACCTGTATCCCTATTTAAACGATTTGTTTTCTCCCTTCCCCTCCACAAATTATAACAACAGTTGATGGTATTTTTACTTAACCAATTATGAGTGATTATAAACAATCCTATTATGAACATTTATACTCAAGTCTTAGTATAGATAGATGATAGATAGATAGATAGATAGATAGATAGATAGATAGATAGATAGATAGATAGATAGATTCCTAAGAGTGAAATTTCTGAGACATACAGAAAATTTGTCTTTAACTTGTGAAGAAATTGAACATTTGTTTTCCAAAGTGGCTGTACCATTTCTTACCAGTTTCTGAGTCTCTTAGTATGCCCTTTTTCTTACAAGGATTTGAGAGACAGAGCTCTGGATGTATATAATTTCCATTAAAAACTCTGTATATGAGGCTCTGCTTTGTTATCTGATAGTGATCAAATGTCCATATCTATAAATATGAAGCCTAGAAGAGCCCTATTTAACATGGTATTATTATAACTATAGAGAATGACTCATAGCAAACTAGGAAATGGTAAGCACTCCCTAAAAACTGTTTCCAATAATTTCCTGAAACAAGCAAAATGACACGGTATTCAAAAGTACATCAAGACAAAAATCTAGTTGCTTAAAGTTTCTAATGTATCTAGTGTACACAATTAATAATTAATAATTAGAGGTGTTCATAGATAAGAAATTTTTTATTTGTGTATATTAAAATAAGTCATGCTAAAAGCTCTCCTGGTATCCTGGGAAGGGCAGCATTTCTGGGTAAGGATCACTAGTAGTCAACATGACTTGGAAAGAGACCTTGTCTCACTCCACACTGCTAAATTTTAAATAATAGTGTCTCAGATGGGAGAGAAAGGAAAGCCACACTGGGAAGAATCTATGTATAGATTAGAAGGAACTATTCTGTTGTTTCTTATTTGTAGCAGCTTAATAATCCTGTTGCGGTTTTCAAGAAAGCTTAAAGGCAAAGTCAGGACTCCAGTGATTTTCCTTGGTGTTCACTGGAGAGGAATGGAAAAGACAATGTGTAGATTTAATCAGCATTTGATTTTCCTCATCCCTTTGCATGTAGAGAGGAGCAGCTGGCTGTAGGTAATCTTGCTCTTGGGAATTATCAAATAAAAGAAAGAGACAAGCAGTAGCTTCTACAAAGGCAGCTTTTATGAGGCTGAGCAAAAGCATCACCGGGGAAGCAGCTGGGTTCACCATTTTCATCCAAGTAATTACTGGAAGAGATAGATGGTTTTCAAGGTCAGTGATAGAGAGGGGAACTAATGGCCAGCCCTTCCTCTGGGAGAACAGCCACAGCAGAGAGAATGGATGAAGATGTCAATTTCCTGCCTGCCTGAAAGAAACAAGGGCACTCTAGTCTTCTGGATGGAAGGCTTTTCTGATTAGACAAAAAAAGACCAGAGTTCAAATCTCAAGTCCATTATATAGCTCTTAGCTGTTGGACTTTGAGCACAAATCTTAACTCTAAGTTTTGATTTTCTTAGTGACAACATGGAGACAATAGTTTGTGAGTGATAAATGAGATAATGAGGTAGGGTGTTTCTTCCATCCCCTTTGAGTAGCTAAATAAACTAATTTATCTGCAAATCTCTACCAAATATATTTAGTATCTCCCTGTCCTTACTTCCTTTCTTTTCTTCTCTTTCTTCGTTTTGCTTCTTGTCTTTGTCTCTATCTCTCTGTCTCTTTTGCTTTCTCTCTGGTGGTGTTAGTGTTAGAGTTCAGATCCTCTAGTGCTAAGGTAGATGTGTCATTCCCTGAGCCATTCTCCCAACCTTTCTGTTTCTAGTTACTTTTCAGGTAGTATCTTATGCTTTTTGCTCTGATCCTCCTATTTGTGTCTTTTTTATAACTCAGAATATAGACTCTGTCCTTTCCTTTAGAAATTGATTTAGCACATATTTATTATTATATTTAAGTAGTTGTACAAGGGAAGCATCATTTAACAAAACCGTAAATTGGCAAATTTTTTGCCAATAGTTTTTCTCATTATTATCATAGTTATTACCACATATAAGACATACTATCTTTTAAATCGATTATCTTAAAAACTGGAATCAAAACATTTATTTTTGTAAAAAATTCACTAAGGGTAGTACATAGTGCATATTTTAGTGATCTTTTGATCAAAGCCAATTAATAAACTATCATAACATGCAAATTTCTATACTGTACTTGGTTTTTAGCCTGTGCAAACTTATTCACAGAGAGTTGGTCTTTGGTAGGGCCCTTTGGTTCTGGGGACTTCCAGTAAAGACAGATGTAATGTTTTACAGAAGTGGGGTTTGGTCAGATGGTTTTGCAGTTCAGCCCTTGATTGCTAGTAACAGCAATACTGAGCTAATGAGAGTTGTTTTAGTCTCTACTGAAAAACCAAACTACTGCATAGATTTGTTAGAAGTCAAGGAGCTGGTTTTTTGGAAGAGTGGAAGATGAGGTATGGACTGACATATATACACCTGTTTCTTCCAATGCCTCTACTCAGAATTTTATATTTTACTGTGAAAATACCATGCAGAGGGGTTACAATTACATGGTCAAGATAATGAGTACATTTCTTATCAAGCATTACAGCCTCCTCCTTTGTTTTCCCTTACCATCCCTTCTCATACCCCCCTCACCCGATCCTCCCCCCGTTCCCACCAAAGTTGTAAAGTTAGGTTTTCAACATAATGATTTGTACATCTCATTGTTGCAATGGGTCCACCTGTATCCCTAGTTAAACGATTTGTTTTTGTTCCCTTCCCCTCCATATATTGTACCAACATCAAAAACAGTGAAAACAGGGGTTATACCGTGGGGGAGGGACATACAAAGCAACAAAGAAATCATCTTATAAATATGTTAGAAACAATCACATGAAAGAAAAAAAACATTTGAATACTTATCTTGGGGTTCATTTCCCTAACATCAGTTTATCTGACCTTATCTGACCTTTTCAGAGATACACTAGTTATTGCAAATAAGGGAAACCATGGGACTTATGTTTCTTTGGGCCTGGCTTACTAGTCAGAATTTTAGACTATGTTCCAAGCTCACATAGATCAGAATCTCCAAGAACATGGGTAAAATGAAGGTTCTTGGACTTGACCTACTAAAACGGACTGTGATACTGCTTACCAAAATGTATTTTAAACAATCTTCTACATGAGACATATAGACCAAAACAGGAGAAGCCCTACATTGATAGCACAATAAAGAGGATTTATAACTAGAAGGAGTTAGTTATACTGTATTCCTTTCCATTTTCTATACACATATCAGATTTTCCCATAATTTTCTGAGTCACTAAAGAAGAACCAGAGGGTTAAGTATAACTCACTCACAGGGCATCAAGGTGATTTGTTATTGATGAAAATGAAGCTATATGTTTGCATTTCTTGCCCCATTTTCCACCAAAGATGGCTATTCCTCAATACCACACTATAGCTTCCAGTTTTAAAAACTATTCTTTTAAATATCAAAAGCAACCAAGTTATATTGACAACAGTATTGTCTTTTCTTTTTTTTTTTACAGTAATAGTCATTATTACTTTATTTTCTTATTAAAAGATTGCATTACTTTGCCTCCCAATAGATAATGTCCAACATACATTCTAATGACTTTACTTTTTAGGGTTAAAATGAAATATATCAATGTTTTTTACACAAAATGCTCACTATTTGGACTTTAAGCCCATTGGGTTCCACTTTGCCTCCCGGACAAGGCATACCCCCTCTGGGTTTATAAATGGGACCGGCTGCAGGTGCAGTCATTTTGTAGGAGCCCAAGTCATGATTTACATATGCAAATGTGGATGGATGTGCCCAAACTGAGTAATTGTGCATGGAAATAAGTGATTAAATAGACAATTACCAAATCTGCATGAACAAATGGAAGTTGTGCATATTCAAAAAGCAGTGGGCACCTGAACACTGTGCAGACTGCAGCCTTTTCTCCAAGCCTGGGAAAACCTGGACACTGGGCCTCACAGTTGCTATATGCTAGAGCAAATCAGGGTCTCAAGTTGCACAGTGGAATTTACACTTCGACCTCAGCTGCCATAGTAATGACCAGAACTCTGATAAGGTCATCTACAGGAAGAAGCATGGAGATGGGATTTGATTTCTGCCATTTATATACAACAAAATATAAAGCATACATTGACACTAAGGAGTTTTTCTATGATCAGGAGGAGAAAAAATGATCTTCAGAAATTTTACTTTACCATATTATAGGTCTATTCCTCTAAGATAAGTTTTAAAAGAAAAAAAAAGGTGTTGAGAATTCAAGATAAAACAACATATCACAATGGACACAACTTCAGAACATGCTTTCTCACATCTGTGGTGCTGAAAATGAAGGTAGGGTTTGTTCGCCCTTAGGTAGTGGTTTTTAGTCTGTCTTTCATGGGGTGGAGCCAAACACCCATTGCTAATTCTTCATTTCTTCACATTTGGAGATCTCAGTTCTCTACCTCCTACATAACAGTGATGGATGATGTTGTCAGTGAAGTACATCAATGAGAAATGATTTCACATATCCAGGGGGGCTTTTCTGACAAAAGATTAGTGGTAATGCCTAGACTAGCCCACCAGGAGTCAGAGATAAGTAGAGTTTGAGACAGCTAAAGAATACTGATTGCTGAAATTCTCATATATTTCTAAAAGGCATTTCATTTCTAGGATATCCTATTTTTTCCACCTTCACTTTTATAGCAATTGCTTCACACCTGTTACTTTACAAAGCAAGGAATGATATTACTGCAAACCATAAAATCAATTACCAAATTCAATCAATACCCTAGTTAAGTGGAATAATTTCTTTACTTTGCAACCTGTCAAGAAGAGATTTCAGAATATCCTTACTAGGGGCCAGAAGTGAATGGAAATATCCAGGATCTATAGATAGAGACAATAGTAGGTAGTCTGAGAAGTTACACAGATATAAAGAAACATGAGCTATAGTTAGCCAAGGCAAAAAAGACACTATGAAGATCAGTTCTCTTATATAGCACTTCATCATGATCTCTGCAGGTGCATTAGAAGCTAACCAAGGACTTTTGCAAGTGTCATATGGACCATCTGGCCATGAATTCATTTAGTGAAGAAACTGACTTCACTAGCATAGTGTTAGAAGCCAAAGGAACCAATCTTTCATAGTAGTGGTAGTAGTAGTAATAATAGTTTATCTGTAAGTAGTTGTAAAAAAAAAAGAGGCTTTAATTCAACAGGTTAATTTATGAGTATAATGATCATGATCAATGTCATCCCTTTCATCATTATACCGCATCTCTCCCAACCCCATCCATTCCCTCAAGTTACTTGGTTCCATTTTCACATATGTACATTGAGTATCATGACTATATTTGCACATCATCCCAACTGTTTCTCCCCAGTAAAAACAGAACTGCTAGTTCTTTAACTTTTATGAGTTTCCAAAGAAGTTTTACACCATTAAACAAAAACTGGCATAACAAATATCACAAAGCAATACATGTCTCTATCTATGTCTATGCCTATGTCTCTGTGTCTGACTCGGTCTACATACACACATACACAGTGACATTGATATTGATGGTTAAAGATGCAACAGTAAGTGAACTTGCTAATGCCTTAATGAGTCAAGATAATGAAACCAAACCTTCCAATTCTCACTGCACTGAAATGTCAGGTAATTACAAAGAAAAGTTTCATTTCTACACAAAGCCAAAAAAAAAAAGAATTTCATTTTTGCATGTACTTAAGAAAAAGTAAAATGTATTTATCTAGTAAGTCTCCACCTTTCAGCACACAGCTTCATATTGCCCAGCATGAAATGGGAAGTACACACAAGGCACTTGCACATTGCACATGGTAAAGTTAATAGGAAAAGCACTCACGTAATTGGTGTAGTCACAAACTGAAGTAGATGTTTCCCCCCCTGAAATAACCCTTTATTTGATAAGATAACTAACACAGTTAGTGTTAGTTTTTTTCAGACTTCAGTATATTGTAGATGTTTCTGAAAGTGAAATGAGTTTTTCACTTTAAAGAGAAGAGTTGAAAAAACTAATAGTATTTGGTATTGATAAAATTAAAGCCTTTAAGCAACAATTCAGATTCTGAAAAATTTCTGATCAGCACTGTGGACTGTACATCTGCCCTGTTCATCAAGTAGCATGCATACAAGTGTCAGAAAATCTCTTCTTGACAAATGCTTAGTATCTTAATTCTGTGTGGAATCACCTGTGAGCATACACATGTGAAATGACTTGATGTGAAGAAAAGGAGGCTTTGAGCAGGGTAAGTACAGGGAAATTTCTGAACATCCTTTTCTGTGAATATCCTTGTTGGGATTGGAAAATGAAAGATTGTTTGCCACTTAACCATAGGGCTAAATATTGTTTCTACTTTACAAAGGGATAGAGTGAAATATAGAATATACAAAGAAGTAAGAGTATAGTATACAGCAGTAAGGTTAAAACTGAGGAAAACTCTTAAAGTGGTTCTGAGTTCAGTATAGACAGGACAAGATAATGTAAATATCACAATGTCAGACAATAAAGTCCCAGGTCTTTACTTTTAATGCCAACTCTCTGCCGATGTTTAGATCACAACCAGCTTGGAGCTTTTATTTAGCTATCACAAGAGCATTTCAAATTTAATTTGAAATTCACTATTGCATTTTTCTTAATTCTGTGGCCTTTGTCAATTATGACTTTCTCCACTGTGCCAACATATTTAGATCCTTTGGAGTCCTAGGTAATACAGGCTTAGAGGGAATATCACTGGAAGGCTGTTCTGTGTCCAAAGCTCATCCTCCAATTGAATCTGCCAGGATTATTGAAATAGATTTCCCTCCATTCATCTAAAAAATAACTTTCTCACACCTGTATCATGAGGCTTGGCATCCCAAATGCTGAATCTGTATTGATTTTACACTATTGAAGCAAAGTCTATGTTCAGAGAATACCATGCCAATTAGCAGCAGCAACACCACAACATTTAGGATAAATTGTCATATGAAGGAGGTAGAAAATTTCCTGGCTTATGTCTGCCCTTGCTTGTGGATTTGCTACACATTTTAAAGATTTAGCTCTTGAGCCTCATATTTGTTATCAATAAAATGTCTTTTAGAAAATGTCTTTTATCAGTATATTGGAAATGAACTGTACAACTTCAGCGAGGGAGATGAGGGAGGAAATGGATAGTGGGAGAAAAACAAAGGAGAAGGTAACAATGCTCAACAAGAAATGTACTCATTACTTTACTCATGTAACTGTAACCCCTCTGTACAGAATCTTTACAATAAAATAAAATTTAAAAAGAGAAAATGTCTTTTATTTAGTTTTTTGCTTCCAGTGAAATTTCTTGAACCCTACTCCAATTCCACTTATTTTATTTTTATTATTGTTTTTAGTTGTACAAAGGGGTTTTATTTCAATGTATCAGTTTATGAGTTCAATGTATCTTAAGTAATGTCACCCATGCTATTATTTCCCCCATCTGTCCAGACTTCAACTGAATAGCAAAAATGTACATTGAATTCAATGGACATGGAATATTATGACTGTATTTGCCTCCCTGCTTTATTTTTAGTATTTCAACTTCCTCTAGATCTATCTACCTTAGTACAAATGCTTACTACTTGGACAATTGCTTCTCCACGCTCCTATACTTACATTTTATCTTTCCAAACAACTTGCCACAGCACCCATTCCCCTGTTAATGAACAAATCAACTAGAGCTTCATGGCACCCTAGGAATATTTTAAATTCTATCTATCACTCAAAGCCTTTTCGTGCATTCATCATTACAGCACTCAGCATCTTAGAAACATAAGGAAACTGAAAACTATCTTTTTTTCTTTTTTTTTTTTGGTCCGGTCGTGGGGCCCAAACTCTGGGCCTCGGCGCTGTTCCTCAGCTCTTCAGCTCAAAGCTGGCGCTCTACCACTTGAGCCACAGCGCCACTTCCGGCTTTTTTCTTTTTGCTTATATGGTGCTGAGGAATCGAACCCAGGGCCACAGGCATGCAAAGCAAGCGCTCTACCACTGAGCTACCTTCCCAGCCCTGAAAACTATCTTTGTAGTCCTTAGATATCCCATAATACCCAAAATAGAGTAAAATCCAATAAACGTTTTCAACCAATGGATGAATGACTTAGGTATTAGAAACCCAGTGTACCAGACACAATTAAGTATTACACAAAGTCCCTACAGAAATGTTCATGTCTTTCTACACATATGGAAAATTGTATGTGATGTATATCTTGAGCCCTGCCCCAGAGGACTTTGTTTCTTTTGCTGATATACATTTATCATGATGTATTCGAGCCAGTTGGGTTGTGCCTGCCATGTCCAATAATGCATGAACACTCCCAGGGCAAGAACCATGTCTTATTCATCTTTGTACCTTTAATGGTTAAATCCATAGAAAGTAGATGCTTGATATATCTTTGGTGGTCTTGCCTCTAGAAAGAAAAGGTACAATATATAAGAAAGAAGTGAGTTCTGCTCAGCAAAATTTTTACTTCTCACAATTCATATAGGAAAGGTTTCAATGTTTCAAATTTACACATGATTTTTTGCTGTAGTTTCTGTAGACATTCTTTGCCGGATTAAGGACATCTGCCTTTTGCTCTCTGTTGCTGACAGTGGTGACCCTGAGGGCTTGACATTTGCATTCCAGAAACCTCCTTAGCTTCCACATCCCCTCATATGCCTGACACCATAGGTCCTGAGGCGTGGGGCTTACACTGTCAACCGCACAGACACAATTGAGATACAAATCTTCAAATTATTTCTGGTAATACCGAGCTCTCTGAAGGCCTGGGGAAACCTCAATAGTTACCTCAAATGAAACTCACATATGAAACTTTAAATTATTTTCATTTTGGACATTGTCATTTACATGAAATGAGTAGATGAAAGTGGAGCCTGGGGGAGGGGAGAATGTTAAAATTGTGATTCCTGATTTTGCTCATCAGCACAGAGTTTGAGCTGAGAAAGATGGAGTATATACCAAGGAGGCTTCTTTTCAGTCTAGATTCCATAGTAATTAACTGATATGAAAATGAATGGCTAATTGTCTTTGGACTGCAAAGAAGAAAGGATCAACAATAGCCAGTCTTTTTCCTGTCTTATCTCATGGTAGACAATCTTAAAATATTGAGTATGTCATTCTTTTTTGTGGTTCTATTGTTGCTGCTTTCAGATAAGCACAACGAGGATTTTCATTTGGCTCCCTTTTATACAATGAGACTTTGCAGTGCAAAAGTTTGCGGCTTGGGGATTGGCTTCTGTGGGGATCAACCTGTCTTCAGGACGCTCATCTAAGAGCCTCTTTTTTGTGTGTGGGGACCTCTATCACAGAAGCTCTACCATGAAGGCAGGAGAGGTGTGGATACAGAACAGTTTTGGCATGCCAAGTGATACCTGCTCATCCATCATTCCATTTAGACAAATGAAAGATTACAGCCCTGTGAGAAAAGGCAGGCAAGCCACACAATGCTTTGTTGCACAGAGTAAATTGCTAGTTTCCTGTGATCTTTCTGACAAGTAAATTACTGCAGAAAATAGCATAGATGGGAATACAATGACAAAAATGCAGAGGCTTGGTCCTTCAAAGGAGTTATTAGACCTCAGACACAAGCATTTCGAAAGGATCGCAAAACTTCCCTCCACCCTCAAAGGGAGGATGTTTGCCCCCTTATGGTTCCATAGTATATTGTGAAGAAAAATAATATGTGCTGGGTCGGGTGAACAGTAGATTCCTCAGTAATCAAATATCCACATTTCATGCTTGGGAAAATGTCAGAGAATGTATATACAGAAAGAATAGGCTGAAAGGATTGCTATGATGATCACCTTTCCAACTTGCCATGGAAGACAGAAGTCAGGGGGTGTAAAACATAGTCACCACTTCTCCTGCCAGTCAGCTGGCAGAGGAGTCAGATGGAAGGAAGGCCCTGAAAGTCCAGAGACGTTCTATCTCATTGTATTAAAAAAAAAAAAGTGATATTTCCAAATATTCAAAAAGAAAAAAGACCAGGCACTGGTGGCTTACGCCTATAATCTTAGCTACTCAGGAGGCTGAGATCTGAGGATCATGGTTCAAAGCCGGGCAGGAAAGTCCATGAGATTCTTATCTATAATTAACCACATGAAAACCAGAAGTGACACTGTGACTCAAGTGGTAGAGCACTCACCTTCAGCTGAAGAGCTCAGGGACAGCACCCAGGCCCAGAGTACAAGATGTACAACCACCACCAACAACAACAAAACGTCTCTGGAAAGGACTCTATATCTAAGCAGTTTCAATCCTCCATATTAAAGAAATAAACTGTAAATGCTTACTTTGCTTCTTAATGAAACAACAAAAATCCACCTCATTGGAAGAAAGACAGCCTCTTCAGTAAATGGTGCTGGCAAAATTGCTTAACTATTTGTAGAAAACTAAAGCTAGATCCTTATATATTACCCTGCACCAGAATCACTCCAAATGGATCAAAGACCTTGGAGTCAAAGCAGACACTGAAAACATTACAGGAGAAACCCTAGGTCTCCTTAGCACAGGCCGAAATTTTCTTAATAGAGACCCAGAAACACAACAAATCAAAAAACAGATTGGACAAATGGGATTGCATAAAATTGCAGAGCTTCTGCATGGCAAAGGACATAACTAGCAAGATCATAGAAAACCAATGGATTGGGAAATCTTCACTAGCCATACAACAGACAAGGGTCTCATTTCTAAAATATATCATCTGTAACTCAAAAATTAAATCCCCCAACAACAAATCCTCAAAGAAACAACAGCCCAATAAATAAGTGGGCTAAAGACTTAAAGAGAAACTTCTCTGAAGAAGAAATAAGAATGGCCAATAGACACATGAAGAAATGCTCAACTTCCCTAGCCATAAAAGAAATGCAAATCAAAACAACATTGAGATACCACCTCACCCCAGTTAGAATGGCTATAATCAAGAACTCTAATAACAACAGATGCTGGAGGGGATGTGGACAGAAGGGAACCTTACTGTATTGTTGGTGGGAGTGTAAACTTGTTCAACCACTTTGGAAAGTAGTATGGAGCTTCCTCAAAAGACTCCACATAGAGCTCCCCTATGACCCAGCAATCCCACTTTTGGGTATTTACCCAAATGATCACAAACAGGACCATACTAAAGCTACCAGCACAACTATGTTTATTGCAGCATTATTTATCATAGCTAAGATATGGAACCAACCCAGATGCCCCTCAGTAGATGAATGGATCAAGAAAATGTGGTATATATACACAATGGAATTCTATGCCTCCATCAGAAAGAATGACATTGTCCCATTTGTTAGGAAATGGAAAGACTTGGAAAAAATTATATGAAGTGAAGTAAGCCAGGCCCAAAGAAACATAGGTCCCATGGTTTCCCTTATTTGCAATAACTAGTATATGTCTGAGACAAGAAGAAAAGGTCAGATAAGTTGATATTAGGTGAAATGTACCCCAAGATAAGTATTCAAATGTTTTTGCTTTCATGCAATTGTTTCTAACATATTTATAAGATGATTTCTTTGTTGCTTTGTATGTCCCTCCTCACGGTATAACCTCTGATTTCACTGTATTTGATGTTGGTATAATTTGTGGAGGGGAAGGGAAAAAACAAATCATTTAAATAGGGATACAGGTGGACCCATTGCAACAATGAGATGTACAAATCGTTATGTCGAAAAACAAACTTTAGAACTTTGGTCGGGAGGGAGGATGGGAAGGGTTGGGATGGGGAAACAAAGGAGGAGGCAACAATGCTTGGTAAGAAATGTACTCATTATCTTGCCCATGTAATTGTAACCCTTCTGTATGGTATTTTCACAATTAGAAAAAAAAAAAAAGAAAAAAAATCCACCTCATTCGAATTCATTCCCCTTTGGTTCAAAGCCAACACCTGTCAAACATTTTCTAAAACTTGTATGAACCATTGAAATAGAAAAGTAAAAGCTTTATTTACTAAGTCTGATAGAGTAGGTAAAGATATCAAATATCATATATCTTAACAAATACCATATATTAAACATTATATATTATCAACTTCTGAACTTTAAATTCCTGAGAAGAATCTGAAAGTTGACAGACTTCATAAAATTAATAGTCAAATAAAGTTTGCAATGTGATTGAGTGACCTGAAAATACCTACCTAGGACAAGGCACACCAATGCTGACACTAGAAGCACAGTATGCTGTTCGTGGAGTTTCTCACTCATAAAATAGGGTTCACTCTTAGAACATTTCACAGAAGGACCTTGTGGTCATTGATATCCTTAGCCAGAAGATCTGATCCTAGTCCAGCTCAACCAATGTCTTGTGTGATCTCACAGAAAAGGCAGAAACTCTTCAGGCCTCATGAAGACCATGAGGTGCTGAAGCAAGTTGCCTCAAATGGCACCTGGTAAAGCATATGATCCAGATCATTTTCATCATGTTATGTCTAAGACAATAACAATAACCCTAGCTTTACTGGACCAAATTACAGCAGTCAGAATTCAGCCAAAATGGCTAGTGAGTCATACATTAAATTCATTCAAAACACACAGGGACTGAGCACCAGTGGGCTCCTGTAATCCTAGCCACTCAGGAGGCCTAGATATGAGGATCTCAATTAATCTCCAACTCAGCACCAAAAACCAAAAGCCAGAAATGGAGCCATGGTTCAAGTGATAAGGCACTAGCCTTGGGCAAAAAAAACTAAAAGACAGTGCCCAGGCCCTGATTCAAGTTCCAGTACCAGCACAAAAAAAGGAAACAGGAAGGAAGGAAGGAAGGAAGGAAGGAAGGAAGGAAGGAAGGAAGGAAGGAAGGAAGGAAGGAAGGAAGGGAGGGAGGGAGGGAGGGAGAGAGGGAGGGAGAGAGGGAGGGAATTAAAGAGAGATAGGAAATAAGTGGTAAGTTTGTTCCCCAAAGCTGAGAACTTCTGTGGTCCCAATGACAATTCTTTAAAAACAAAAATATATGACATATATTATATTATATTTATATTTATAAATATATATAAGTAGTATATAGCATATAAAGTATATAGTATATATAAGTATATATATATATATATATATATCAGTAGTATATATACTTATATATACTTATATAAGTATGCATATACTATATAAGTATATATACTTATATATACTACACTTATATATAAGTATATACTTATATATGTCTATGTATATTATATATATATACTATTTATATAAAATGGTCCTTCATTTTCCACTTCTTTGTTGTTTTGTTATAGCTGCATCAAGTCCACTTTCATAGAAACATGCATCTATAGCCATAAAATCTCAGATTTTTTTTCAGATGCCAGACCTATCACTTCTTCCTATACATTTAAATAGTGTTGTTTGAGTTCAGTTCAACAAACAGGTTTGTGCTCTTACTGTGTAAATAAGACTTTGTCCCTGCCTTTGAAGACTTATATAGCCTTGTTCAAAAGGTAGACACATCATCACAAAATGATCTTTGGGACTTAGCTTGAGATTTTCTGTCTTTTTGTCAGCTATATTCTGAGGCATTTAGGTAACATACACATGTACAGTGAGGAAAGACTTGCTTCTCAGTTGAAAAAGCAAGCAGAGTGGACATGCTTGGAAAGGTTAAAATCATTGTTCCCTTTGCTTCAAGCTGTTTCTTTCCTATCTGGTTTTACTGAGAAGGTCAGTCTCACTTCCTGATTCATAGGGAGATGGTGGACTAAGAATTTACATTTCTAATTTCCAATTTATTGCTGATATAGGACCATATTTGAGAGCTTTAGTTGTGTGTATAGGTAGTATGTCATGTCTAAAAAATTTCATGTTCATGCCCATTTTTGAGGAACTTCCATTTCCTTCTAGGCGTTCTGTGGTTCCAAATCTTAAGTTGAAATCCTCAATTCATTTTTGACTTTTGCAGATGATGTAAGACAAGTTCCTATCTTCATTCTTTCGCTTGAGGGTAAACAGTTCTCCTAACAATATTTGGTGTAAAGACTATCCTTCTTTCCTAGTATCTTCTTGGTGCCCTTACTGACATAAAGTAAAGGTAAATTTCTTGTGTGTGTTTGTGTGTGTGTGTGTGTGTGTGTGTGTGTGTGTGTGTGTGTGTGTGTGTGTGTGTGCAACAAGACTTGAATTTAGCGCCTGGTGCTGTTCCTGAGCTGTTTTTTACTCACAGTTAATACTCTACCGCTTGAGACAAAGCTCTACTTTTTGGATTTTTGATAATTAATTAGAAAAAAAGAATTTCAGTGACTTTTCTGCTCAGACTGGCTTTGAACCATAATCCTAAAATCTCGATCTCCTGAGTACCTTCAGGAGTGAGGCACCATTACCTGGCTTTTCATTGTCATTTATATATTGTGTTCAGAAGGCATTAGGCACATTATTTCTATTTTTCTCCATCTTTGGCTTATCCTTTCATTCTCTTGTAGAATTTGAAACACATAGATGGTTCAATCAAGTCCAATTTATCAGTTTGTTCATTAATTAATCTTTTAGCAATAAAGCTAAAAACAAATCTGTGCCTGACAGAAGTCGATAATAATTCTCTTATACTTTTTGAAGATTTGTAGTTTTTGAGTAGCCATTAGCTATTTGACCTATTTTGAGTCAAAGTAGGGAGATTATACATCCTTATCTTGTTCCTGATTTTAGGAGAAAAGTGTTGAAAGTTACTGATAGGCAAGAAGGTCACTCAGCAAGTTCAGATTGAGTGAGTTCTCTTCTGCTCCTAAAGTGCTGAAAGGTTTTATTAGGAAAGGTTGTTCAACTTCATCAATAGGTTTCTCAGTATCCATGAATATTTTTCCTGTTTATTTTATTAATATAGTATATCATAATAACTGAGTTTGAGACATTAGTCTTCCATTCTTGAATGAGTCCCTCCTGGTAAAAAATGTATTTTATTTATTTTGAGTTGGATTTAATCTCTAAAAATGTACAAAAAGATTTGAAGAAACACTGCCTCAAAGAAAATATAAAGATGGCAAGCAATGGTATGAAAGTGATTTTTAATATCATTCACTATTAGGGAAATGTCACTTAAAATATCAAGAAGATATTATGCCATACCTATTAGAATGGCCCAAATTAAAACTGTATGTCAAGTGTTGACAGGAATGCACAGCAGCACTCCTAAAGTCATAATTCTTGCTCATAAAAATATTTTCTTCTTTGGAAAATTTTTGGTAACTTTTTAAAAAGTTAAATATGCATACCATGTATACTATCACATAATACATTTACTCAAGAGAAACGAACGCATATATCCATGTGAAGTCTTCTATAGCAGTGTCTGTAAATGCCTGATCTATAATAGCTCAAAACTGGAAACAACTTCAATTTCTATCATCAGGTGAGTGGGCAAACTGTTGAATATCTGTGCAACAGAATACTAGCTAGCAACATAAAGGTAGCCTATGCCCAAACAAGATAAATCTCAAAATAAATTATGATAATTAAAGAAGCTAGGAAAAGCATGCAGACTACCTTGTAACATTTGTTGAAGTAAAAAAATTACCTATAGTTATAGAAAGCAAATCAGTGGTGCTTGAGTGAATGATATTGAACAAAGAGAAGAGAAAAGAAAGGAGGATACAAAAGGGAGGAGAAAGTTTGGGGGTGATAGCTATGTTCATTTTCTTGACTGTGAAGATGAGTTTACAGTTCAAAGAGTATGTCTTTAAATATGTTAAAGTTTGTTATGTGTGAATAATGGTGTTTTCAAAAGACTAATAATGGGCTGGACATAACGATCCATCCCTATAATCCTAGTTACTTAGGAGGTAGAGGTCAGGAAGTTACAGTTCAAGGCTAGTTCAAGAAAAAATGTGCACGCCTGTCTCAAAGAATACAAGTATGATGGTACATACCTAAAATCCTAGAGGAAGGATTGCAGTCTGAATTGGCCATGGGTAAAAGCATGAGATCTTATCTGAAAAATAAGTAAAGAAAGAAATACATACAACAGAAAAGAAAGCAAAAAATGTCAAGCAGGGACTAGAGCAAAGGATAAAATGGTAGAGTGTTTCCCAACTTCAAACACAACTATAGCCAAAAAAGCAAACTTAATACTCTCAATCTATGAAAAACTCCTCTATTTCATGGAACAAAAACACACTCACTAAGTAGAAAAATTGGCAAATGCTATAAACAGGAAATTTACAAGCAAAAGAAATATAAATTTTAATATGTACTTTAAATGAAACATTTCTCTAATCAAAGAAATTTAAATTTAAACATGCTATCTTTTAAACTGAAATAGCCAAATTAAATAATAGTATCATGTGTTGGAAAGAATGCATAAAGAAAGGCAAATCTCACATTCTCTCATGAGAGAGAAAATTGATACAACCCTCTCTCAGTACAGTTAGGCAATGTATGTATCAGGAATGCCAGAAGTAATCAAATCCTTTGACCTTTGTACTTCCACTTCTTGGAATTTGTCCAAAAGAAATAAACAGAGAACACATACAGACTAATGTAGTGAGGGTTCAAAATACTGTAAGTTATAAACAGAGTTCTGAACACACACTAATATCTAAACAGAGGGTTCCTGAAAGAATTTAGAGTATGTCTAAATGGTAAGAAGGCATTTAGTTCAGTAAAGATAATGTTCTGAAGCAATATTTAGTGATATAAAAATACATTGAGTTTAATAGGATTCAGACATATACAAGAAATCTGGTTACAATGCTGATTAATATTGGCATGTGACATATACACATCCAGACACATTATATGATTATAAGTAAATTTATTGCACATATCCAAGGGTATTATCTTTGGTCAATCATTAAACATGACATGTTTCAGATGTATTTTTATTCCCGTTTACTTTAATTTGAGGCATGTAATTTTATAAAATACAAGGAAACATTGTGAGAAATACTAAGTAACTTTTACTTACCTTCTATCATCCACATATATAATCTATATTATATAGATTATATATATTCAGGCTTGAGAATAGAAGAGAAAGAGAAAGAGGGTGTAAGAAAGCATGGGATAATTCTGTTGTTTTCACGAGGACTGAAATAATCTCAGTAAAACATTAACAAGCATGACTGCATATAATGTCACTCCTTCCGTCATCTCAGCCTCAACCCACCCTCTTTTTATATTGGATGTGAAATCTAGTTCAAAAATTTTTAAGAGAGTTGAAGTGAAGCTTTCACCTACAAGAAAATTAGTTTAAAGCAGCCATAAAGGAAATAAAGAAGAAAATATAAGCAGAAAAATTAGACTAATCTAAAAACCTTCCTCTGGGTGCAGGTGGCTCATGCTTGTAATATACCTATGCAAGAGACTGATAGCTGAGGATTGCAGTTTGAAGCCAGCCTGGGCAGGAAAGTCCGTAAGACTTCTATCTCCAATTAAACATCCAAAAACTGAAAGTGCAGCTAGCTGTGGCTCAAGTGGTAGAGTGCTACTCTTGAGCAAAACAGGCCAGAGACAATGCCCATGCCAGGAGGAGGGGGTTGGAGGACCTCCCAAAGTCAGAGTTTGGAAAATTCAAAGAAAGAAAGATGTCATTGATTGATAGCAGTGGACAGAAGAACTTTGATCAAAGGGAAAGATGGTGATCACCCATAGCATGGAGTCTTCCAATACTTAGCAGAGTCCAGCATTGGTTTGTTAAGATTAGCAAGATCGTCTCTACTGGCAAACTCTGATTTCCCTGAGGAATAACTCAATTCTGAGTTATGTCACAGTTAAAGTTTGGTGACCTAGACCACACATCTTATTTTATGAGCAAGTTAATCAGACATTTCTGTAATTACAACTCTCTACTTAAGGTCATTTTTTTTCTTACAAAACGGCCCCGTAGTCTCTCCCATCACTCTTTTATATGATACTTACTTATTACAGTTTTGACATAACTTCTTAAGTTGTTTATGTGTAGCATCCTCCCAGCACCTCAATGAATGTCTTGTAGGGCATATTTCAAGAAACATTAATTGTTTTTTTAAAGCATTTGACTTTTCAGTGGCACTAGCCACATTTTTTATTATTATTATTGTGAAAATACCTTAGAAAGGGGTTACAATTACATGGGGAAGATAGTACATTTCCTATCAAGCATTGTTGCCTCCTCCTTTGTTTCCCCATACCATCCCTTCCCCTCTCCACCCCCCACCCCCACACTCCGCTACCACCCCCACCCCCACCACTCCCACCCCCCACCTCACCAAAGTTGTAAAGTTCGTTTTTCGACACAATGCCTTGTACGTCTCATTGTTGCAATGGGTCCACCTGTAACCCTATTTAAACAGTTTGTTTTTTCCCTTCCCCTCCACAAATTATACCAACATCAAATATAGTGAAAGCAGGGGTTATACCGTGGGGGAGGGACATACAAAGCAACAAAGAAATCATCTTATAAATATGTTAGAAACAATTACAGGAAAGAAAAAAAACATTTGAATCCTTATCTTGGGGTTCATTTTGCCTAACATCAACTTGTCTGACAGTTTCTGTTTGTCCCAGACATATACTAGTTATTGCAAATAAGGGAAAACATGGGACCTATATTTTCTTGGACCTGCTTACTTCATTTAATATAATTGTTTCCAAGTCTTTCCATTTCATAACAAATGGAGCAATGTCATTCTTTCTGATGGAGGCATAGAATTCCATTATAGATAGATAGATAGACAGATAGATAGATAGATAGACAGACAGACAGACAGACAGACAGACAGACAGACAGACAGACAGACAGACAGATAGATAGATAGATAGATAGATAGATAGATAGATAGATAGATAGATAGATAGATAGATAGATAGATACCACATTTCTTGATCCATTCATCTACTGAGGGGCATCTGAGTTGGTTCCATATCTAAGCTATGGTAAATAGTACTGCAATACACGTAGTTGTGCTGGTAGGTTTAGTATGGTCTTGTTTGTGATCATTTGGGTAAATGCCCAAAAGTGGGATTGCTGAGTCATAGGGGAGCTCTATGTGGAGTCTTTTGAGGAACCTCCATACTACTTTCCAAAGTGGTTGAACGAGTTTACACTCCCACTAACAATGCAGTAAGGTTCCCTTCTGTCCACATCCCCTCCAGCATCTGTTGTTATTAGAGTTCTTGATTTTTGCCATTCTAACTGGGGTGAGGTGGAATCTCAATGTTGTTTTGATTTGCATTTCTTTTATGGCTAGGGATGTTGAGCATTTCTTCATGTGTCTATTGGCCATCCTTCTTTCTTCTTCAGAGAAGTTTTTCTTTAAGTCTTTAGCCCACTTATTTATTGGGAAGTTGTCAAGAAACATTAATTGCAACCTATCTAATTTCTGCTGTTGAACAGTGTGTCCCATCATTATTTATCAAGGCTAAGCTGTGAATTCATAAGAACGGACACAAGGCTGGAAAGGTGGCTCAGTGGTAGAGCACTTGCCATGCATGCATGAGGCCCTGGTTTCAATTCCCCAGTACCACATAAGCAAAAAGAAAAAAGCTGGAGGTGGCACTGTGGCTCAAGTGGTAGAGCGCTAGCCTTGAGCTGAAGAGCTGAGGGACAGTGCCCAGGCCCAGCGTTCAGGCCCCACGACTGGACCCAAAAAAAAAAAAAAAAAAGAATGGACACAAAGAGCTTCTAATGTTCCCATCTTTGATCTTGTAGTTTGATCACTTTACTTCTCCTGCTGGAGTTCTTTAGCTGCTCCTGTGGCAGGGTTTAGTGCTGATATTAAACATGTATTGTATGGGCTGGCAAGGTGGCTCAGTGGTAAAGCGCTTGCCTTGCATGCATGAGGCCCTGGGTTCGATTCCTCAGCACCACATAAGCAAAAAGAAAAAGCCAGAAGTGTCTCTGTGGCTCAAGTGGTATAGCGCTAGCCTTGAGCTGAAGAGCTGAGGGACAGCGCCCAGGCCCAGAGTTCAGGCCCCATGACCAGACCCCCCCAAAAAATAAAAATAAAAACATGTATTGTTTCCAGAGTCCAAGGCTTCAAATATTCAAATAGGTAATTATGTCACAACTATACATCTTCATTTACATTCAAACAAAAACACAGAAGAGTTAGCATCATTAATCCCAGTTACACAGAGGTATAGCTATCCTCAGATCTCAGTTTCCTGAGTAACTAGGATTACAGTTAGGCTCATGCCTGTAATCCTAGTTACTCAGGAAACTGAGATCTGAGGATCATGGTTCAAAGCTAGGAAAGTCTGTAATACTCTTGTTTCTAATTGACAAGCAAAAACCAGAAGGGGAAGTATGGCTTAAGTGGTAGAACAGTAACATTAACAAAAAAAAAAATCTCAGGAATGGCACCCAGTTTTAAGTTCAAATCCTAGAACTGGCATAGAGAAAAAAATATTTATTTATATCAAATACATATATACTTGAAAATATATATTATATTATATTTCTGTATGTACATATAAAAAAACTAACACTTGTCTAGCAAACAGTACACCCTCATAACTTCAGAAAGGAAAAAAAATAGAGAAAAGAGAAGATAAGAAGTAAACCAGAGTAACATAGTTCAGGATGGTAAAGGAGAATTTGATTCTTATATTTTATATGTAAAATCAATAGATAAGTTCAGAAAGGAAAAAGAAAAACAAAAGAAAAGTATACTTGTGAGAAACATAAGCAAGCAATTAAGAAAGGTGGAGGAAATAGAAAAACAAAGAAACAAAACAAAGTTATCAAAATAGAAGAGGGACTGCTAGAAAGGGAAAGGGGTAGAAGCAGCCATCCGATGGTTTAGGATCGTGGTACATTATATGCACGCATGCAAATATGATTAACCCTGGCATTACGTACAATTGAATATATGCCAATAAGATTAGCCAAGCACCAGTGGCTCATACTTGTTCAAAGCCATGAATTTGGGCCCCAATACTCACACACACACACACACACACACACACACACACACACACATACACACACACACACACACACAAACACACAATAAAGGCAAAGAAGGTGTTGAAAGGGATTTCCTCTGGATATTTGGGAAAGAGATCACTTCTTTGCAAAAAGCCTCCTAGGAATATTGAACTCTTTTGCATCATGTGCTTCAACACTTTGTCTAGAGCTATTAATAAAACATGATAGAATTGTGCTGTGAACACTAAAAGAAAAAAGCTGATGCCTAGCTTTCCTTTTTGTTTTTGTTTGCTTCTCAGATTTCTATCTTGAAATACTTTTCTTGAACATTTTTATTCACACACAATCCATGTCCTCTTCAGTTTATAGTTTAATAGAAATAATGCATATATAGTATTATAACAATAGAAAATCTTTTTATGTCCTGAGAAATGAAAAAATACTATGGAATTAACAGACAAAGCTAGCCAAAGGAGGCTGGGTGGATGAGGCAGTGTCTGAGCCATCTTTCAGCATGGAAGACTATCATGGAGTTGGATAGAGAAAGCTTGGGTATTTGCAGGAGACCTCATGAGATATAACTTTTCGCTCAGAGCACGTGCAAGATGAATTAAGCTGGGAAGTCTGGCTGCAGATATATGATGGAGACTAGTGCTGCCAGCTTGGAACTTTCAGGGACTTCAAATGCTGTTCCCATGTACTTTGACCTGTTGTTTTCAGAAATGTAAATCTACAGGAAGAGGATGGCAACGCGTAGCTATTGCATTATTCATGCAACATGCCGTCTCAAAGTTTCCACCTTCTGAATCTTCCCCGTATCCCTCATGAGGCTTTACCAGTCTAATTAAACTTTCATTCCCAAAAGGATTTTTTTTCATGCTTTGGGT
This sequence comes from Dipodomys merriami, assembly GCF_024711535.1. Taxonomy (NCBI): domain Eukaryota; kingdom Metazoa; phylum Chordata; class Mammalia; order Rodentia; family Heteromyidae; genus Dipodomys; species Dipodomys merriami. Next base: position 62,588,248 of record NW_027202270.1, on the reverse strand, counting down.
GTTCTGAGTTGTATTCTTTCCACAACATAAATTAAGCCACTCCCGACACACACAAAATAAGTTAGTCAATAAGATCAAAGTAAATATCTTTAACTTCGTGATTGTTTTACATTCCTAGTGATTATTGAACCCACTGGGGTTCATTTATGAGCAACAGGTACACAAAAATCTTCACCTGTGAGGGGGTGTGGGTTGTGGGAAGGCCATTTTTGCTCTCCCCTGCACAGTTCCCATGATGCTATTGATTGCTTTGAGGTCAAACTGCCCTCTAGTCCCAGGAGATGAGCATTTTGTGCTCCCTCAACAATAGGAATATATCAAAGGGTAAAAATTCCTGTTAGGACAATGTGAATTAGTCTCCTTACAGATAGAAAGACCCTATAAAATTGTGAGAAACAACTAAGAAGACAGCTGTTTGAAGAAATTTATCTGTGCTTCCCATGTCTCAGTCTTTGCTCTTCTATCTATCCAATTAGGTCTCCACTCCCTTCTTGGCATCCCTCCAATTCTAAGCTTTGAGTTGGTAGAGCCTTATAGACATTTTCTCAGGATTGTACTGTGAAGCCTTTCACTAACCCCTGGGATCAGCCCACAAATTTCATTTGTATATTATGAATTCAACAAGACTTACCTAACAATCTTGCTATCAAGGTAACAGTCCAACACACCCCACATTTTCTTTGTAGCCAGCCATTAGGCTTGATAGAAGAAAAAACAACCGACTGACTTGAGCAGCAAGTTGATTTAACCAGTGAACTCATTGAACAATGCCTCTCCTTCAGGGGAAGGGTCCTTGATTTTCATTCCTTCTTACTCGTTTCTATGGAGCACAGCTAAATATTTGGGGCTGGCAAACTCAAGGATCTTATCTATTGCCTCTGCAACAAGATTTGTGGCAAGATGCTAGAAATCCTAGCCCAGCACCAGGGACTTTATGAGGATAAAGGCAAGGGAACAAAATTATCCATTTAAAGGTTCAGATAAAGAAATGGTGATATTGTTGGAAATATGAGTAGCAGCTCCATCTAATGAATACCTGGATCACAACAAAACCAGGAAAAAAAATGAAACCAAGAGAATAGTAAATAGAAGGTGAGGAAAAGGAAAGGCAAACAACTTTGTGTCAGTTCATGATTTAGGAATTTATTTACACTATGTCATTTGACTTGCCCCAAAAAATCATGAAAGGAAAAAGGAAAGATACAAATAGCTTGAAAACTATATTACTCCATTTTTGTTGTAGTCATAAGACTAAACTTTGAGTTAAACCAGTTGCACAGCATTTGCCAATTGGTTTTAGCTCTGCTGGAGTCAAGTCAACTAAGTTTGAAGGGATTGAACATACACTTTTGTTATGGGAGAACAAACTTTGTGTACTTTTAATATATATGGAGAAGAGAATCTCAAGAGGAGCAAAAGAACCACATAATGTCTATATGAACCCCAAGATAAAGACTCAAATGGTTTTTGTTTCTTGCTATTGTTTCTAACATATTTATAAGATGATTTCTTTGTTGCTTTGTATGTCCCTCCCCCACGGTATAACCCCTGTTTTCACTGTACTTGTTGGTATAATTTGTGGAGGGGAAGGGAAAAAACAAATTGTTTAAATAAGGATACAGGTGGACCCATTGCAACAATGGGATGTACTAGTCGTTATGTCAAAAAATGAACTTTACAACTTTGTGGGATGGGGGTATGGGAGGGAGGGGTAGATGGGAAGGGATGGGAAGGGGAAACAAAGGAGGAGGCAACAATGCTTAATAAGAAATGTACTCATTACCTTTCTCATGTAATTGTAACCCCTCTGTATGGTATTTTCACAATAAAAAAGTTATAAGTAAATAAATAAGTCAATAAATCTTATCCTATAGGAAAAAAAATCATTTCTGCACAGAACTATCACTCACATCCTGAATTTACAGTTGGAAAGCTCAGCTAGATCACCACTGGAATTAGAAGGGATTGCTTCCTGTCACATGACAAGGGACTGATTACTGTTACTTTTACCAGTGGAGAGAATACTGTTAGGTATAATTATACAATGAATCTCAAACTCTCACTCATGCAATTCATCCTTCTCTCTTTTTAAATTTTATTTCACTATAGTAGCATGAAGAAATCAAGGAAATTTATAGAGGAAACAAAACTGAGACTTAGAGATGTTAACTAATTTGTCCAAGAACCGGTAAGTACTGGATTAAACATTTAAATTAGATATGTTTAATCCTTACATTGTTTTTCTTTCATATTTTGGTATGAATTCCAAATCTGAAGTTTAAAATAATCCCATGATAAAAAATGAATGATGTATGAAGTAAAATACAGGGAATTATTTGAATGAAGAATTGAAATATAAATTTGATCAAGTTAAGTGAGAAACAAATTAACTGAATGGTAGAAATTATTCTTAGAAGCTGGGCATCGGTGGCTCACGCATGCAATCCTAGCTACTCAGGAGGCTGAGATCTGAGGATCGTGGTTCAAAACCAGCCCAGGCAGGAAACTCCATTAACACTCTTATCTCCAATAAACCACCAGAAAACTGGAAGTGGCACTGTGGCCAGGTGGTAGAGCGCTGGTCTTGAGCTGAGGAACTGAGGGGCAGTGCCCAGATCCAGAGTTCAAGCCTCATAATGACCAAAAAAAAAAGAAAAGAAAAGAAATTGTTCTTAGAATCTGGGCACTGGTGGATCATGCTTGTAATGGTAGCTACTCAAGAGGCTAAGATCTAAGGGTTGTGGTTCAAAGCCTGCCTGGGCAAGAAAGTCCATGAGATTCTTATCTCCAATTAACCACCAGAAAACCAGAAGTGGTGCTGTGTGGCTCAAAGTAGTAGAGCCCTAGCCTTGAGCAAAAGAGTACAGGGATAGCATTCAGGTGCTGAGTTCAAATCCCACACTTGACCAAAAATAAAAATAAAAAAGTTCTTAGGTAAGGTTTATAATACTATCTTTTAAAAAGATGTGATAGATTGTCAACCTACAACAAAATAAAATAAAATAAATTACTTTGTACACTCTTTTTCCCTCTTCCTTCCTTTCCTTCTTCCTTCTTATCTTTCATCAGTGAAGGTTAATGCTATTTGACCCAAAGGCTGGCTACACATAGCTCCTTGTTGTTGTCTCTTACTTGTGCTTGCCTTTTCAATACCCACCACGTTCTACAATGTTCCTCTTTCTGGTACTACATAAAATCTCCAGTGACCATGGCTTTCATAAGAGATTCATTTTGAAAGAGGATTTCTGAAATAGCTATGTGTACTCTCAGAAAATGTGTTTCTCATATGACCATCTGACCCTTGGCCCTATTACTAAAAGAAATAAATTTGAGCAGACAGAACATCATGATAACTGTACAACCAAGCATGTACACGCCAATTAATCTGTAAGCATGAAAAATGATTTAATTCTTGTGAAGAGGGAAAAGCTCTCCTTTCCTCTTATTCATGGTCGAACGTCAAGTGGATTTTATGCCCTGTTGAGAATAGATGTGTGTTTGCCAGCTGGGATGCCTCTACCTTTTTTCCCATGAGATTCTTCTTATTGAAAAAAACAAAAAACAAAAGGGTATTTGGTCTTTTCACTTGAGAGAAGCCATTCTTTGCATATTGATGGTGAGGAACTGTCTCAGAAATGATTACTGTTTTTAAGTCCTGCCTCAACATCGTTCCTACCCTCTAACTCCACTGAAACAGAGACTTTAAGGGAAGAAGTACAATAAGTGGAATTTTTGCCTCTATATTTCTCTGGTTATGTGAGTAGTTTTCTAGACAACAAATTACAAAATCAGCTCATTGCAATTAGAGAGAGAGAGAGTATGAGAGAGAAAGGAATACATAATATTCTTCCTGTAAGTGTGGAACATGATAATATTTAATATGTATTTGTTAAATGAATGGATACATTACTAATCACCAGGGCTAAGAATTACTAAATAAATTAAAGGATTCTTATCCATCAATATTTGCACATGCAGACATATTAGAGAAATAGGTACATAAATATCTTATAAGCTTTATTTTATGGTTTAAAGTGCATTCAGAGCTATTATCATCTATCTATATTTTTAACAATTTTCTTTAAAAGGCTCCAGTGTGAGCTATGTTGCCTTGCTTTTACATGCTTGTACATGCATTGCCAAAATATTTTTATGATCCGATAAGATTCGGAATAAATTACCAAGAAAAGAATTACTCTTTTTGTCAAGTGTGGAAATTATATTTGTACATTTAAAAAGAGACAGCTACGGTTTAAGAAATCTTCCATTTGTGCAGAATATAGTCATGAATGCACAGACCACAGCACATTATAGGATAGCAAGCCTTTTCTTTCATGTGCTGCTTTTCCTGGTCTTCCATGATTGACCTTATGGTATGACTTGGGGAGAGGGGAATAGAGGTTGATAAGAGGGAGAGGGGTATGAATAAGTGGATCATTGCTAATGTCAGAATTCCAGAAATGCTTGAGATGCCTAGATGCCTGGAGCATTCCTGCCAGAGATTGAAATAACATAACAGAGTCAGAATCAGTCTCACTGTTCTTTCCCCCTCCCCGGCCCCTCCCCCAAGCCCCGCAGCTCTGGAGAGTCCTATCTCATTTATTTTGCACTGTGAAACAACAACAACAACAAAAATGATCCTTAGGCTCTGGAGCACTGACCTACCCTTAAACTGAAAGAAAGCAATAACAGTTTTACTCACAATCCCCAATGCCAATATGTCTGAAAAAAAAAATATGTTGTGAAGGAAGAAGAAGGGAAGAAAAGCTTTCATGAACATAACTTATCTTTGACTGTCACAAAATCAATAGGCTTTACAGAGCAGAGGAAATTCAATAGCTTGGTATTCATAATAAAGATTGGTTTGGGTGATTTGTCTCTAATAAGGCAGGCTTTGGACCCCGAGTTCCCTTCCTTTAAAACTCAAAAGGGGTGGGATTTCTTCACAGCCAAGTCCTCTTGCTTGTCTATTGTCAAGACTTTACAATGGTGCTGCTTGTCTGGCCAAGCCTTGCTTCACCCAGGAGAACAGACCTCACATTGGGGCGTGGAGTAACAGATGCCCAGCTTTATACCAGTATTCAGCCTCCCTCAGTCTGCCTGACAGCCTTTTCATGCATCATGGATTCATCTGTTTCAATGAAAAACCCAGACCAATGCTGCAACTATTTTTTTTCCTGGAGCCTACTTTATAGAATGAGTCCAGATAGTCACTCTGGAAACTAGACCCATTGCAGAAACATGTGTAGACAGATTTGAGTGCCCTGACCTGACCCAGCTCTCATCTGCACAAGCTTGAGCCCAGACAGGCACCCATCCATGTGTTTAAACAAGTGGAGAGGACAGGGGACAATGAAGAAACGATATAGTAGCTGAACTATCATGCTTATGGCTGCTTGAGGTTGATGCCCAGTATCCAACTCAGGTCACGGAATGTAGGAGGGACTCAATAGATGTTAATCGAATACAAGTAAATGCCTAAATTATAGTGAATTCCTAGCATGTGCCAGACATTTGACACATCATCAAGTCTTCAAAACATGCTTATGAATAGTTAATATTGCTGCTTTGCCAAAAACCAAGAAACAAAAGTATGGTTCAAAAAGATTTTTTGAAAATGCGCAAATAGTGGCATTTTTTTCACCCAGATTGTGTGAAAAGCCATAATCCAACTGTTAGGTATCTGACTCTAATGCCATACTCATTTTTACTATTGCTGAAGATTTATTTTAGCTCCATTGCCAGGCTAAGGAATGAGCAAGCAGAACACATGTTAAATATTTTTGAGCACTAGTGTTCTCCTCAAACAGGCATCATCATTATCTTTGACTTTAAAACCCTGAGATTTAGTCCTGTTTCTGTCACTAACTTTCTGTGTGATCTTATGCAAGCTAGCCCTTCTGAGCCCAAGAATGTTCTCTGTAAAATGATGAAAAAATCCTCTGTTTTCTGCATGGACATTCCAGAAAAGGAGTGGGGAGGAATTGCTAACTCCTAGGTAGTCTAGAATTGTACTTTAGCAATTATTATAATCCAGGCAGAGTTGTAACTAAGAGGAGAAAAGGAATTACCAGCACAACAGCAGAGAGATTGGGCAGTTTTCTGCCCAAACTGCTCTAATGAACTCCCTTGGACAAACAGGAAATGAACATCAGTCAATCAGTCAATAAGTAACTATTGCATACTCCTTGGTGTTGACCCTTGATTAACCTGCAAGCCACCTGCAGTATGGTTCAGAGGATAGGGGGTTAAGGCCAGATTGAAGAAGCAAAATGATAGAGCACTGGTCAAGAATGCAGCAATTGAGGCATTCAACAAATCAAATCAGTGATGCCATAAGTTCTTCATTACTCTCCCTAGTTAGGGCAAGCTCTCCTGACTAATCTAACCTTGATTTGAAGAGTGATCCTAGCACAAAACTGTGAGAATAGAGGGATTTGCTCTTTTCCCCAGGGTGAGCAGCTGGCAGATGAACTTTGTTGAGGTTTAAGAGAGGAGGTAAAATGAGTGCACAAAGTCATGGAAACAGCTGTTTGTTACTTGAAACATAATGAATGAAAGATCAAAAAGCAAGCGTCAGAGTAGACCTGTTCCCACACATGTTTAATACAGACACAACTATGGAAGAAAAAATGAAGACTAGTGTTTAAGGTCCTTGGTACTATTACATACATAGCATATGTTAGGTTTGAGTTTTCTGTGATAGAAAAGTAAAATTAGAATGTATGTACAAACTAGCAACAGGTTTCTGGCATACATTTGTATGCACGTAGTCTAAAGAGAGTAGTCCAGGTCTGAAAACAGAGACTCACAAGCTCATAGGAACTGACTCACTTTTACATGCCATTTTATCATCCCATCTTCAGCCTGTGAGAACTCTCTAATGATCCAGGATAAAAACTCAAGCTCTAATCACCATCTTTGAAATCTACCCACCAGAAAAAAGCTAAGAGCAGCAGGGCACCAGTGGTTCACACCTGTAATCCTAGCTACTCAGGAGGCTGTGATCTGAGGATTGTGATTCAAAGCTAGCCCAAGCAGAAAAATCCTGATGACACTCTTACCTCCAATAAACCACTCAAAAACTGTAAGTGGTGCTATGGTTCAAGTGATAGAGCACCAGCCTTAAGCACAAAGAGGCTCAGGGACAGAGCCCAGGTCCTAAGTTCAAACCCCACAACCGACAAAAAAAAAAAAAAAAAGGCAGGCAAAAAGAGAGACAATTCCTTACTTCACTGAATTTCTCCAAAGCCTCCAAGGATATTTCTACTTGTTTCTCATTGTCTAAAACTAACAGGACAATTGGGGAATCTAGCTGACGGAGATTGTTGACCATTCCCAACTAAAATGTATCTGATCTATAACTAAAAGACAAAAGGAAGATGACTATTAGAAAATAATTTGCAGGGGCTGGGAAGGTGGCTCAGTGGTAGAGCACTTGCCTTGCATGCATGAGGTCCTGGGTTCGATTCCTCAGCACCACATAAACAAAAAGAAAAAAAAGACGGAAGTGGCGCTGTGGCTCAAGTGGTAGAGCGCTAGCCTTGAGCTGAAGAGCTGGGGGACAGCGCCCAGACCCAGAGTTCAGGCCCCACAACCAGACCCAAAAAATAATAATAATAATTTGCAGTTATGTGCTATCCAAAAAATTAACAAAAAATGATGCTAGCATTTCTATACCACCAAACCTGGAGACATTAGCAAAAAGCACCCATGGTTCTTTTTCTTTTTTTTTTTTCCCCTTGCATTATATATTTTTTTTATTGTAAAGATACTATACAGAGGGTTACAGTTACATGAGTGAGGTAATGAATACACTTCCTCTTGAACATTGTTACCCCCTCCATTGTTTTCCCCCTACCATCCCCTCCCTCCCTCCCTTCCCCCAGGTTCTTTTTTTTTTTTTTTTGATTGTGATTAAGTGATTACATAATTTCCAGAAATTCACAGTATTGTGGAATAATGATGCTCATTTAAAGTCACAAGTTCATTCTAACTTTCCTGGAGCAAATTGTCTATCACAGTCTGTAATATATAACGGTGTTCACATGTTATATACCATATATGTGATCAGCAGCATGGGGATATTTAGTAGTGGTTCAACCAGATGAGTGGGAGTTCTTTGTTTCTTAAGTCCTGTTAGTTTTGTCATATCACCTAACATTTTGGATTTAGCATCCACTTATCAGGGAGACCATGTACCATGGTTCTTTTTCTTTACAGCTACTCAGTCTGAAGACACAAGTCAATAGGCTGAACAAAGATCCACTGTCACCCAATCGAATATAACACAAGAAAACACTAAAGGAACACAGAAGACATAGGAAGGGAAGAAGGAAGAGAAAAAAGAAAGTTTTAGGAGGAACAATTTAGTAAAACTTTTGAAATAAGTTGGCTATAAGAATTTTATATACACAGAGGTCACTGGAAAATAATTATTGGTGTGCCCCTAAAAAAATACTCACCTGCCCCTAAAAAAACACAGATACAGATTTTTTCCATGTCTATATGTTCACAGGTGTCTGTCACCAATTCCCAGATCTGTCACCAAATCAGCTATGTTTGAGAAGTAGTTACTTCATAAACTAAATTTACAAAAACCAAAAATCATGAAAATGTAAAATTTATATTATTTGTGACTTCATTTGGAAATACAGATCATATCAGATGTACAGAAAGAAGTGTTTTCTTCCTTCATCCTCTGTCATTAAAAGTGGTCCATGGGAACAGAATTTGACCTTTGTTTAAAAAGAAACCTTAGGGACTTGGGGATTTGCGACAGTTCTTTCACAGACCCAGTGAATTACCTAATCATGATACCAGCAGATTTGGTGCCATGTAAAGGAAAAAAGTATTTTTTAGATAAACAAGCTATGTAAAGCAGGTCAGTTAGTATGACATAAATATGACTCAAAACACTCATTAAATACATAGTATTAATAAATACAGAACATATAAAATAAAAACTTAGGGTCTTCTGAAAAAAAGTAAGCTTAATTGTTTATTTTCATTGCAAATAGTGATGAATAAGCAAAAGAAATATGTTAGTGACTTGCCTGGAAATAAATACTGAGTCTTAGTGGACAAATTCAGAAATTTCCAATTCAAGAGAAATAAAAGATGTAATAATATTCAAATTGTTTCTTCACATTCCTTAGTACTCTTGCAATTAAGCTGAAACTTTGAGCTAGTTTTGCTTAATACAATGTGAACAAATAAAACTTGATATTTCTAGTCCATGTCCATTTCTCTTATTTCTTTCTCCTTTTCTCTCTAATAATGTTTAGGGAAACTTCAGATTTCATACCTTAGAGATACAAAATAGCTGATCCTGAATTCTTGAGTCATACTATGGAGCAGAACTTGAATGGACCTAAGTGAAACACCTAACATGAACGATAAATAACTTTAGCTGTGTTTCTAAAAATGGAATTGCTTATTACCACTGCACAACAGAGCTAATCTTGGCTAAAACAAGAAGTGCTGTAGATCCTTCATATCTGTGGGCATAAGGCCCAAGGAGAGTGCTATGGGGAGAAAACAGGAAATAATCAAGATGCATAAGGCATATTACTACACTGCAATACTTGATTCATTTTCCCCAAAACACCATTGAACTTCTGCTAAAAACATCCTTCCTTTCAACAAAGGTAAAGGTTTTACTTTATCACTTAAAAGCATGTCAAGTGCCTTTTATGGACTGCCATAATTTTTGCCTAGTTTGTAAGGGCAACAGTTGCTTTTACAGAGGGTATATTTTCATAAAATTAAAGACAGAAAAACACTGAGCAGATCCCACAACAATTTAAGCATTCTAACTAGCACACAGGACTGCGATAATGTGTCCACATCAACTGAGCTGCATAATACATGCAAGAATTTAAGTTTGAATTCTTTTCAGATTTTACTTGTTTATTTAATTTTTTAAATCATGCTTATTTAAAAATCATCTGTAGGGGCTGGGAAGGTGGCTCAGTGGTAGAGTGCTTGTCTTGCATACATGAGGCCCTGAGTTTGATTCCTTAGCACCACATAAGCAGAAAAAGCCAGAAGTGGCGCTGTAGCTCAAATAGTAGAACGCTAGCCTTGAGCTGAAGAGCTGAAGGATAGCACCCAGGCCCAGAGTTCAGTTCCCAGGACTGGCAAAAATAAATTAAAAAATAAAAATAAAAACATAAAAATCACCTGTAGGGGCTGGGAAGGTAGGTCAGTGGTAGAGTGCTTCCTTCACATGCATAGGCCTTGGGTTCAATTCCTCAGTACCACATAAGCAGAAAAAACCAGAAATGGCCCTGTGGCTCAAGTGGTAGAGTGCTAGCTTTGAGCTGAAGGGCTGAGGGACAGTGCCCAGGCCAGAGTTCAGGCCACAGAACCAACAAAAATAAATAAATAAATAAATACATAATCACCTGTAATGAATCCATAAGAAGAGTTGTATGACTGTAATTAACTGTCTGGCGATGATGACCAAATTCTGAAATTAAAAATGAAGCAATAACAAAAACCCTCGAAACACATAACACGGAAGCTCCCAGGGTTTCAATAACTCTTTAAGAGGAAACATTTTTGCTTACATAACATTATTGCAAAAATCTTCAACCTGTTTTTAGCATAACTCTGCTTCATTCAATGCCAAAAATGTTTTTCAATTCCCTAACTTTGACTTATTTATTAGTCAATTAATTTACAAAGTGCCTTTGTGAATTGTTTTATATCTAGTTATTTTACCATTAAGATGAATAGAAGTCCCATGTATATAAACTCCCTTTCCAGATGCCTGATTTGTTATGTATCTAATAGTCAAAAGGATGAACTGCAACAAACCAAGCCTTTGACAGATAAAATTATAATAGTTTAGGAAGCATACATTTCATAGATTGTGCCAAATTTGCATATTACATTGTGTCTGTGTGCGAGAAAAACCTCAATGAAGACCCAACATTTTTAAAAGAGAGATCAGAGACAAAGAGTAATTTCATACTGGTGCTTAGAATAATAAGATGATGGAGCCTAGAACAAACTTCTGAGAGCAGAGTACCCTCTGCTCCAGGTGTCAACTGAAGGTAATCTCTAATTTCATCTATTCCTCAGAGCCCAGATTTGAAGTTATCTCTTGGAAACTAATCACATTTATCAAACATCTACAATGCTAATTGCTATTTCCTAAGACATATTTACATTGTACAGATTTGACAACTGAGGTGAAGAGTAGGAACTTAAGAACATGAGGATCCAACGTTGCCCAGGCATTTCTATCATATAATAAAGGCCATACTGACCAGCATAGAAGTGAGTCCACAGAGCTGTACTTGTCTTGATGATAGGAAGATCTAATAAAAATCCAAGTCCAAATTCTAATAGAAGTTGATGCTAGTTTTTTTTTTTAACCAAAATGTCTGAGTCAGTGTACATGGCTGAATTATTTCAGTCTCCATAGATAAATTGCACAGATTTTAGTATTATTCTACTTTGGAATGGAAGGTACAATAAGACAGCTACAGGCAACAAGATTTGCTATGTTGAATTCATGCTGCACAATCAATAGGAAGGAGGATGTTGGTGGAAAAAAATGCTAAACATCATAATTAAAAATAACATTGACACCTTGCTAGCAAGGACTCAACACAGTAGAAAATATTATTGTTCTATTCTCTGTATGGATTATTCTTGTAAATAATGCAAATTAAAAATTTGTTTAGTTTTTTTTAGTTTATCTTTTATGTAAGAAAGGAGCATAGACTAAGAATCTAAGACACTGTTACATATATCTACATATATACATACATGCACATGTATATGAAAATAGCATTGCTTTCCTTTGAAACACATCCTTGATAAAGAATCTTTCTAGTCACTGAAAATCCAACTTTGGGAAATTATTTAACTCAAGTAGTGAGTAGGTTATTATATAGGGGTTATATCCATCTCATCTTCATGTATTCTGTCACTCTGATTCCTGTTCTGTCAGTAGGAAATTTTGTCTTTTACTATAGAGTTAGTGTACATAAGGGCAAACTGAAAGAACTGAGACAGAGAAGATGATCGTTCTCTGGTTTCAGTTTTCTTTTGGTCGTGGGGCTTGAGCTCTGGGCCTGGGCGCTGTCCCTGCGCTCTTCAGCTCAAGGCGAGCGCTCTACCGCTTGAGCCACAGTGCCACTTCCGGTTTTCTAGTGGTTTATTGAAGATAAGAGTCTGATGGACTTTCCTGCCCAGGCTGGCTTTGAACCCCGATCCTCAGATCTCAGCTTCCTGAGTAGCTAGGATTACAGGCGTGAGCCACCGGCGCCCGGCTATTTTCTGGTTTTTCTTCTTCTTCTTCTTTTTTTAATTTTATTGTGAAAATACCGTACAGAGGGGTTACAATTACATGAGCAAGATAATGAGTACATTTCTTATCAAGCATTGTTGCCTCCTCCTTTGTTTCCCCTTCCCACCTCCCCCCTCTCTGCCAAAGTTGTAAAGTTCGTTTTTCGACATAACAACTTGTACATCTCTCTGGTTTTCAACCCTGCCAATTCTATGCTTCTTAAGCAGAGACAGCTAGTATATACTACTTCTTGGTGTTCAGATCTTCTGAGTGTTGGGTCTCCTCAGCCCTAGGCAAGAGGCAAGAGAATGTTGTTCAAGGCTTTGTTCTTTCATTCCACAATAAATATCCTGCAATCATTCCCAGGACTGTACACATTCCATATAGAAGAGCTTGGGAAGCAATGCCTAGAAGCGAGAATCATGGACCTACTGTCTTAAAAGTTACACTGCTGAAATAAATTTAACTTCCTATATACACAGTGATAATATTTCCACGTGAATATGACCTAGTTTGCTTTGATAAATTTGTCAACCTATAAAATAAAATAGTTGAATGAGAGCTGAAAAAAAAAACATAACTGAAAGACATATTTGTGTTAATCACAGAATGTGATCAAGGGGCAGCTGGTGGGGGGGGGGGGGTCCGGAGTCAGCATCCTGTTTCCCAAAGCCTGTTTTATATCTGTGCTCAGTATTCACCCATCTGGACTTCAGGCATCAGTTAAATTTATCTCAGTTTATATGTAGCACTGGATAATAACTGATAAATATTCTTAAGAGAAAAACTATTCCTTTTTTTTTTTTTTTTGCTGGCAATGAGGCCTGAACTCTGGGCCTGGACACTGTCCTCCCGTTCTTCAGGTCAAGGCTAGTGCCACAGCACCACTTCCAGCTTTTTCTGCTTATGTGGTGCTGAGGAATTGAACCCAGGGCCTCATGCATAAGAGGCAAGCACCCTACCACTGAGCCACCTTCCCAGTCCATTCGTTTTCTTATCTAAGAATTGCTCTATCTACTTTCTGTGCCTCTGAGACAAGCAGAAAAGATAAGATAAGATGATGTTAGGTGAAATGAACCCCAAGATAAAGACACAAGTGGTTTTTTCTTTCTTACTATTGTTTTTAACATAGTTATAAGGTGATTGTTTTGTTGCATTATATGTCCCTCCCCCATGCTATAACCCCTGTTTTCACTGTATTTGATGTTGGTATAATTTGGGGAAGGGAAGGGAATAAAACAAATTGATTAAATAGGGATACAGATGGACCCATAGCAACAATGAGATGTACAAAATGTTATGTTGAAAAACGAACTTTACAACTTTGGGGGAGGAGAGGGGAAGGGCAGGGGTGGGGGGGGAGTATAGTTATGGAGACAGGAGGGCAGGAATGGCAGGAGGAAAAACAAAGGAGGAGGCAACATGCTTTATAAGAAATGTATTCATTACCTTGCTCATGTAATTGTAACCCCTCTGTAAGGTATTTTCACAATTTAAAAAAACATCAAAGTAAAAAAAATTTTTAAAGCATTGCTTATTACCACTGCACATTTAAGCTGACCCTAACTAAAACAAGATAAAAATCTTTGATATCTGTAGCTATATTGCTCAAGGAAGCTTTCAAATGCTACTCCTAAGTTTTAACTTCACTGCAACAGTCTTTCCTGATTCATCAGTCAGTAAAATTTTCCCATCCAAAATAATTCTCTAATGTCTTTTGAGGGATTACTTCCCTCCCCCCCACACACAAAATGTGTTTTTACTCTAGCTCTAAATTCTTGTAGAGAACATGGTTTTGATGGGTAAATAGAAAGTTTAAGTGTTTCCTTCTATTATATGTGCATGTCAACTGCTGGACATCTCAAATTACCAAAGATGACTGTAAACCTACTGTAAGAGCTAGTCATTTAGAGAGGGGGGGAGAGTTAGTTATGTCTTTAACCATCCAGTGTGTTTACTTGTGGATTTATTGACACATTCCAGTTATGATAAATGAGGAAAACCATGCAACCTGTTTCTTTAGGTCTGGTTTATTTCACTTAATTTTTCCACATCTTTTTATTTCCTCACAAATGGTACAATACCATTCTGTTTGATGGAAGAGTAGAATTCTATTGCTTATAAATACCACATTTTCTTTATTCATTTGTCCGTTCTGAGACATCTGGGTTGATTCCATGTCTGGGTTATGGTTAACAACGTTACAATGAACATGGTTGTGCTGGTAGCTTTAGTGTATCCTTGTTTATGGTTTAATGACAATGCCCAGAAGTGGTCATTACATTTCAATATGACAAATCATACAGGTCTCTAGACACATTCATACCAAAAAAGCATATTCTTAGGAAAGGATCACAAAGGCTCAATAGCTACGTGCATATGATCATTTAAAAAATGGTATGTACCCCGCTGTACAGCATCTTTTCAAGAAAATAAAGTTTAAAAATAAATAAATGATATTTATCAAAATGAACTCTAAGAAACGGAAACAAGAGGTTCTTTTTCCCCTTTGTTATTGTTTTTGTTTTCTGTGCCTTTTGTCTTGCTTGTAAGTTTATCTGTTTGGTGGAGGTTAGGGGAAGCACAAAAATGGTGGGACAAAGGGTGAACAGAGGCAGCAGTGCTACTCACTAGACATTATGTTGAACAACTTGGGGGAGGGAGGGAAAACTGGTAGGAAATGAGAGAGGGTGACACTATTTAAAAAGAAATATACTCATTACCTGACTTGTGGATCTGTACATTTCCTTTACAATAACAATGAAAAAAGTATTAGTGAGTAGTGAGAGGGCTCATCTGCTGTAAGGTGTGTTAATTGTTATTTTTGTTGTCTTTCTAAAATCTTATCTCTTTTATATTTTTATGTCACAAGGAAATAAGAAGTATTTTTTTCAGTTACCTAAGAGAGCAAAAATTAACAAAATGATTATAGCATTCTAGCTTTTGTGTCTACCATGCAAATTATCTCACTCTCCAAGTACCTTATGTTTCTAGTCTTTTATTTTCTACATACTTACAATGTAAACTATCATTTGTCTCACAATTTTGAATGAATGGTCATTTTGTTTGGAATAGAATAGTTCAAAAGAAAAACAAGACTGGGATCTTGTACCTTCCTTTCTTCTGGGAAAAGGAAAACCAAACCAAATATTTTTTGCCTTGTCTTCCTTTGAAATGGTGAGAGTAGCTGATCTCTGTTAGGACAGCTCTTGCCCTAAATAAAACTTCTATTTATAATGTCTGCACATAATCCCAAAATGGAAGGAATAAAGAAGAAAATTATATACATAGAGCTTTAGTTAGTAAGTATAATCAAAACCACAAGTGAACTGGTCAACCAGAAGAATGGGGAGTGGGTAGGGTTAGGGAGTTTAATACTCTCAATATAAATAGGTTGTTCCAGGAGTTCAATGTTAGGCCACTCTTGGACCTATTCAATGGGGAAGAAACTATGAACTATCAGTAGCTATTACTGCACAACTGCACACATGTGGTCTGCTCATTTCTTCTCCAGTGAAAGAGAAAGTGAGTGAGGCTGGATGAAGTCACCTTGCAAGTCTCATAGCAAAGTGGAAGCACATCAGAGAAGAACCAAAAAGTAGGTCCAGGGACTTTCCAGTTCTGGAGGCCTAACCAAGCTACTTTATGTATCCGTGATAGATGTCCCTGCTCTTAAACTTTGCTGTCTGTAACTCTTCCAGATTGAGCAGTTAACATGAGATTGATGATGGCGATGATCCCCTTTACCAAGGTCACAATGACAAGAAACAACATTATTATATACAACATAAAACAACCCTTAGAACTTACTCCTTCTGCTTATTTCTTGATACTTACTCTACTTACCAACAACTATTGCTCCAGCAATACCAGGCTTCTGATTATTCTCCCAATTTTGACACCTGAAAAACTATTTGTCCTGTGTGTTCCCAAGACCTAAGCACTTCTTTTTCTTGTTGTTATTGTTGTTGTGGGGCTTGAACTCAAGGCCTAAGCATTGTCCTTGAGCTCTTTTGCTCAAGGCTAGTGCTCTATCACTTTGAGCCATAGCTTTACTTCTGGTTTTTGAGTGGTTAATTGGAGACAAGAATCTCACAGGGACTTCTCTGCCTAGGCTGGCTTTGAATTGCAATTCTCAGATCTCAGCCTCCTGAGTAGCTAGGATTACAGGCATAAGCTACTGTCTCCTGGCTTGGCACTTCCTTTTTTTTTTTTTTTTTTTTTTTTCAGTGATGAGACATGAACTCTCAGCCTGGGTGCTTTCCCTCAGTTCTTCAGCTCAAGGTGAGTGCTTTACCACTTGACCCACAGAGCCACTTCTGGTTTACTGGTGGTTTGGAGATAAGAGTTTTTCGGCCTTTACTGCCGGGGCTAGCTTTGAACTACGATTCTCAGATCTTGCCTCCAAGTAGCTAGGATTACAGGTGTGAGTTCACCTACTTTTTTAATGCTATCTTTCCAGTGTGTGTGTGTGTGTGTGTGTGTGTGTGTGTGTGTGTGTGTGTGTGTGTGTGTGTGTGTGTGTGTGTGTGTGTTGCTATTGTTCTTGTTCCTGTCCTCAGAGGTACCAAAAATCCCTCAGGGCCTAGGCTGTGTGAGCTTTTTTGCTTAAGTTTAGCACTCTACCACTTGAGTCACAGCTCTATTTCTGGCATTTCTGGTAGTTAAGAGTCTCACTGGCTTTCTTGCCTGTACTGGCTTCCAACCATAATCTTCATGTCTAGGCCTCTTGCATAGCTAGAAATGATCCATCAGCACCTGGCTATTTTATTATTCTATCTCCCATAGAATGTATCAATGTTTTTGCTTACAAGTCTTTATTGAAGACTGCCACATATGATATAACTATTTCTCCTCAAAATTCCAGAAAATGTGTGTGGCTCTAAATGTAAAATACATGATTCATCAATGTGACAACTTTCTGTGTAATGACAGAGTTGATAATCATACTGATGTTTATTTAATATAGACAAAGCACAAATCCTCTTTTGGGTCATTTTAGCTGCACTGCAAAATCATGGAGTGAGCACCATTCCTATCTCCAGCTTAGGAATTAAGAAACTAAAGCCCACAGATCACAAGGAAGTTGTCACCCAATACCAACTGTGAATGTTTTGAGGGCATATTTTGGAGTTATGTATGCCCACTGCCTGGCATTGTATCTACAATGAGACACCCAATACATGTTTGGATAAATGGATGAATGGCCTGTTGAAGAATGTTCTTCAATGACTTTAAGTACTTCATAGAATTCAATGCTCTTGGTTGTACAAAAATCTAGAGTATGAATCAGTGTCATATTTTCTGTTAGATGTTTCCCAATGGCCTTAAAGGCTTGGTCCCAGCCCATGGCAGTATTGGGAGGCAAAGAGCCTTTTAAGAAATGAGGATTAACAGGCATGAGGTCTTTAGGTTGTACCCTTAAAGGGTTTCTGGGACCTTCTCTTGCTCTCTTTTTTGCTTTCTGATCTCCATGAGGTAGGCAGTTTCCGCTACCCCATGCTTCCCCCAGGAAGAGGTCTACTGACCAAGAACTGAATCCTCTGAAACTCTGAGCCCAAATAAACTGTTCTTTTTTATAAGTTGATTATCTCAAAGATTTTTCTATGATAACTGAAAGCTGAGTAGCCAAAGGCAATTTATAACCTCAATGAATTGAAATAATGTAAATTCATCTCAGAATGAGAGCAAATTCCCTCTCAGTCATTCAATAGTTGCTTGTGGAACACCTACTTACTTCAGGTTAGAGTTTTGATATACCACAGCCCTGCCACCTTGGAGCTTTTACTCTACTAAAGGTAGACAAACAATAAAAATAAGTCACAAATAATCCAAGTAGAAAAACTGGGCATTGGTGGCTCATGCCTGAAATCCTAGCTACTCTGGAGACTAATATCTAAGGATCATGCTTCAAAGCTAGCTAAGGTAGAAAAGTCTGTGAGACTCTTATCTCCAATTAACAAGTAAAAAACCTGGAAGTAGAGCTGTGGCTCAAGTGGTAAAACACCAACCTTGAATGACAAAGTCATATAAGATCATTACTCTCTGCATTCAAGCCCCTATGCCAGCACACACACACACACACATGCTCATGCACACACACACAAAATATCCACATATGCAATCTAGTCTAAAATACAGGAGGTAGCAAGGATACATTCTACATGGAGAAGCGTTACCAGAAGAACTTGGGTTTCTGAGGCTGAGCTGTGGCTCAGGAAAATAGTCTATGGTATAGGAAAATTACAAAAGTTGCATAAAATGTACTTATACTAAAAATACTTATATATATCATTTTTTCTAATCTTAAAATCTAATTGGATAACTTATATTTTTATTTGCACAGCCTGGCAACCTTAATCTAGATCTTAGTGAGAAGAAGACCTCTCCTCTATGCGTTCTGTGTCTCTGCTTCTCTACGCCAGTCATTGCTTCCTTATAACATTGCTGCCTTGGACAGCACTTTTCTTTATCTACTCTCCTTCATGGGAAAGTAACTTTAGATCTCACAAATTTTGCCATTGGAGGAAACTAATTTGCAAGTATACTGGGTCTAGAGGAGGACTCTGGATGATGCAATAGGAGTAAAGGTGCAGTGGTCAAGAAGAAATAAGTTCTAGAAGAGACTCAGCTTACCCTATATCTAGTATATGGGTTTGTTGGTCAGGGCAGCTCTCAGAGAAAATATATATATGGCTGAGGAAAGAAAGTGTTGACTGAGAATGTGCAGGCAAAATATATTCCTACTCAGACACTATGCTTATAGCCATGACAGTAATTGATCAACTTGATTCAGTGGCAGATAGAAGTAGGAATAAAAAAGAAATCCCCCAAAGTGAACCTCTCCAATGCAGCTTGCACTGGAAATATATTGCCTATGTTGTATGTCTATTTTTACTTGTTTATTTTATTTTAATGTGTTGCTACTTAAATTAGTATTTCCTTACTTAAACCAGTATTCTTCTTAATTGGTTTAGCATACGCCAAAGGCCTTGAAAAAGATACTCTAAAAGCATGTTCAGTAATGAAAGGGTAGAGCTTCCTACAACCAATTATTTTTTTACAATAATCCACCATCAAGATAGTTTACATTTGGCTGATTACAATGTTAAACTTCTTATCCTGACTTTAATGCTACTTGAATGGACATACACATTTCCTAGCATAAAATTACAATGCCACCTTGGCTGCAGAACTTGGAATTATATTTAAAAACAGCTCACACACCTGAGGTTCACTCTTTCAGAAGCTTTGGACACACTGGTGACAGTACTTTCACAGAATTCAAGTGATTTTGCAATACATCTTGCCCGATAACTGTAATTATGAGGTGTCACCACTTATAGTTGGCTGTCAGGGTGCCAAGGTGGAGAGGTATCTGTGATGAAAAGAAATTTACAAGCAAACTTGAGTGTGAGAGTGTTTTTCTGGCAGGAGAAGGAGAGTGTGTGGATTCTGGTGTTTGGGATTATGGGAAGCTGTTTGGTTGAATAGAAATTGTGCCCAGGGGTCACAGCCAAAACCCATCAGAAACCACACATTACAGCTGGAAGTGTCCTCTGTGTACTCCCCTGTGGAGTTGGGGCGTCTTCATCTCATACATCATTTATTCTTCCCGTGGAGGGATTTCACAAAGGAATAGTCTGGAATAGTTATCAAGCTGCCTATGGGAGCCTCCTGTTTGGGGGCCATATCTCAACCACTTTGGTTTTGCACTCTCCCTTTCTTTCATGACAAACATCTTGTTTGTTAATTTGACTATACAATGATTCTTTTACACTTCTCTGGAGACTGATTCTCTAACCAAATTCAGTAATATTGCTAGGCAAACCTTCAGTGGAGAAGATTGTTCTGGTCCTTTCTCTATCATAACACATGAACACATGCTGGCAAATGGCAAAACAAAAAAGAAATATATCTGATGGCTTTGTCAGTAAAACAGCTTCCTCGTCATTTTCTTCTTAACTCCACTCACACTTGGAATATTCCTCAAAGTGTACTTGTCCCCATGTTTCATGCCTACAATCCTAGCCACTCAGGCTGTGATCTGAGGATCAAAGTTCAAAGCGAGCCTAAGCAGGGAAGTCTGTGAGACTCTTATGTCCAATTTAACCACCAAAAGGCCAGAAGTGGGGCTGTGGCTCAAGTGGTAAAGAACTAGTCTTGAGCAAAACAACTAAGGGGCAGTGCCCAGACCCTGAATTCAATCCTCAGTATTAGCCCCCCAACACACACACACACAAAATAATCTATTTTGAGATCTCATGGCTCATACCACTAAAAGACTGAAGATTCAAAGAATAACTGGAAATTTAAGAACTCATGTAAAGACAAGCTCAAATGCAAATGATTTACTTTTATTTACTTACTTTGTCAGACAGGGTTTCACTATGTAACCAAGGCTGGTGTCAAATTCACCATCCTCCTGGCATCAGCCTTCCAGGTGTTAGCATTAGAGACATGTGTTGCTGTGCTTAGGGGAAATGAGTGTTCATTCTCTTTACTTTCAAATAGCTATATGTACCTAGTTGAGATGTCAGACTTGTTAGTCTCAAGCCTTGAGTAACGCCTCAGATACTGGCACCTGTTATTCTTTGCATCATTCAACTTGAACATAGCTCTCAGAGCACCCACTGGGTGCCAAGTACAGTGTGGGCGATGTGAGAAGACAGTTTTTATAACCTCTCATCATGGTCTTGAGAAACAAGTTTGCATTTTGGAATGTTTTGACATGCTCCTACAGAGACACTTCTTCCTGGTACTAGATGCATCTATAGCAGGAGATCTTTCCATTCCCAAGCCCTCAGGTCACTGACCCACAAGGGAGCAGCCTCACCCTTGAGCTCTGAGCTCCTGAGTTCACTAAAGATAACCCGAGGCAGGAGGGGCCTGGACTCAATCCCAGAGTAGATTTGTTCTTTTTGTCCATTAGCCAGGGCGCTATTAAGGAGAGAAGGCTAGTGGTGGCTCAGCTTGTTTTGGAATCCCTCTCCTCCCCAGCTTTTGTTGTATGTCAGCTCAAACCCCTAGCAGGACATGTTGGGAGAAAAGCTGTCACCATAAAAGGTTCAGCTGCCTTGCAGTACAAGTAGCTCTGCCAGTTCCTCTGGCTTGGCCACTGGCATCAGCGCCATGCCTCCATTTAGAGGAAAATGAAAAGGGGAAATGAATAGACTTAAGCCCTTTTACATATCCTTTTCAAGTACACCCCACCTCTAGGCACCCACAAAATGGCCTCCTCAGGTTTTTCTTGCCTCCATTTCTGGTAAGAAGACAATGTGGGGGGAGGGTAGAAAAGAAATACTGCTGTTAAAAATGTGAAAGGATTTTCTATACTAATCCAGAATGCTGCTTAACAGAAGAATAGGGAAATTTCCCCCTTTCATAATATTAATTTATGTAGGGCCTGCCCCAGTTCCTTCCTCTGATTCCATTTGAATTACCACTTAGCAAAATGCAGTTTTTATTTCCATCGCAAAGATCTTTGTAAGCCTTAGGGAAAGTAGACAGAGGAAGTAAACTCATTTCTGCTGCCTTTAAAAGGGTAGCAGTCAATCATCAAGCTGGGAATATCCAGATAGGAGGTAGAGAGTAGGTAAGAAAAGGCCAGTATTTAGAAAGAAAGATGTATTCTCTGTGCTTTTGAATTTTGCCAATTTCTACATATCTCTCTGTCTCTGTCTCTCTGTCTCTGTTTCTCTGACTCTGTCTCTCTGTCTCTGTCTGTCTGTCTCTGTCTCTCTGTCTCTGTCTCTGTCCCTCTCTTTCTCTTCAATAGGCTGTTGATTTGCAATGAACTTGCCTCCTTACCCTCCTGGGGCAAAAGCACTGTAATGCCATTGGACTCAAAGCTAACTGTTTCCTATTCAGCTACTTTGAAACAAGACATAGATCATCACTAGCTATAACTTTCTGCATAGTTTGTTAGAGAAGGTGGCATAAAATAAGACCAATGGAGTGAAACGTTGCTGGCATTATGGAATCTCTTTCTTCGTGGGGTATATCTGTACCATTGCTACAGACAAGAATTTCCTATCAGGTGATCTCATTTTTTTTTTTAGATTACTGAACTTCCTAAGTCTTTCATTTTCTCTGAGCTCCTAAGTCTAGTTTATTACTTCACTATATTTCCTTTAATGTATATGGTTGGGATCAAGCTTTTCTTTGTTTATGATGAAAAACAACTTGAAAAGCAGCACAGAGAGACATGAAAGGGCATTGTCAAGACCCTCCTGTGAAACCCACAGCCCCTCCAGTCCTCCCTGAGCCCGCCTTTTACCTTTGTACTCCATGCTCCTAATGATCAATGGACTTAACCTCATCTTTGAATTCACTCTGCAACACCTAGTAAAATAAACTGTCCTCTAACAAACTCTGTGATTTTTTTCTCAGGCACATATTTTCACTTCCTATATAAATAAATACTCTGTGATATGGGCTAGGACTATCACTTTCTGTTAGAGCACTTGTTTCCCATCCCCTACGTTCTATCCCTAGCACTGCAAAAGTAGAAAAAAGAAAAAGAAAAACTATGCTATGAATATTCCCTTATGCACCTGTTTCTCCCAGTGAGAAACCTTGTCTGGAACAGGAGTTGTGCCTTTCATCTTTAGTGCTGTGAAGCCTGGCACACAGTGGAGAGTCTGTGTTTTCCCCATAGGCTGAGAATTCTCCCAACCTCTTTCTTACTCTCCTATTTTGCCCAAATTTCTGCTAATTGACCCAGAATACTTTTCTTTATCTTCCTGGCCCACTGAGATAATAATGCCCACTATGAAACCTCTTTGAGTTTGGAGTGATAAGAATATTAAACAGCCCATAGGGAAGTGTATTGAATTTTTTTATTTAAAGTATACACATACATGGTAGCATTTTTATTGTTTTGTAAATTGGATGCTCCTAAGCTTTTTCCAACCCAGAAGCAGAATCCCAGACTCAAATTATCCTGAAGCAATTTACTTAATGAATGTGTTGACATTCTTTTTCCTCATTTGTGAAAGGCCAGCATTGAATAAGAGGTTCCCCATTTTCTTTCAGGTCTGGATGCTCCCTGAGGACTCATCCCAGTGTAAGGGGCAGGTAAAAGTTGTGCTGGGAAGAAGTAATCATAGAGGCCCACCCAACCCTCATAGACTTAAAGGAGCAAAATCCCTCAAAAGGCTATTTTGATTAGTACTCATGGCTGCCAGCTGAGACTCCAACCACAGTGACAAGGGCGGAGGGATAAATTGCCTTCCTCATTAAGAACCCAACTTGAGAAATGTCCTAGGGTAAAGCCAGGAACAAATACTCAACACCAACCATCTTCTCTATAAATCATTTCTTTCCTTCCTCTTTATGTTATCTAATGCAAGCTTATTTTAAAAATCAATTTATTGGAGAAAAAAACTGCAAGAGTATGAGAGGAGTGACATTAAAAAAAAAGTACCAACATCAAATACAGTGAAAACATTGGTTATACCATGGGGGAGGGACATACAAAACAACAAAATAAATCACATGGTACCTTATAAATGCGTTAGAAACAATAGCAAGGAAAGAAGAAAACACTTATGTCCCTTTCTTGGGGTTCATTTTGCTTAACATCATCTTATCTGAGCTTTTCTGTTTGTCCCAGACATATACTAGTTATTGCAAATAAGGGAAACCATGGGACCTATGTTTCTTTGGGTTTCACTTTCTGTATTTGATGTTGGTCTAATTTGGGGAGGGGAAAGAAAAAAACAATGTTTAAATAGGGATACAGATTGACCCATTGTAACAACGAGATGTAAAAGACGCTATGTCAAAAAACGAACTTTACAATTTAGGCCAGGGTGGGGTGGGGTAGCTGAGGGGGTGGGAGGGATGGGATAGTAGGGGAAAATCAAAGGAGGAGGCAACAATGCTGGATAAGAAATGTACTCATTACCTTGCTCATGTAACTGTAACCCCTCTGTACAGTATTTTCACAATAGAAAACTCATTTAATAAAAAAACTATCTAATTTTCCTTTATTCATAAATCATAATTACCATTAAACATATGATTCTATATTGTTCCCAAACTCTGCTTGCTGAAGATTGTGATCATATCTTCCATATCATTGTATTCCCTAATAAAGCAATAAAGATTATCAATAGTGAAAAAAGTACATTTTACCTGACTTATGTAACTGTAACCCCTCTGTACATTACCTTCATAAAAACAATTAAAATTTTTTATAAAATTAATATATTGGATTTTCTTCACTAAACAATAACTGGCAAAAATAAGCATGTTCTATCTTAGAATAAATATATCAGGTGCAATCTTCCAAAAGGTAGTCAATGAAGTAATAGTAATGAAATTATAGTATACAGTCATTATAAAGCTTAAAACTTTTGTGATTTATTTGTACAGACTTATTTTAAATCAGGTTTTTCAAAACATAAAGCAAATGCAAGTAATGTCCAATAGAAAAGCATTAGCTGGTAATGTAGCCGTGAAATGACTATTATCATAATTGCATTTTTGAAAAATACTTATCTGTGGATTTACATATGCCACATCAAAAAGAAATAAAGATCTTGAAAATTTTCCAGTAACATGGCATTTAGGAAACAATATTCTAGGCTTTTCTGCTTTGTTTTATTTATTATTTTTAATCATAGTTTGTTAAAATATTCAAAACCATAAAATTAATTCATATGAGTAAAAATTTCTTTTATATGTAGTACATACATATCTATATATATATATATATATATAAAGGAAATTTCCATTTTGCTTAAATGTTTTGACATTCCATTTAGGAGATGTTAGTAAAAGAGAAAGCTCACTTACTCTGTCATTTAGTATCTAAATCCTTCATGGCTGGCACACATAAACATGGAAATTATATCTGAAAGTACTTTCCCTTGGCAAAATTCATCCATACACACATGTGTATGTGTGTTTGCCCTTTGTCAACTGGCTGTACCTGTAACTTTTGTGTGTGTGTGTGTGAGTGTGTGTGTGTGTGTGTGTGTGTGTGTGTTTTGCTGGTTCTGGGCTTGACCTTAGGGCCCAGGCTCTGTCCCTGAGCCTCTCTGTGCTTAAGGCTAGTGCTCTAGCACTTGAGCCACAGCACCACTTCTGGCTTTTGCTGAGTAGGTTACTAGAGATAAGAGTCTCATGGACTTTCCTGTCCAGTCTTGCTTTTACTCACAATCCTCAGATCTCAGCCTCCTGAGAAGCTAGGATTATAGGCATGAGCCACCAGTGCACAGCTAACTTTTTGTGTTTTACCCATGAACAAAAGCTATACTTATATTATTTTGAACTCTGTATCAAAATCCAATTTCCTTCTTTGAAGTTACTATATGTTTAAATTGGAAACAAATTCATTCAAAGATGGAAATTCCTGTGTACAGGCTACATTATTTTTAAGGAAATCACTGAACTTAATGTATGGAGACATGTATTATTGTTTTATTTCATTACTTTATTTTGACTTCTGTTACTACCATACTCTATCTTCTCTTTATGTTCTCCTTGAAGATCTCAGTTCTTCCCCCTTTCCTTCTTTGCACAGCAATGTCTGTGATGCCTCCCATAAAGAAGTTACATAGGATGCTAGTTCCATGGGGAGTCTGGGCTCTAGTCACCCTACGTTGTTTTCAGCAACCAAATCCTATTATTTGCCTGAAATTCCATCAATAGGAAGGAACTGACTTGTGATTCATTACAAATCAAGAATATTTGTGTATATTTTGGTGGGTAGTTGAGTATGTATGATCTTAAGACAACCACTGACTTGTGAAAAACTTTGTTGCCTTCTTTTTTTTCGTTTTTTTAATAAAAAGCATTAGTAAATGCGTCTCACAGTCAGGAGCCTCTAATGTCTTCCCCCATAACTGACTTTACCCCAAGAATGCTCACTAAGACAACAAAGAAACTGTACTAAGGTTAAGAGGACCCTGACCGACCTAAGTGAAATTGTCAACCCCCCAGAGAAGCATTAATAGTTCATTGGGCATGGAAGATGTGTGGCAAAGTAAGAGGAAAAGGCTAGTAACCTTTAACATTAAGAAAAATAACTATTATTGTGACCAGTGTAGCATGAAGCACAAACAGAGTACTCTATGGGCAACAAAACCTAACATGTAGCCCACCAGAGCAATTAATAAAATGAAAGCACCGTTTCTTGCAAATGGATATGCAGGAGAATAATGGTGCAGGGCTGTGCTGAGCTGTCATGCATCAGATACTACATCTGTTATGGAAATCAGGGGAAGTGGGGGCCTTTTGTTCTTGCGAGAGCCCTCCCAACAGGGATTTGGCTGGAGTAGATTTTCTTGTTATTAAACATGATTTCTAGCTAGTCGAGAGCAGATGCTTTTGCAGCATTTGGAACTAATAACCAACCTTCAAGTGTATGCCACCCCTTAAAGAGGCTGGTACTGTTGGAGAGACCAATTTCAGCTCAGAGATAATGTGTTCAGTTCAGTTTCTACTTTGCACATGAATGACACTTGATACCAGATGAGCCTTCTGGTGGGGTTTTGCTGAATACAGCCAAACAATGACACTGGTCCCAGAGAATATCAAATTGCAACCATGCCTATCTTTGCCTCAGAGTGAAGACTGGATTCTTGAGGGACCACTCGGAGCCAACTCTGCAGTGGTAGACTATAGTTGGAGACTGGGGAATGGAAGGAGATGTGCAAATTTACACTGAACATGACAGGTACTCCAGCCATGTCCGTCCCAGGCTCTGACCTCTGGGCTATGACTTCAGTTGAATAATTCATGAGTTCTCAAGTCACCACCTAATTCACTAAAGAAAAGCATGTCTTCTTGGCAAACCATTTAAATTAAACTCTTCAATATCTTCTCTATGACATTATAATTTTATTTTTGTTAAAAGACAACACATTGATTTTGCATAAGTAAGACAACAGCAAAGCAAAACAAAACAGAGCAAGCATTGACTCTATTCCATAATATAGACAAGAAGGAAATTCGGGTCAAAAATCTTTGTAGTTATAAATGAAATTCAACTTAACAAGGCTTTATGTCTATGACTTACAATCAGTATGTGAACTTCTCTAAAATACAAAGGCTACAGGGCTGGGAAGGTGGCTCAGTGGTAGAGCGCTTGCCTTGCATGCTCAAGGCCCTGGGTTCGATTCCTCAGCACCACATAAGCAAAAAAAGAAAAAAGCCGGAAGTGGCGCTCTGGCTCAAGTGGTAGAGCGCTAGCCTTGAGCTGAAGAGCTGAGGGACAGCGCCCAGGCCCAGAGTTCAGGCCCCACGACTGGACCAAAAAAAAAAAAAAAAAAAAAAAAAAAAAAAAAAATACAAAGGCTACAAACAACAAATTCACTGTTACAATATAAACACTTGCTGGGAAAAAAATATGAATCCCTATGCCAATAGTGCATTTACTTTGTAATTCATCTTACTACCTTCTTAGTTTTAGAACTGTCCTGTAATTACATTTACCTCCTTGGGAACTAGACAGCAATCCAGGAAGGAATTCTATACCAACATTGATGTTCCTTGAATTCACAGTGTATCTGGAATTTCTAAATATACTTATCCATATTTTATTATGATTTTGCCCAATTTTTAGAGGATATATTTCCAGCCTGTTTATTGAATTCTTGGAAAAAGCATGTATCTAGCTTTGACCTCCTCATCCCAAATTGCCACCTATGATTCTCTGTGGCTTGTTCCATAAACAGCTGTCCCACACTGTTGAGTTCTTTTTTATGTTGATCAGACATGGAGCTTGACCTTGGAGACTGGGTACTGTTCCCAAGCTTTTGTGCTCAAGGCTAGCACTCTACCACTTTGAGCTACTTCTGGTTTTCTGGTGTTAATTGGAAATAAAAGTCTCAGGGATTTTCCTGCCAGGGCTGGCTTTGAACCACCATCTTCTGAATAGCTAGGATTACAGGTATGACCACTAGTGCCCAGCGTTCAACCTTTTGAGTTTTCAACTGCACTATAGGCAAACCTCTTTAAAAGATTCAGTTCAATTAATTTATAATTAATCCAGGGCACTTTGTTTGAATGTGATCAAAGTGTTCAGTTGATTGATGAAATTTGCTCCTGAGAAATAGGAGGTAAGCTATTGTAGGAGAAATTGTAGGTAAGCTGTTCCAGTGAATCCTTTCCAACATTACTATAAAATGGTTATTGGATTTACTGATATACAGTATGAGTAATTTACATTAGTAAGTTGATTTCAGCTTGCTTTCTGTTTTTTCACATGCTTAATGGGATTTGATTGGATCCTCACCACTATTCACAGAAAGTAGTAGGTGAGTTTTATTACCCTCATTTTCCAAATAGAAAAATTGAGCCTGTGGTCAATCAAATAGTTCACTAGGTATTATACAGCCAGAAAGTGGTAACAGTAGGACTGAGACTTCTGCCTCAATAAGAAAGGATCCTTAAAAAAATAAAAATAAAAAGCATACTTTTAACTTGTCTTATGTCAATGTTATTTTGAAAGTTAAACTGATATTTTATTTCTGAGAGCACAGTAAAATTCTTGTTAAAACAGCCAAGGTAAATGTGAATTTTCTAAGCCAAGGCTGTCTTTCTATGGCTGCTAAGACATTGCTATGTTTAAAGAATACTGGCTATAAGAAAGTTTTCAAATGGTATGTACACAGAGATTCCATATACTGGTGATCTGTAAAGAGGTAGTGAAGACCTATCTTCTTTTATTATTATTTTACACAAACTGTGTTGTTAACCCTAATGCCCTGGCCAGTTTCCAGAGAAAGGATTATAATTTGCCTTGCTAAAAAATGCTCCCTGCTGCTTTAATTAGATATGGTATTTCCCCACCCCTTACACACAGTGTGGGGAGCCGCTCTGTCCTGTCAACCAGCTGCTATCACTCACTGTGGGAGGATAAAGCGATTCTTCTAATATCAAGAGACAAAGCAATCGCCTCCAAGCTGCATTTCCAAACAATTTATAAACTTAAAGAACTGCTGATTAATATTTTAAAAATTAAATAATAGAGTAGGAAAGGAGCTTTTCAGATGATCTCTTTAAGCTGGATCATAGAGAAGCCACATCCACAGGAAACAAAAGCACCAAATTAATTTAACCAACCCTGATTTGAAAATTCTACCCAATTCTGCTAGGAAAAAAAAAAATCCAGACCACCTGACTTTTGCAGAAATGTCTATTTGTTATTTGATTCTGTGGCAAAAACAAAAGTTCAACATAATCCTAAACCTTTATCAAATGATAAATAATTGCATATTCTTGTGTGGCATCCTAAATTTGAGAGGCAAGCATTGACTTAGCTCAATAAAACGTTTAAACCAAAGAAGTAGAATAAAAATAGTAGAAAAAAATTCCACATTTTGCAAGTGGATTTGTGAAAAAAAATGAAATATTCATAATGTGTTACTGTAAAACAGTTTTCCTGGGATTATGTACAAAAGGCTATATCCCATATGGTGTTCCAGGCTGGCATCCCGGAGAGCTGTCATAAGGTAAGAGCTGGCTTGACAGAGGCAGTGCCCATCTGCAGCTGGGGTGCTGCCACCACTGAGAGAGCATTCTCCATAACTGGACATGGCACAAAGGCTAGATGCTCCTCCCCGAGTTCACACAACTAGGTCTTTTGCTTGATAATCAGGATGGCCATGTCTAACTCCACCTCTCAGCTTGTGTGGGACCCTGCCTCCCCCATTACAAAAAAGAAATCCTAATTAGGAATGCATCCTCCATACTTAACATATCTGTGGATTGCTTTGATTCACAAGGATCCCACCATTCACAGGGGTCTCCCTCTTCTGTTTCCCTCGATCCATTTTCTCCCTTTCTTTTCTCATGATCAACTAAGGCTAGAATTTGAAAACTTGAATTCAAGAAATCACAAGTTGCCTAAATCAATGGAGGTTAAATGGCAGACATAAACACATGATGTGTTCGTAGTTTAGCACATGGAACTTCCCTTACACGCCTTGTATTCAAGAAGGTTACCGTGATGTGGGAGACGCTAGTGTAACATAGTGTTCTGTGAAAAAACAGAGCATTTATTCTCAGATAAATGTGGCGGCTCTTACAATTTGTAAATTATAGCAATATCAAATTTTAAGAAATTATATCAAGGTCAAGCTTAGGATGCCTTCCAGTATTTATATCTTCAGAAGAGTGGCTAGATTGTTACACAGACACTAAATTAGCTCAATAAAAGGACAAGCTTAGTTGGGTACCAGTGGCTCACACCTGTAATCCTAGCTATTCAGGAGACTGAGATCTGAAGATGACAGCTGAAAGCCAGCCAGGACAAAAAAGTCTGCAAGACTCTTACCTCCAGTAAACTATTCAAAAAAGGCCAGAAGTGGAGCTGTGGCTCAAGTGGTAAAGTACTAGCCTTGAGCACAAATAGGCTCAGGAACATCATCCAGGCTTTTAGTTCAAGCCCCAGGACCAGCAAGACCAGAGTGTGTTGTGCAAAGACAGAAGAGTGATTTTCCCAGTCATCCAATATAGACAAGATGTCCTCTGAATTGAAGTCCAAATAAGGGGATTGAAATACCTTGTCCCTACCCAGATTCAGCAGTCAGGAATGATATTGTTTTCAGGAAAAAACACAGGGCCTCTGACATTTTTTCCATTCAACACTTTGAAATCACTGATAAAAATATCAGTAAGGTCTTTTCTGTTATTAAAACTGAAAATTAAGTTTACTAAAGTTATGTTGAATTCTACCTAAAATAAAAACAAAATGATTTTTTACCTTAAACTAGTCTTTGCCATAACCTTATTATGAATATTAATAATAGCCTTTTAATGCCTGTTGTATGTTAAAAAAAATCATCATGCCTTAAGGTGCTAATAAGTAATATTTATTAAAGACAGGATTTAAACAAAGTGAAAAATTATAATTATAAATCTACTAATAATAATGGTGTATAAATTTTCGAAATCGTAATCATATTA
This sequence comes from Dipodomys merriami, assembly GCF_024711535.1. NCBI lineage: Eukaryota > Metazoa > Chordata > Mammalia > Rodentia > Heteromyidae > Dipodomys > Dipodomys merriami. The sequence continues at coordinate 62,557,017 of NW_027202270.1, read as the reverse complement.
TATAAGAAACAGCTCATCTGGTAATAAATGAAGTAAAAAACTTGGTGTTTCAAATGACATTGACTTAGCCTTTTAATACCATAATACCCTCCAAACTGTTTCTAAATATCTCTAGGTATTACACCAGTTTTGCTCACAAGTCTGCCTTCTAGAGTATGTTCCCACTGCCATAATTTTTTCTGTGGCTACTACTCCTTCTGCTATATCACTGTTCTACAAGGTATTTGTAGAGATATATTAGCAGGCTTGCTGCTACTACTACTGTGTTTCTGACGTTCCCCAAATCTCTCTCTTCTGAATCACAGCAGTTCCACTCACTATGAAAAGGAGGAAGGAAGCCTCCTCTTCCCAAGAATATTCTTCGTCTGTTTTCATTGATCTCCAGAACATCACTGTACATTTCCAGAGGCCTAGTGTGACTTTTCAAAACTGGCACTGTGGTTCATCTGCTGAGATAAACCCTTAGAGTGTAGGGATCCTGTGAGATAATCCTGTAGCATTTAAGAAAATAATGCCTTCAGATTCCCTCCAAAGAATGAATGGGGACCTACTTTATCTGTGAAATTAAAAGTGCATTTGAGGAGATTTTCTTAAAGCAGATCATTCAGGGTTAGGTTATACAAAAGGAACAAACAATCCCTAACTCTTAGTGGCTTATAAAAAACTCGAAGATTAATTCTTAGTCATATAATCCATTCATCATGGATTAGCTACATTTTAGTCATGAGTTTATGGGTTTTAAATCACAGATGAAAGGTCGTTTGGTGATTGGAGGGGCTCTTCTTGGTAACAGCTTGTCCCAAAAGCTGTTGCAGCCACTACTTTGTATGTCGTTTGTTGGGAAGACAGAAGGGGAAATACTTGTAAATTTAATACACACTGGCTCTTAATGCTTATGACCAATAGTGGCATATGTCACTTAAACTCACAATTTACTTGTCAAGTCAGGTCATACCTAAGTCTAAGAGAGCACTCTGACCCTGTGCCTAGAAGGCAAAGAGCTATAAATACTTGACTAAAACAGTGATTACTATTACTTAAAACAATATCCCACAACACTGAATTGGGATTTTTGCCTCTAGTAATAGAAAAGTAGTCACAACTTTTGACAGGTTTTCTGCTTCTTTCACCACTTAATATTTCAATAGCTCTCAAGAATTGGTATCTACATCAGACTGAAACTTATGATTGTTTACTTGGTTCACAGGTATGAATGGCAGGATACTGAGGAAGTTAAGGAAGATAATAGGACAGAGATAAAATCTGAAAAGAATCTAAAAGGGCAGGAAGGCCTCAGATTTAATGATGTTCCTGGGGTTATGGTGGCTCAAGCCTGTGAGCTTCGCTATTGAGGAAAATAAAACTAAGATCTGCAGGCTCACACCTTGAAGCCTGCCTGGTAGAAAAGTTCATGAAACTTTACTCCTAAAATAATCAGCCTAAATCAAGCCAGGACGTGTAGCTCAAGGGTTGAGCAAACAAGCAAGCTGAGCAAGTGCAAGGCCCTTAGTGCAGACCCTACTAAGGCCCCCAAATAAAGTTAATGAAGAAAGTCCTGCAAATCGCCTACATGGAAACACAAAGGCAAGGGTGTGAAGGCAGTGGTGGCGACATTGTTTCACTGTTGGGTCTATAATACAGTAATCATTGAGTGGCAGTTAGGAAACATTATAAAGGGCCAAGATAAAATGTGGTCTTTGTGCTACCCAGAATAAAGGCTCACATAAAGTTTTCGAAGATAAGTTTCTGATTGCAATGTAAGAAGATAAACCTGATCAAGAAATTGATGGATTAGAAGAAGAAAGACTGATAGAGGGAAAGCAATTAGTGCATTAGTGCTGTCAGCAAGGTCTAGACAAGGACAATAGCAAGGATGTTGACTTGGCAACATTTTAGACAATCCAGTGTATGAATGAAGGAAATCACAAAGACAGTAACCAGATCCTTGCATCTTTAGTCCTTTTAACACTTCTAGATTAACAGCAATCACTGAACAGACTCCTCTGTGTGTGTGTGTGTGTGTGTGTGTGTGTGTGTGTGTGTGTGTGTGTGTTTTCATGTATGTGTCTAAAGGTGTAGGTAGGACAGTGAGAAGGAGAGAGAGAAAAAAATAGCAATTTCAGGTTTTTATCTGACTCAGTTTATGTCTGAAAAGACTTTCATAAAACCTTTTTCATCTAGTTGTGGAAATTCACAAGACTCAAGTTACTATTAAGGTAAATTCAGTCTCTAATATTGAGTAGTGTTATTCTGATGATCGTATTTTTTTCTTGTTATATAATTTTTGGCTGATCTAGTAGAACCACTGTGAGCTTTCAGTATTTTGTTCTTAAAAGTCTTATTTTGGCCTTGTCAATTCAGATCGTCCTAAAACATCACAGGCTTTGGCTTTTTATTTATCTGGCACCACCAATATTTCTTTTATCAGTTCGAATTATACCACAGGGTTTTTTTCCTACCAAACATTTTTATTTGACTTACCAGATATATTAATGTATTTCTAGAAATAGAATATTAATAATTATAAACATTTTCTTTCAATGTATTCAAAAGATGTTTGTTCATGGCATTCTTCCAATTGACAACTTCAGAGTGTCCCCATGATGAAGTGTAATTTCGCCAAGTCATCAAGGTTGAAGGATGAGCTATGTTTTCTCTCCTCCATTCTTTGTGTCTGGTAGCATTGGGTAATAACAGGTAGTAACCGCTCTAATAAAATTCTCAAGTGCTTATTTTATTTCTGCTCTCCTGTTTCTTGTACAAACTATCCATAATCTGTACTAACATCATAAAACATAACTCAAAACATTTGCATTTTATACCCAAAGACTTCAGAAGTAAAATCATTTTATAGTAAGGATAGATAGTCATGGTGTCATCCAAAATGTTGTTGGGAGCTCTACTAAAGCCACAGTGCAGTGTATAAAAAAGTGGATAAATTTTAGAAGAACAATGTTTTGAAGAATTCCAGTACTTTTATTTTAGAATACATGGTTTCCTTTATATTTGTCAGTGAAAGTCAATATAGATTAACTGAACTAGAATATGGTGATGTCAGTGTCACGTGACATGAGAGAGTCTATTCATCTGCAGTGCTATGCAGGGAAAGTAACTTGTTGTCACCCAGGACTCGGGGTCACATTTGGCCTGGCTCCTCCAGTGACTGCATGACTAAACATCACTCTTGGGTTCACTTGCCTCAAAGACTGTCAAAGCAATATAAAACTTTAATAAAATAGGGTTGGGTGACCATAGTAATAGATAAATGGACCAGTGAAGTAGAAAATAGATTGCAAGAAGGCATATATATCTATGATGGCATTTGGATATGATGAGTTTGTTATATGAGGAAAAGATGAATGGTTTCTTAAATATGGCTTTGAACATAGGATGTCAGGGGAAGAATAAAATGTGACCTCTCTTCAAACAATACATACACAAAAGTATTTGAATGAATTGAAAACTAAATATAAAACGCTAAAACCATAAAATCTCTTAGAAACAGCATGGACTTAATCTAAAATGATTATACTTTCATCTGTATTTTATATAATAATTATTCAAGCAATAAAAGTAAGTTTATATTTGTTAATATGAAAAGGTATTATTGAAGGTATCTATAGAACCAGTTTCTTGAAAATACAAATAGTGTAATTCTTCTATGTAGTGTCTGTGTGAACATAAGCACATATGTATACACATTCATTTATGTGTATATATATTCGTGTGCACAAATTTGTACACCTGTGGAAAACAAGTGTGGTTCCACATACACATAGAAAAAAGTGAAGACAAACTATTTTTACTGTTTATAAGAGACTGAAAGGAAATGGCCTGTTAGTAATTAAAATACTATTTGTTTTCCTTCTATCTTTTCTTCTATTGCCTATATGTTGTATCACTGCTTTATTTATTTATTTATTTACTTACTTACTTACTTACTTAGTGCTTGTCCTGGGGCTTGAATTCATGGCTGAGGCACTGTCCTGAGCTTCTTGCTCAAAGCTAGCACTCATATCCCTTGAGACACAGTTCCTCTTCGTGCCTAAGTCTCACAGGCTTTCCTGGCTCAGTTAGCTCTGAACTGTGGTCCTCAGATCTCAGCCTCCTGAATAGCTAAGATTACAGGTTTGGAGCTTTGCTTTTAAACAAAGGAATTATTGTGTGGAAATGAAAAATAACACTTATGCCAACCCTTCAAATAAAAATATGACTTGTTGGGGCTGGGAAGGTGGCTCAAGTGGTAGAGCGCTTGCCTTGCATGCCTGAGGCCCTGGGTTCGATTCCTCAGCACCACATAAGCAAAAAGAAAAAAACCGGAAGTGGTGCAGTGGCTCAAGTGGTAGAGCTCTAGCCTTGAGCTGAAGAGCTGAGGGACAGCGCCCAGGCCCAGAGTTCAGGCCCCACAACCAGACCCCCCCCCCAAAAAAAGACTTGTTTTGTCTTAATACTAGTGAAATGAGAGCACCATTAGCTTCTCCAAAAAGTTCTTCCAGACTTCATCTGAAGCCTGACTTCTTGTGCCATGTTATTCCAGTGTGGAAGACAAGGGAGACAACTCTATATAGCCCATGTCAGTTTGAATGTCATCTTCTCTCTACATGCCTGAATCACTGTGGTTTCTTAGAGCATCCTGAATTTTTCTGGTATCATATAGCACAATTTACATTTGAAGCTTTTGGATTTCTTTAGTTAATGCTTTATCATTCCATAGCCATTATTGAAAGGTCTGCTCTGGATGGCTAGCAGACTCCACCCTCCTTACAGCAAAGTCTCCACCCAGTACCTGCATTACCTAGGCAACTGGGACACCTGGAAGAGGTCACATCTGCATCCGTTGAGGTCACATCTGAATTTGATGTGGCCACACCTTTATCCCACCATACCCTAGATAAGGCCTAGCACAGACCCAGACGCCCTCTCTCTGCACTTTTCTAGCTCTTCTCTAGCTCTTTTCTAGCTCTTTTCTCTCTCTTTCCCAGCTCTCTCTCTTTCCCAGGCCTTTCCCAGCCACATGGAGTGCCAACCTTGCCTGGTGCCAGCAGGTCTACTGAATAAACTTACCCCTTACCTGAATACCATGTGCGTGGTGCAGTTCTTACTCAACTACCTCTTTTTAAAACTTAACAATTATGAGGCTAGGGAGTCAGTATGTTTTGGTCTGCACTGAACTCCTGTCATTTGACAGTGCCAGACAGGTAATTAGAGAGTAAGGATTGAATGAATGAATGAGTTAATTGCATGGGTGACTGAATTCATGTGTAGACTAGTAAATAAGTTATTTGAATCAGCAACCACTAACTGCAAATACAAAACTAAGAAAAAATGAGAGACACAAATATTGACCACACATTACCATAAGAGGATTTAAACAGGATATCAAGAGAAGTGGCCAACAAATGAACATTAGCTCCTCATTTTCTTTGAAACCTTTTCCAACAAAAAACAAGCGAGGAAGTGCTGAGTGATGAAGGTCAGATTTGTTATTTACAAAGCTTGCTTGCATTTCCCTGCTATATTTCAGGTCAGGCCTGGCAAGATAACATGATACCCAAGAGATTTCTTCTTTGATTCTGTAAATGAATGCTCTAAAAGAAGCATACCAGTGAAAAACTCAGCCCTCAGACCCTGGAAGGAGCATAATTCAGGGCTGGCCTGAGACAGGGAGGGAAATCAATAGCCTTAACAGTGAATGAGACCTGCTTCTTTCGAGCTCATGTTGGCAAAGGGGGAACCCTCAGGGGCACTGATATTGGCACTTACTCAATCAATTTCCTCTGGCTCTGCTTGATAGCAGATAACAGCAGGGCCGGGGGATGCAAAAGGGTTTGCTTAGCCAGAGAGAGCCAACCAGGAAAGCCCAGCTGGCTGGCAGAGCTGATTTTCCCCGGCTTCTCAGCCATTGGGAGGAAACCCATGGGGCATCTACCAGGCAAGAGACTGACCCTGGGAGCATTAATTATATTCCTGAATTGAAATTAGAGCTGAAGTCCTGAGCTCTCTTTTCATCAGACGTTGTATTTGCCCCATAATGAGGAAGAAATTTAAAGATTTTCAAAGTTAAGATTTAATTAATGAAGCTGATAACTCTCAATAAGCATAAACTTCTCAATCCAACCACTAAGAACAGAAGTTTCAAACCCAAACTTTTTCCTAATCACAGTAGCCTGTGATCTTGTCAAGAAAAAGACACTAGTTTCTATGACAGTATCCATGAATCAAAATCAATAGCCATAAAAGCAAATTTTGTTTTGTTTTGTTTTTAAGAGCAGAAACTATCTGGGAAGAGAAACTTGATTCTTCAGCAAGGAAATACCCTCATCCCTAATCCCCAGTAAATTACTCCCTCATTGGAGAAGCAAGATTCCTTCTTTTTAAACAATGACATCATCTAACCCTTTAGTCACTGCACAGTATTACTGTTTGAGTATTTTGTTCATTTATTTACTTGTTTAAATAAAGCCAATTACGTTAGATGCCAGGCTTCCCTTCCTAACTTTAATTACGGCATCGATCTAAAAAATCACATAGTGGGAAAAGGCTAACTATCTCCTATTCATCCATCTTTGGTAAACAAAAACAATCTCTGTATGTATTTGTTTACCATTCCACAAAAACTATTTTGCCCTAATTTTGAGTATAATACACAGATATTTATTTGATTCATTAAATATTATTTATAGATTATTATATGGCTTTTAGGATATGTCAAAGATAACTAAAACTACAGAAAAGAGTAAGTTTAACTAAAGTCTGCACATCTTAAAAATAATTTTGGATGGTAAAAAATATTAACTTAGTATCAGAGGGGAAATTAGCCTATTTTTTCCATTTCTAGCCATGTGCTAGGAAATAGAAGGCCTAATTATAAACCAGCATTTGCTATTTATAGAGTAAAGCCTATTACTATTCATGAACTTCAGTGCAGGTGTATTCCAGTATTTCCATTGGCTTCTGATTTCTTGCAGTCCCCTGTAGAGAGAAACCCAGAGCAAGTCCACCTGGTCCAGTCATGGACACCCAGACATCAGCCTCACCAAGCAGAGACCTGGTAAGCTCAAATTTTGTTCATGACCTTTGCTGATAGCAAGGACATTTGAGCTTTGCCTGGCTTAAAAAAAGACACTGAAAAACAACTATTTAATTTCAGTCATTTTTCATTCTCTCATGACTGCCCATCACAAAGTTCACAGCATATTTAGCTCTATATTTATTAATACATATTGGTTATACAAAGGGGGGTTGTTGTGGTATTTCCATACATACATGTAATATACTTTGATGAAGTTTACCTCTATATTATCCTTTCTCATTCCTGTTCTTCATGCTTAATATTAAAACCATTTTAAGGAGTTTTAGCATACTAACTTGCAAACTTGCACAAAAGATTTCATGCTGAGCCTCAGTTTCCTCATTTGAGCCCTAACTTAAATAAATTAGAATGAATAAAATAAAATATAAAAAGTCCTTGGAAAATAAACTTAATGTTTTATAGTAATGAAAGTCAATACACCATTTGCACTTCTGCAAATACTTATACTTTCATTGATACAACCTCAAATTGCCTAATCTTTAAGAGTAGTAAACTTTTTTGATTGAAATATATCTAAGGGTAACTGTCTCATTGTTGTTAGTATTCATATTTTCTTCTTTTGCATAGTAAAAACATACTTATTGAAAGAAATATTAAAATACAAATTTTTAAAGCACTCCATCTTCTACACAAATATAACAGTAATTAATAGTAACCATAGTGACTAAAGTCATACGTCTTATGCATTCATATATTGGCTTCAAATGATATCATATTTTTTGAAAATGTTGTCTTTCCTTAAAAATAGGACTCCTATTAGAGGTCTGTAAGAGTTAGTAGCATGTGACAGAATGCTATATAACTTAAAAGAAGTAAATTCTATGTCAGAAGGCATAGAATTGAAGCATGGAAAACATAGTTTCACTACTTAACACCTCAGAAAACCCTATCAGCTACAAAAGATATATTTTTGTAAAGGCAAAAAAGTATCTCATACGTAATACAAGATAAATATATTTATATATGATTGAAAGTAACTATCTGTACAGATGAAAAAAATATACTTTTATAACTTAATCAAGGAAGATATTCTATTTTAGATATATCACAATTTATTCAATCAATTTCCTGTTGAGTTTACAATACTGGTTAAAAAGTGAACTCGCCGGCTATGATAGAGTATACCTATAATTCCAACACTCAAGAGGCAGAGGCAATAAGCAGGATGCAAATGTGAGGTCCATATGGGCTACAACCTGTTTCAAATGCAGAAAGACAAAAAGACATTCTCAAAGGCTAGTTGATGAATTTAGGGCAAATTACTATCTCTGGAGGGATCTTATCTTGCCAACAGTTGGTTTTTATCAATGATAGAGTAGGCTGAGCAAGTAAATGAATAGAAGACTGTAGAAGTGACAACAAAGCTAGCTGCATGGTAAATGTGGCACCAACAGCAAACTGGAGGCACCTCAGTTGTGGCAATGGCGACAGGATCAGCTGGAGCTCTTCAAAGAATGGCTTGGCCAGAAAGATGGGCAGCAGTGGGTGGTAAGAGACAATGGGGAGGAAAAACTGAGGAGAAGAAACTATAGGCCTTGACCCCTGGAAAAGTTCTAGGCAGCTGTTCAAACTATAGGACAAAGGATTAAGTCATCTCAGGTCTGAGAGCTGTAACACTTTTTGTACCCAGCTCCTGGGTCCTGTTTGAAAGAAATAACATTAGAAAGTACCACCTGTTTGTGTTCACTGTTCTTTGCATGCCACCCACTGCTAGTGGAAGTTGAGGATTATCAGGGCTTTCAGTTACTAGGGTCACTGATGACTGAAGTTCAGAACAATAAGCCAATAATCTGAATACCTGGAGCCATAATTCTGTCCTTTAAATCCTGAGGCAATAGGCTTCTAGCTTTCATAGGCTATAAGATTCTAGGACTATTAGTCAAACCTCTAAGCCTTGGACTTTAAGGGTTCAGGACTAAAAAAATGTCTCCTCATCTACTCACAATTCCTTTCTAGGTGAATCCAAACAACTCCACAGACCTAAAGGGTAACAGAGAAATTATGTTCCAATAAGTTTAGGGTAAGTTAAAAATATGGTAAGTCTAAAAGCAGATTTAATAAATTTGCTAGTAGACAGGATACCTTAAATATGTTCAGATCATTTACATTACCCTACAATTGAGGAAAAATTATCCAGTGTAAATACCTATTTTTAATAAAATGTTCAACAGTCATGTAATTGACTGAACACCATACTAAAAGAGAAAATAGAATAATTATACGCCTTTTTTCGTACCACTGTAAAGATTTTTAAAAAATGAAAAACAAGTTGAATCAACATAGCTAGGAAATATCTGTACAGGTTTTCTTGATTTAAATGTCAGCACCTAATTTCTCTGTGCTTCTCCTTCACTGGAAAAGAAAATATTAAGAGTAATTTATTTTTGTTAATTGTGCAGATAAAACAATTAATATAAATAAGCTTTTCCCTTGAACAATATCAGGAGTATAGTAAATAGTATATACAATAGTTTGTCAAATTTCTGTGAATCTCAGACTGTGGAGATTTTCCCTCAGTCTGACTTCTTTAAAATTTAAATAATTACCTAAGACTTTAGTAATGTATTTTTGTGAGTTGCAGATTTTGACACTATAAATAATGTTCAGTTTATTTTGTCTTACATGCACTTTAGAGAAAGGTATTAAGGCATTTACAAACTTTTTTTTTTTTTTTTTTTTTTTGTCGGTCATGGGGCTTGAACTCTGGGCTTGGGCGCTGTCCCTCAGCTCTTCAGCTCAAGGCGAGCGCTCTACCACTTGAGCTACAGCGCCACTTCCGGTTTTCTAGTGATTTATTGGAGATAGGAGTCTCACGGTCTTTCCTGCCCGGGCTGGCTTTGAACCGTGATTCTCAGATCTCAGCCTCCTGAGTAGCTAGGATTACAGGCGTGAGCCACCGGCGCCCGGCTTTACAAACTTTCTTAAAATAAGATTTGAATCTTGTACTGACTGATGAGCCATATAGCTGAGCTATAATTGCTATACATTCTATAGAATCTTTTCCAGTGAAGTTGAATAACTCTCTAAGTTACTCAGTAGCTTTCACTGAAATTTTGGATAATTTGCTAGCCTTTGTAGGATGAAGCAGATAATAATAATATATGACACCTAATGCCACAATTTATAACTATGGAAATATTTCCTCCTGAAACAAAAGAAGTATCAGGTAGGGAGTTTTTAAAAAAACCAAACTCTTACTTCTTTTTGTTGTTATTGGTTGTAGAGCTTGAACTCAGGGCCTGGGTACTGTCCCTGAGCTCTTTTGTTCAAGGCTAGCACTCTACCATTTGACCCACAGCTCCACTTCTGGTGTTTGAATTATTAGTTGGAGATAAGAGTCTCATGGGGACTTTTCTGCCCAGGCTGGCTTTGAACTGTGATCCTCAGATCACAACCTCCTGAGTAGCTAAAATTATAGGTATGAGCTAGCATCACCCAGTACAAAACTCTTTTTTTTTTAAAACATCAAATGTTTGGAGTTTCCACAGCAAGGAAGTCTCCAATTCTACATTTATACCAAGTGATATCTTATAACTTAATTCATTTCTGACACTAACGTGATACAGTAAGAACAAATGCCACAATTTAAAGACTCTATTGCCCAAAATTGATCTAGATTCAGACACCAATCACCAATCTCAGGTTACAACTGCATTTTTAAAAACTAACCAGCAATACACTGGAAGTATTCATACCTCCTTCCTCAGATTCAGTAATTTCTTGGAATAGCTGATGGCTCATAGCTGTATTTACAATGACCAGTTTTTCATAAAAAGTGCAACTTAGCAAGAGCCCAATACAAGTGATGCACTGGGCAAGGGATGGAGTTGAGGATGCTGAGGAGTTCCTAGGCCCTCTCTAGCATACCACTATCATAGCATCTTGACACATGCACTGATACAGACCCTTCCCAAAGAGTGCTGTCTAGGTTTTAAAGGGTGCTTTATTACGTGAAGAGGACAGATGAAAGCATAAGCTGATAGTGATTGAACTGACCTTTACGCCCTTTCTGCTACCAGGAGGTCAAGGAGTAGGACTGAAATTTCTTTTTTTCTTTTTCTTTTTGTGTGTTGTGGGGCCTGAACCCTGGGCCTGGGTGCTGTCCCTCAGCTCTTCAGCTCAAGAGCGAGCACTCTAACACTTGAGCCACAGCGCCACTTTTGGCTTTTTTCTGCTTATGTGGTGTTGAGGAATCGAACCCAGGGCCTCATGCATGCAAGGCAAGCACTCTACCACTGAGCCACCTTCCCAGCCCCTGAAATGTCTAATTCTAGTCACACAAGTATTTTTTTTTTTCTGGTGACCAGTCCCCACTCCTCCTGGACTTACCACATTAGCATAAACTCAGGTGTGACTGAAAAGTATTTATGAGGAATGAATAAAATAAAATAAATACATAAGTAATATAATATAAAATAAATAATAAAATAATAATATAAAATAATACAAATAAATAAATATTAAATAAAATACAATAAAACTTTAGCATTCAAAAGAAAGTATTTAGAAACTGCACCAAGAACTGGAGTAGAGGCTAAATACACATTTCTTATTATGTTTCTGGAGTATTTAGTACTGTAATATTGGAGAAAGAAACAATACCAAACATGTGTTTGGCAAAAACCTCCAGACAACCTGGAACAGAACCCAAATCCTACCATGCTGCCTACCTCTGCTTAATACTGCACCAATGAGGCCCGGGCTTTGCAGAGGGTATTATAAAGCAAAGATTATACTTGCTTTGCAAACACCTGAATAAGTCACATTTTCCTTTTTATCCCCTTAGGTTTGCATCAGCTTTTCAGGGACAATTTTCCAAAGATAAAAAGAAGACACTTGAAAAATAACCTCTCAATTAACTATTAAATCCAAGTTTTTATTTTGAAGCTGCTAACAGCGATTTTGTGTCTTTAAAATCCCAGCAAGGGATTTTAAACCAATTAATTAAGAAAAGCAATTTGGAGCAATATTAAAGTATTAACCAGCCAAATAAATAATTTGTCTACCAGTGTCCACATCAATGTTGATACTTGACTTCTTGATTTTAACTTCTAAATTTTATATCTCCTCTGTATGTACAAGTTTGTAAGAGAAAGTATGATTTAAATTACCTGAAATTATTAAAAAATGTTATCAAACTGTGGACCTACTCAATTAATCTTTAAGTCTAAAGTAATCACTTGCACAGTCATTATGGTTGTATTTTAAATGGTATTAACAATTTCAGTAACCAGATAATTGATTGAACATGAATTACATAGATTAAAATCTATATAATCTAAAAGAGAAATAAGTTATTTTGAAAATAATAATATTTTATTATGTGATGATTAACTCAGCTCTACATGGAGCAGATTTAGTGTGCTACCAAAGCAAATTAATTTTAGGAGAAATGAAGTAACTGTGTATGAACTAACCTTCACATAGTGAAGTCAAGGTTCAGCTATTGCCTAACTGTTGTTATTTAAAGGTGAAGAGTCAAATTAAGCAATATTTTAATCAAGCAGGAAGCAGTAAATCTGTGCTGGATTTTATCTGTATGGAGGACATGTCCCGTATCTCAGAGAATTTAGCTTTGAATGATAGCTTTTTAAATCTTTGCAAAGTCTCAGAGGTACACAGGGAACGTGGGTGTCTCTGCATGTTTTGCCTCAAGTGAAGAACACAAATGTTCCAAAATTGAAGAAGGAAGAGGACCACACATGTAAATGAAAGCTCTTTCAGACATTGAAATAAAACTAATTACATGCATAGAATTCTTTCTGGCCACATGTGCTTTGAAGTAAAGGATGGCAAAGCCAGGAACTTTTATGTGTGAGATACTGCCAGGATAATGTGTCCTCAGCAAAAAGACATGCATAAACTATGCTACAAGTTCCCCTCCAAATCAGTGGAAGAGCAGGTTTTTTTGTTCCGGAGGTTACCCATACAGGAAACAATTGTGTTCTTGAAGATGAAAGCCTGGCAGAGGTCCTGGGAATGAGCCAAAAACTATTAACATCTTCTCACAGGATGTGATGGATGATTTTTTTAAATGTAAAGATAGAGATATAATCTTTGTGTCAGCCACATTTTTTAAAGAAAGTTAAAATATGATACAATATAAAATATTGTGCATTTCAGTATCTGTGAATGAGTGAATTTTAGTGCTATTACTTACCCAATCTAATAGCAATTGCTTTCACACAAAAATAGAACTATTTTTAAAGTCATATTTCAAAATAAATATGTAACAAATTTTAAGTACTATCCTAGACTTATCTGTAGTATATTGTGTCCAATGAAGATTCACAGCTAGTTATTTTGACTATTTTTCACACAGTGAATAACCTTTTATAACCTTGGTAAAAACAGAAATTATTCTTTTAATGTGTCAGGTGTCATGATTTCACTGGTCTAATTTTATTGTAAATTTTATAAAAACAGATATTTCCAACTTGCCATGTGTCATAATAATTCACAAAATGTTATTTCTAAATTCAGCCTCAACAATTCAAACTACAAAGTAATTGATACTTATATTTTCTCTATTTTGTGTCTTTTTTGTATATATTTTTATTGTAAAGATACTATACAGAAGGGTTACAGTTTCTTGAGTAAGGTAATGAGTACATTTCCTATTGAGCATTGTTACCCTCTCCTTTGTTTTTCCCCTACCATCCCTTCCCACCCCACCTCCCCAACTCCCCCCCCCCAAAGTTGTAAAGTTCATTTTCAACATAGAGTCTTGTACATCTCATTGTTACAATGGGTCATCCTGTATCCTTATTTCAGCATTTTGTTATTTCCCTTCCCTTTCCCAAATTAGAAAAATATATGTACAAGATGCAGGGCACTGGAATCAAATACAGTGACAACAGGGTTTATACCATGGGGGAAGAACATACAAAAGAAACAAAAAAATCACATAGTACATTATATATACATTAAAAACAACAGGAAGAAAGATAAAACCTATTGTGTCCCTATCTTGGGGTTCATTTCACTTAGAGTCATCTTATAGGGTCATATGTACATAGCTTTTGACCTTTTCAGCTTTTCTTAGACATATACTAGTTATTTTGTGCCTTTTTAGATACATTCCTCTACTGCATAAGGGGCTCCTTTTACACAGTTGCTTCTTCCAAAATATATCCTTATTCCTTCCTTTAAGAAAAAAACCATGGAAGTGGCACTGCGGCTCAAGTGGTAGAGTGCTAGCCTTGAGCTGAAGTGCTGAGGGACAGCGCCCAGGCCCAGAGTTCAAGCCCCACGACTGACAAAAAAAGAAAAAAAAAAACCTGACCTTTAAAAATTGTAGTACAGTATACATAAAACAGTACTGCAGGCCTAAGTGCTGTCCTTGAACTTTTTTGCTCAAGACTAGCATTCTACTATTTGAGCCAGAACTCCACTTCCAGCTTGTTCTTCAGTACTTTCCTGGAGATAAGAGTCTTATGAATTTTGATGCCAGAGCTGGCTTCAAACCATGATCCTCAGATCTGTTTTCTGAGTAGCCTGGATTACAGGTGTGAGACACTGTCCCTAGCTCTAAGTGTTTATATTTAATATTCTAGATTTTAATCTTTTATCAGATGTACACTTTGGAAATATTTTATCTTATTCTATACCTTGCCTTTTTACTCTCTTGATAGTTTCTTTGATAAATGAAGTATTAATTTTGATTAAAATCATTTTCATTAGCCAGGTGTAAGTGGCTCATGTCTGTAGTCCTAGCTACTCAGGAGGCTGAGAACTGAGGATAGCAGTTTGAAGCCTTCCCAAGCAGAGAAGTCCCTATGAGACTCTTACCTCCAATTAACCACTCAAAAAACAGAACTGGAGCTGCTCAGGGACAGTGAATATGAATTGTTATATATGATGGAAAGTGAAAGTCCAACTTATTTGACTGTGAATATTCAGGCTTAAAAAAAATCTAATGTAAAAGGATGATTCTATCCTTGTTGAATGGTCTTGACCTATTTGTAAAAAAAAATCAATACAAGTAAATACTTCTTCTGGTCTCTTTATTCAACTGATCTGTATGTATAAATTAATACCAGTACCACACTCTTTTTATTATTACAGTAGTTGATAGTGAACTTTGCAATCAGAACACTAAACCCTCCAATTTAGCTGTTCCCTCCCCTGCTCCAAGATATGATTGCTTTGGCCATTAAATTTTAGGATGGATTCTTTCTTTTTCTGAGTTTGAATTTGAAGTCCCATGTTCTTCCACTTGAGCCACACCCATAGCTATTTTCTGCTTTATTTTTCAGACAGTCTCACACTCTCTTTCCCAGCCAATCTTTATCCTTATGCCTCCTGTATAGCTATCTGATGTCATAGATTATAGATGTGAATAATTGTATCTAGCTTCTTTGTTGATGAAGCTTGCTAACTTTTTAAAAATATTATTATTATCTTCAAGTAGTTGAGTCTTGCTAACTTTTTGACCAAGCTGGCCTCAAACCACAATTCTCTCAACCTCCATCTACCAAATAGCTTAAATTATAAACATGTGTAACCATACTTGGCCCAGATTTTATATTCTTACACAAGATACCCTGGGCATTTTAGGAGGGAGGTCCTTGAATCTGGAAGTTGGTTTGGATAATATAACCATGCAAATAAAATTATCTTCTAATCTGCCAATACGAATAAGCTTTTCATTTGTTTAGATCTTTTTCTATTTCGTGTTTTTCAACATACCAGTTTCCCACTTCCTTGGTTAAATTTATACCTAATTTATTGTTTCAGCTGCTGTAGACAATAAAACTGTTTGTTTGACTTCTGCATGGTTCATTCTCAAACAATCAAAATTTAGCTGGTTTTTGTGTATTGATTTTTATATTATTCAGCCTTGCTCAGGTTATTAGCTATTTATTGTTGTATGGTATGCTTGTGTGTGTATTCCAATGTGTCTATGTATGTGTATGTGTATGTATGTGTATAAACTTTAAGGTTTTCCACTTAAGCTAGCATAATGTGGGATTTGTAAACAAAAATAATTGTACTTCTACTTTTCCAATGTAGAGATCTTTTATTACTTTTTCTTGACAATTTTTTCTTGCTAGAACCTCAAGCACTGTATTGAAAAGAATTGATAGAAGTGTTTTTTTTCTATTTCTATGTCAAGAGAAAAGCTGTTGTCTTTCACCATTTAGCATAATACTAATTGAGACAATCTTTTGTCTAATTTCAGGCTCTACTAGCAAACTGAGAAATGTTTGAACAAAATCAAAATGATGGTAATAGTTGTGATATATACAGATATGTGTGCATTGTGTCAGTTTTTCATTACACAACAAGTTAAATAGATTTAAATAGATATGTATATACAGTACTTTGTTTAACAATCAATGTAAAAGGTCTCTTATTAATCTGTGATCTTAAATGAATATTAAACAATAAGTGTTGTTCGTTATAATTTTAAGGTCTTTTCTGATTTGGTCATCTAATCCTAATGCCAGGATTTCCTCACTTGAGGAAATCAAGATGGATCTCTTATTCAGATTAGCTTGGCAAGATATAGAGGGAAACAAAAACCAGTCCTGCTTACATCCATAACCTATTATTCTAAGTTTTTATCTAGTGAATTCCTACATAGTAAACTAAAGAATTAATGACAAAAACATTGTCCTGTGAGAACAAAGAAAGACATTTCCTCGCCAAGGAATCATAGCATCTCCAAGAAGCCAGATTCTGAGCTAGCCAGGAGTTGTGTTATTCCTCTTAATTATTTTTTTCTTTTTTTTTCCCCCCCGTTGGTCATTGGGCTTGAATTCTGGGCCTGGGCACTGTCCCTCAGCAATTCAGCTCAAGGGTAACACTCTACCACTTGAGTCACAGCATCACTTCCAGTTTTCTGGTTGTTTATTGGAGATAAGAGTCTCACAGACTTTCCTGCCCAGGCCTGCTTTGAACTGTGATTCTCAGATCTCAGCCTCCTTGAGTAGCTAGGATTACAGGCATGAGCCACCGGCTCATGGATTCATCTTAATTCTTTATGCATTTACTCATTTAATTATGCATTTCCACATCCAAAATTTATTGAGCATCTGCTATGTTCAAGGCTTTGAGCTAGGAACCAAGAACATATGTTTGTTAAAGAATCATAAATGTCGATGCAAAATTATAGCTGTGAGGCGCTAAAGAGGGGCATGGTGTTCTATGGGAATGTCAGATGGGCAAATGACACTATCAGATGGTTAAGAAATTTTTCTGGGATTCTGCCAATCATGCTAAGATCAAAACTAAGTTAGAATGTTTATAACAAACCTATGGTTTAAGTACTTTGAATTGACCTCAGAAAAAAGAAAATTCAGTCTCAGATATAATAAGTAATGAAGAAATGAGTGAGTCTGGATTTTAATGTGTGTCTCAGCAATTCTTATAATTCATTGTGTGTCCAGCACACCAAGTAACTATATATTCTTCCATCATATGTTCTTGTTCTGTTGGACATACGTGTACACATCTGTTTCCTCCATTAGACTGAGATATTCTAGAGTGTGAACTGAAGCTGACACTGGTGACCCACATCTGTAAGCCTACCTATTCAGGAGGATGAGATCTGAGAATCAAGATTTGAAGACAGCTCCAGCAGAAGAGTCTGTTGGACTCTTACCTCCAATTAGCCAGCAAAACAAAACAAAACAAAAACAAAAACACAGAAATAGAGGTATGGCCCAAGTCTTAGAGCACCACCCTTGAGTGAAAAAGCTAAGCTAGATTGCAAGGCCTTGAGTTCAAAGTACAGTACAATCACATATAAAAGAAACAGAAATAAGAGAGTGTGAACTGAACTGCAGATTATACAACTCGCAGTTCTATATACATAGTGCAACTCTCTAAAAGTTGATCAGATGATAAATAATATATTCAGTACAATTTTGTTTACACTTTAGATGGAAGAGATTTTGGAGAATGTTTTAATATTAAAACAAAATGTAAAAGTTAGAACTGATGTTTTTGCTTATCTTTGTTCTCAATTACAGGAATTTTTATATCAAATTTTATGAAAGCAGTACTAATCTTAAATTTTTATTATTCTTTAAAAATGGCCTTTGTAGCCCATAGGCATTTGAAAGCTCTCTTCTTTGTCTACTAAGAAAATCGAAAGCAGATTATGGTCTATCTTAAAGGAATTGTGGTTCTGCTGTATTTACCTCAATTCAATTTCTTTTCTTTGTTTTCTTTCTTTTTCTTTTTCTTTTTTCTTTTTTTTTGCCAGGCCAAGGGCTTGAATTCAAGACCTGGGCCTCTCAAGTCACTGAGCCTCTCTGTGCTCAAGGCTAGCACTCTACCACTTGAGCTACAGTGCCACTTCTGGCTTTTCTGTTGATGTGGTACTGAGGAACCAAAAACCAGGGCTTCATGCATGCTAAGCAAGCACCCTACCACTAAGCCACCTTCCCAGCCCTCTTTGTTTTCTTTATGTATATGTTATTATTTTTTTGCAGGTCTTATAAATTACCTGTAATCATTTTTCGTATATAACAATATATAACTGAGTAAGTAATATCTTAGAAGGTCTCATAAAGGAATTTTTGATTTAGAGAACTAAAATCCCATAAGTCTATTTCTACTGTTTTCCAATTTTATTTTTATGTTAACTTTTTATCTGGAAAAATACCAAGAAACGTCCTTCAGCAAAAAGTAAAACAATAAAAGAGAGTTGACGAAGGTGCATGGGGCCAGAGCTACAGAATGGCCAACTTACTGTATCTCCATGACAATGACAATGGTGGTGATGGCAATGAAGCAGGGGAATGGGTTCATTGTATGGCCATAGACTAAGGGACCTTTATCCTAAGAGAAAATAGTTCTGTCATCCAGTTCCTGATTCACTGCCAAGTGCCAAAATTGGCTGGGTAAATAAAGGTAATAAAAAATAAAGTACCTGGATGTTAAGACTGGTGAATGAAAATGTTTTAAAAAAGAGATCAAGCTTAAATCCTGGGCAAGGGTGGGTAGAAACAGGGTTGGTGGTGTAGGGAACATTGTTTTCTGTCTTGCTGTTCTAAAAGAAGTCCATATTCTATTAATTTATTACATAACTGATGCAGATAGAACAATAACATATGTCTAGGATTTCTACATCTTAACACATCACATACATCATTATTATTATGAAAATATCTGTGTAATAAGAGGCCAAAATTTATTTTCCCTAAAACCCCTAGGTAGTTGCATATTTAAAACAAGAATCACTCTCTTTCAAAACTGCATTAACACAGTCTCTAACTGGAGATACATAGCTATGTCTAAAACCATATAGCACATAGTAAAAAGCAAAACCCAAACAACTAACACACACACACACTCACACAAAATCCCACTGATTTGTAGAGGTTAGTTTATAAGGCGAATGCTAGACCTGAATGAACCTTAGAGTAACAAGAAGACCGTACATAAGTATGTTGCTAACATAAAGGAATTCTCTCAGAATCACTAAAAGCAAGAGATGTTTAGTGTAAAAGAGAAAAGAAATACCACTTCCTAAAACAGTAAAAAGGTAGTAGAAAAAAAGATAGGTAAATCAGTTCAGAGAAATTTCTCTGATTTACTTATTCATTTATCAGCCTTCAAAGTTTTAATTTTAGAAATGAGTTAAATAATGTCAATAATTATTTAAATCCCTTGTAATTGTCTATGTAAATTAACCATATTTAAATGAAAGTTTTTTTCTTTTCTTTTTCTTTTTGCCTTTCAGTGTCACTATGAGGATACGTTTGAGAGCCCAAAAATCCAAGCTGTGAGACCCTGAAAGAACTGGGAGTTGAGAATGCCTTCTCCCAAAACACTCTCAGAACGCTGAGAGTTTCCAGGTAAGGTCCCTCAGTCCTGGCTTAAGTGGAACTCAAATTCCACCCTAAACTGTGTGGGAGCCTGAGGGTAGACTTAGGTTTATGCAAACTGTAGGCTGTTTATGTTTATCTCTCCTTCCCAGCTCTCCTTCTTATCTACCACCTGTAGACAAAATATTGCCACGTGTTGAAGTTTGACCAATAAAAACCTTGGTTAATGGAACCTTGGGATCTGTTGCTGGTGGAAGGCTACACATCCCCTGGTACGCCAAACCTCAGTTCCCAGGTCCGGTCTCCATTACTGTGTTGCTCCTGGTCTTGGCAGATTAAGGAGCACGTGGTTGGTGCAACAGGTAGGGGGCTTGAAATCCTTAGAAATCATATCTATAAAATATGATAATACAGCCAGGCACCGGTGGCTCATGCCTGTAATTCTAGCTAATCAGGAGGCTAGGATCTGAGGATCGCAGTTCAAAGCTAGCCAGGGCAGGAAAGTCCGTGAGACTCTTATCTCCAATAAACCACTACAAAACCGGAAGTGGTGCTGTGGCTCAAGTGGTAGAGTGCTTGCCTTGAGCTGAAGTCTTGAGGGACAGCACCCAAGCCCACACAGTTCAAGCCCCATGACTGACCTATATATCATATATATATATATATGTCATATATATGTCACATATATATGATATATATGATATATATTGTCTATGATAATATAACTCAATTACTTTTATTCATAATGTACCAATTTTAAATTTTATCCAAGTATACACATTTAGTAAAGGATTCTCCATATAAAGAAGGCCCATATATTTCATTGAAAATTTTTTTAAATTATTTACTGAACAATGCATATTGAGTAATATGTATATGCTAGATCTTATGTTCTATGCTGAGATGTAAAACTTAGGCTCATTAATTTTACAAACTGGTGGTCTTTATCACACTATTGGAAGACTTCACAAGGAATTCAGATTTAGAAAACTGGGTGTTTGAGAATTTTAAGTTTTTTTCAAGCATTTTCAATTTTGTTCATGTTGTTAAAAGACCTATGTTTTTTGTTTGGCCTCAGTAGTATGCTAAGGCACACTGTAGGATATTATTGGGAAAACTACAATTATGGAAGGTTGAACATAGGACAGAACAGCTATACTGGGATTAAACAACATAAAAAAAAAAACAGGGCTGTAAGACAGCAAGAACAAAAAAAAAGGATGAAAAATTATAGATAAGCTATCCAAAAAAAAAAATCACTCCTCTGTAATTATCTGTTACTTAAGGATGTGGTCTTTGTGGGTTTGGATAGACTTGTTTGGGGCATGTTTGTCTGAAGAGTTAGCTGAGATTGTAGGTGGGGATGGGAAGACAAAGAAAGATAAATCTCTTTGGGGAACAAACAAAAAAAACTGTACAGTGAACTTCTCCCTTTTCTAAACGCTCCCACTGTTTCCTGGACTATTTTGTTGGCAGCTAGCTACAGGAGTACTCTGTGTTTGTGGAGAAGCAAGTGAGCAAACAAACAAATGGAAAAAGTCCTGATATTTTCCCATGAGAACAATGGGTAGGAGGGCTTCCCTAAATTATGGCTTTGCTCAGATAGTAGGTAATTTACTATGGGAAGGCTTTGTCTGTCTCATCTCAACACAGGTAGAAGTCCATTCCTGGATTCTAACACTCCCCTACATCTTCTTTCTGGTTCCCATTTTTTTCACATTAGCAAGTTTTTCTTTAAAGAAAATTGTATTTTAATTACATTTTCTGCTCAATTATTTATTTGCTAAGAATCAAAGTTGACCACATTATCTCATATCTGGATAATGTCTACTGTTCAATGAAGAAAAAAGTAAAAGTCTTGTTGTTTCATTTTTCTCACATTGAAATCATATAGATAACATTAAGGTGGTAATAAGGGTATTGCTTATATTTGGGATATTCACATTTTTCTCAAGCTTGTTCTGTAATGAAGTCCGATCTGAGTTCTTCCAGCCCTTTTGTGTGAGATGATTGATGCTATATCAGGCTGAAAAATTTATAGAAAGGAGATCTTCATTTCCCATTGACTCTCTAAGGGTCAATATATTTTTCATGTATTCACTTGGGGGTCATACTTTAAAGCATCTTAGATTCTTCTCTTATTGTCTCAAATATAGTTCATTATATCCTGTCTTCTATTTATATCATTTTTTTCTATGTCCTTCTGTCCTATATTTAGCTGGCTGATGTTCTTGCTTCAGTTCCATCTCTTAGCTTCAGATGAACATAGACATGGCATGATTGCTTTCTTTCTGGTGAGGTGGCTAGTATTATGAGGGAGAATGAAAGAAGATTACTACTAGCTTTGCTATTCTTTAATAAACAGAAACTTTGCTATTCTTTAATAAATAGATACTTATTGAAGGCTTAGCATGGCCCAGGAACCAGGTGAGGTATTTAGTTATAATAATGAATAGGGTGTGTCCTTATGGCAACCTGATATGAGAAGTCCCATTGCTTCCAATGGAACATCTATAAATACATTGTAGGATTAGAGGGAATGTATTTCTATTTGTGGGATCAAAATGGAAATCTGAAAGATCAGAATGAATTTGCCAGGTAACCATGACCAACCATGGACAACTATAAGAAGGGGGAAAAAAAGAGTAATTCTGGAAAAAGAAAATATACATAGAGGTCAGACATGAGGGGACACAGTAACAAGATCCTACTTTGTTTGTGCATGTTTAATATCCATGCAAGCTAAGGAATGTGGGGGAAAAATACTCACACTTTGTTTCTGTATTTGGGAGGCAAACAAGTATCTAAAAGTAATAGTATAAATTTCATTTTTACAGAATAATTGCCTATAAACTTGTGGGTCTGATTATAATCCACTCAAAGGCTCCAGTTGGAAGGCTTTTTATTGGACCATGAACAACGGGAGTCATAGATTTAGGAGAAATCCAAGTTGTTTCTGTGGCTGGGGCAGAGACGGTGAAGAAAGTGAGGGAACCCGCCTAAATGGGACGAGAAAGAGGTTGGTAAGAGATGAGGTTCAATCACCGAACGTGGAGCAGATGGACCTGGACCTCATGAGGATGTCTGAACATGATTGGAAGAATAATGAAAGCCACAGTTTTTGTTGTTGTTTGTTTTTTGTCCAGCAAGGGGTTTGAACTCTGGGACTGGGCACTATCTCTCAGCTCTTCAGCTCCAGGGGAGTGCTCTACCTCTTGAGCCACAGCACCACTTCTGGTTTTCTGGTGGTTTATTGGAGATGAGAGTCTTACTGACTTTCCTACCTGAGCTGGCTTTGAACCGCTGTCCTTAGATCTCAGTTTCCTAAGCAGCTAGGATTAGAGGCATGAGCCACTGGTGCCCTGCAAAGCCACAATTTTAAACCAGCTTTTCTTTTTCTTTTTCTTTCTTTCTTCTTTTTTTTTAACCTGAAAAGATAGCAAGGGTTTATTCCAGCTACCCCTTTCCCAATCACATCCTTTGCTCTCCATTAAACAATACAAATGAATCAACACAATATGTGATCTTACCTCCAGTTTTATGAGAAACAGCCTCATTGATAATTCTAGGGTGCTTTGATTACAACAAAACCATATTTAAGTTATCATCAAAACTGTTTTCTCGGCATCTAATTATGGAAAGCACTGAAGAGAGTAAGCACAACCAAAATAGAGCCATCTGGGTTCTATTGTCTGGAAACACATCATTTACTATTTTGCCTAAGATTTCCCACAAACTGCCCTCATATCTGCATTTTCCTGAGACCTGTTCTGTCTCATTAGAGATCTGAGACTCCAACTCAATTTTCTCTTTGAGTGATGTCAGGAGATATCGAGGAAGCTACATACTAATCAGAAAACTTTCACCTTCCCACCCCTCCAGTCTTAAGAGAAATGACAGAAGTAGCCAAGGCACGAAAGGATCAACTGACTAGCTTTGGAATTTTTTTTTTTTTTTTGGTTGACAGTTTCATTTCAAGAATTTGCTTGGTCAAACATACCCAGATCTCTGTAGCTGGAAGATTGATTTCAGTATGTCTTCTTTTTTTAATCAGACACCTATTTCTTTATGTTTACATCAGCATAAAAAGATTTCCTACCATCTTCACCATCTTCATTCTAAATATGCAGAAAGAGTGCCTAAGTATTGCCAGAGATAAGTCTAACAGATCCCAAAGTGAGCATTAGGATAATCTCTCACAGAAAAGAAAGATGTCAATCATGTGATCACTCGCTATGGAACTGAAGGTTTATTCTGTCCCTTAGGAGAGCTCAGCTGCTACTTCTATTTTGCTCTCAAGATTAATTGATCCATATATGTATAGATCAGTTTCCTCATTTCTCTATCAATTTATGTACATGTTGTAGTTTTTAATGCTACTTCTTTTATTATCGATTACGCAAATTAGTAACATTCCCATTTCTGTGCATGGCATTAGAATAGCTGAGTATTCTTCCTTTCAATTCTAGGAAAAAATATAGGTTTACATTCAAAGAAATATATATATATATGTTTATGTATATTTGTTCATGTATATATGTTTATGTAGATATATATGTATATTTGTATTACTGATAGATTTGGACTATTGTAGTTTCCTCTCATCTGCAGTTTTAATTTCAGCTGTTTTAATCATCTGTGGTTAAACATAATTTAAGACTATTAAGTGAAAATTTTCTGAAAGAAACTATATTTCAAATGTTATTTTGAGTAGTATGACAAAAATCTTACATGCCTAGTGTTATAGCTATAGGAGTATGTGTATAAGTATGCATTTTTTATAAATGGACTTTATAAATTTACATAGGTTTTATAAAGAAAAATAATTTGAAAAACAAAAAGGCTAAGAAATTAGAATAGCAAACTCTTGATATCTTTCTATAAAATTTCTAAACTTCAAAGAAAACTCTAAAAACATATGAGCTCATAATACAATTTTTTCTCACTTTCTGCCTCATGGCTTACCATTCTATAAACCTTGAACATCTATGCATGCCCAGATTCATCCAACCTGAGTTAGACCTTTCTGTCTCAATTTCAAGTTAGACCTTTGAATTCTTCAAATTCCAAACAAGAATCATTGCTGTTATGCCACAGAAAATGTGAGTGAACATTTGTTTAGACTTACTTTAACCAAAACCCTGGTTATTTTTCCTTCAGATATTCTTTTCCCCTCAGGACCAGAATTATGCATATCACTCCAAAAGAGATGGATATAGAGGCAATGTTTGCTAAGCATGTCTGCTAAGAGGCTATTGGGTTTAGTTAATGGTTTAGAATTGAGGTCCTGAGAGAATGAAGATTTGCAATGCTTAGGTTTCACAGGTCAAGTATACTTTCAGGGAGTAGTGAAAAACATTGAATAAAATGAATGCCTACTAACAAGTTCAGATAAAACAGCTGGGTGCTTTATGTCTGTAATCTTAGCTATTCAGGAGACTGAGATCTGAGGATCACAGTTCAAAGCCAGCCTGGGCAGGAAAGTCTGTGAGACTCTTCAATTAGCCACCAGAAAACTTGGAACTGACACTGTGGCTCAAGTGGCAGAGTGCTCACCTTGAGCTGAAGAGCTCAGTAACAGCTCCCAGGCCCAGAGTTGAAGCTCCTTGACTGATAAAAAGAAAAAAGAAAGAAAAAAAGAGTGCCAAATCTGTTTTCTTTTTAGCTGGTTTTTTTATACTGCTGGTATCTGCAGCATCCAATTTTAGGTTAAAGGATTCTAGAACTAGTGTCTTGGAATACCTTTGTTCCAGCACAGTTCTAGAAACCTGGATTATGGAAGGGCACAGGGCAACCATCCATGGATGGGTCTTTTTTTTTTTTTTTCTCTACTCATCACAATCCTGCCACCCAAGAGACAGGATGAATATCGGTGCCAATGAAGAGAGGATAGAACATAGAACAATGATGGGAGTCAAGATGCAGTCAGAATGAGAGGAGGGCTAGTGAGGGTGCAGACTTGGGGAGGTCAGAGTGGATATAGCCATACCATGGGCTCAGAGCAGCTGTGCAGCCATGGCGTAGACCTTGGATTCCATACTCATGAAGTATTTTTGTCCATGGCAAAAATGGTGTTATGGTAGAACACTGGAATTTCAGAGCTAAATGCCCTCCTAAATTCTAATCTGGCTCTTTCAATGACCCTCTGGAGAAGATCCCTGAATTCCCTTCTACTTGACTGTGTTTAACTCATTACATGTATTTGCAGTGGGGGAAGAAGTGGGTTACAGGACGTATTTAGGACAGTGTTTGTCACATAATTTGTGCATCAGTGTTAGCTCTTACTCTGACAGTGGTATAAACCAAATATTGACCTAATTTCCATTTCTTGTGGAATGTCTTTTTCTTCCATTAGCTGCTTTAAAATACAGGTGGAGTACTTTCATCATCATGAAAAATCCATTAGTTCCCCTCAAAAGAAACAAAATCCAAAAATAATTCTAAAGATGAATTTTCAAGGGATGACATTGTCCAAAAAAAATGTGCTTATTATCTGACTTGTGTAACTCTAGCCCCTTTGTACATCACCTTTATAATGACAATAAAAATTTAAAAAGAGGAATTGTCTTTTGAAGTCCTGCAAAGTTTTAATGGGGGGGGGGTATGCATTAGATTTTGTTTCCTGTGTTCTCAGGAAAAGACAAAGATGAAGAAACTTAGAATTCACTGCTCATGAATACTTTCAAGAAGAGTTTTAGACTGCCACAAATTGTAAACAAGTATTCTCAACATTTTAGAAACAGTCAGTTTTCTATTTTCAATGAAAGTGTGCTATAGTTTTTGGATTTTTGTCATCTCCTAAAATTATTTTCAATTTTTTAGTAAAATTTTATTATGCAAAACTCTTTTAAAAATGTCTTTCCCAATTTTCTCTATTGAAGATTTTACAGGAGCTAGAATGAATCTGCAGCAAGGCAGTCACATTTAAAAGGTATGTTATACTCAGTTGAGAAGGGATAGATTCTTCTATTGGTCTTCTAAAGTCACAACAATCTATAGGCTTGTGCAACTACTTCAGTGATCACTGGCTACATAGTCATTTTCATTGCTCTTCTGTTATCAGTAAACTAACTTTAGCCATTAGGAGGTACTAAAATATTCCTTTGCACCATATTATATCATTATAAATATGATGTAGCATGGGGGCTATTATGTTGGTGCCCATGGCAACATTTTTTTTACTATTTATTATCAACTCAGAATTCAGTTTGCCAATATAGATCACAACCAGGCCCAGTGCATCGTGATTTGCTCTTGACTAGACCTCTTAACTAGATTATTAACTCTCAGGCTCAGAAGAGGGTATTTTAACCATGATTTGGCCCAGCCAAACCTAGAAAACTGATGGGCATATAACACGTACTCAGTATCTATTTGGTGTAAGGAGAAAATAGTGGAAAAGAAAACAGCATGAGTTAGAGAGGAATTCTGATGTCAATGGAATCCATCAAATAGAGAAAAAGCAGGTTCTAGAGGGGATTTCGGGATTCTTAAAAATGAGGCCACTTAAAAAAAACTTTCTAATAAAGCTAATTCCCAGGGTCATTTCTCAAGTTTCCAGTTACGACACATTCCCTGTAAGACTAGCAACTTTTATTCAAGTGTTTCTGGAAAAGATTAATAGAGGTGATAGAGACACAGTAAAAGTCTTACCATTTAGTATTTAAAAAGGCATTAATCATCATCATTAGTTCATAGGAAAGAATGTTCACAGAATGCTTAAAAGATAGGTTTGTTCAGGCAAAAAGTTAGAAAATAGGAAGGCAAACGTACTCAAGGGTGAGGACAATTTTTTTTCTTTTTTACTTTAACAAATTAAAGCTGCTGAGAGAGAACAATTGACCAGAGAGAATGACTGTATGACCTATAAAATACTGCAGAGATCAGCAGAAACCATTTACCCCTTTTCCCCCACCCCTCACACACTGTGGCATGAAGTTACTCAACACCCAGGAGTCGGAAAGTACTTTTGTTTCCTTTCCCATCTGATGATGGGAATGTGTTTTCAACATATTCAGATAACTTCTATGCTTTAAAAAAAAATTACATGGCTATGCCATCAATGCTCTTATTTGTTCACTCATGCTAGATTCTCTGATTTCCCAACTCTGGTCTGAGAATTATCTCTAAGGAAGTTAAGTTTACATCAAAGATATTTTAAGCAATTTTTCTTTGAGCCATAAGGATTCAATTCTTACATGAAATGGCTTAGCTGTGCAGAATCAGTTTTAAAGCCTCACATGGAATATCTTTGGATATTCACAAAAAACTTGTGTGAGGATTTTAGCTAAAGACTAAGAAGTGCCAGGCGCTGGTGGCTCACGCCTGTAATCTTAGCTACTTGGGAGGCTGAGATCTGAGGATGATGGTTCAAAGCCAGCCCAGGCAGTAAAGTCTGTGAGACTCTTACCTCCAGTAAACCTCTAGAAAACTGGAAGTGGCACTGTGGCTCAAGTGGTAGAGCGCTCGCATTGAGCTGAAGAGTGCAGGGACAGTGCCCAAATCCAGAGTTCAAGCCCCATGACTGACAAAAAAAAAAAAAAAAGACTAAGAAGCAACTGAGCTGATGACATTCCAAGCACTTCACTATTCTAAACTATTTTGTGCTTACCTTACAACTTTTGGGAAGCTTATTATTGTTACACTGTGTTCCTTAAAGATGCTATTATAAGCAAAACTACATTTGTTTTACTTTTTGTCCTTCCCCAAACCCCTCATTGTTGTAATCCAGGGTCCTGGATGATTCTGACAACTGTCTACTTGTCTTTCAAGGTGAACACCTGTGTAAGGAACCAGAACTCTAAACTCAAGAGGACAGAGAATCAACCACACTGTTTCACTATTACAAACTTCAAGCAATTTTCATACTTCCTGCAAATTAATCCTTTAGCTGGGTCACAGTTTGTTTTGTATATAATCAGATCATTCAGTCCATTTTCTTCTTCTGACTTGACTTCAAACTTCTAATGCAGATTTATTTTTCTTTAAGAAACTACTACAAAGAATCAAATTCCAAAGCCTTCCAATTCAGCAAAAGTCAGGCAAGATCCTGCGGTTCCTTCTATGAAAGAACAAAGCTAAACAATGAAGTCAGGAGCTATATAATAACAAACAATCACATTTAGACAGACATGGTTACTTTTTTTATTTGAAGGAAAAAAAAGTATGTTTTAATAAATACTGCAGAAACATTGACCAAACAAACATACAAAGTGACTTCAACATTAAAAAAATGCAACAAAAGTTCTGCTTTATAACAGTTATAACTTATTTTCTTTTTACAATATTTAAATACAGAAAGCACTTGCCAGCTATTTTGTAATACTGCCCCAAGCATAATGCTGTGTCAATCAAAGCATATTATGTTGGTAAAAAGTTCTGTATTTTGTGGGAAATGCCTGGAATGGTATTCTTCTTGCAGAGACAAAACAAAGTGCTTGTTAGACACAGAATTGAGTGTTGTAACTACCTTAACCCCTTCTCCTGCCATAATTTCATGGGAGCACAGCTTCAACACTTCAAAAATGAAGCATTATCATGGGAAAGAAAGCTCGTTTTCAACAAGCCCCAACAATAAACAGATCATTCCTGGTTTCTTTTGTGAAAGCATCTCTAAAATGAGCTGGTCCAAAAAATAATATATAACTGTAAACCATTTTAAATGCTGATGATTCTACTGTCACAATAAGCATTAAGTTTTGAACATGGCTTGGGAATCTGGGTAACTGAGGTTTAGCAGTCACTCTCGAAGTACCCCAGTGTGATGTCAGGATTGACATGTAATTTTCCACTAGGGATTCTCCAAAGCTTGGATAAATGTATCCTTTGCACATGGATGTTTAATTAAAGAAAGTGAACCGAGCCAACAGATCATTAGATGCTGCCAATTTTGGAGCCTCATCCCAAAAGAACAGTCCTTTTGCTTTGTATATTTGGTAACTACCTTCCAGACAGCTTTACTTACAAACTGAGCTTTCTGCTACTATTTCTTCTTTTATTACCTCTCTTGGTGAAAATAGTACCTATATTTTTCCTCCTGGAATCATTCTATGACACCAAAGCAAGACACTTTTTATTTGACTTTGCATTTTTATCAACGATGGCAAAAAAAACCTAAAATCACAACCCTCTTCTCTAAACAGTGCACAAAAATATTACATTGAGCAATATACCACTTGTTAATGACGATCACATTGAGGAACAGAACCATCAGACAGAATAAAAAACAACACCATTTTTTTTCCTATTTGATCTAGGCGATCTTTGTAGTGCTGGTCTACACATCTTGCAAGGACTCAAAAGCCTTTCTTTTAAAACTATCTTGCTCAGTAGCAATCTTCAGGAAGGCAAGATTTCAAAGCCTCATGAAGTTTTCCTCTGGAATCCCATAGGTCCTGATACAATTTCCATTTTAATGATGAGCTAGGAGGAAATTAGATCACATCCTCTTAGGAAAAAAAAAAAAAAAAACCTAAACACTAAGGTCACAGTGCCAGTTCCCCAATGAGGATGGTATATTAATATATACTTTTTGTAAAGGCAACTAAAACATTGAAAAGTTAAAATCAAAGTAGAGATTCACGAACAAATTGTAAGGAAACAACAATAACAAAAAATAAGCAAGCACCATTCAGAGTGTGATTTTTTTCTTCTTCGAAGTACTCGCATTCCTCCTCATCTATCTTTAGCCCATCTGTATCTCTTTTTTTGGCATATCTTTCAAGTCACACGTCAAAACTCTTCAATATATTCACTTCTCACCACTCGATCTACGTGCCAAGGACAGGATTCCAAAAACACAGTTATCCCTTCAGGGGCCTGCGATATATGTGACTTTGGCTGTGCACTTCACTCAGATTTCACTTGTTTTGCTCCTTTTCTCTCTTTCTTTTTTTTTTACACTAGATTCTCTTGTCCTCATTCAAGATCAGGAAAAGTTTCACATCACACTGCAGCTCTTTGCTTTGTCCTTTCGTAAGTCCGTAGCAACTGCTGAGAGTTCTGGTCTGCTAGGCATGTGTGAAATCCGCTTTGTGGCCCTCTGGGATTTGTTCCGCTTAACGTTTTTATTTGTCTTATTTACACATGCCAAGGTAGCAACGTGAAAAATGTCTCTGACGCTATTTTCTGACTGTAAAGCTGAGCATTCAATGTAAGTAGCTGCTCCAATCTGTTTGGCCATATTTGCCCCCTGAGAAGCAAAAGAAAAGAATTTTAATCAGTAATAAGACTTGAAGGGAAGGTTATAAAATAAAGTGTCTTCTCTTGCCACAAAATAATACTGCACTACAAAACACTTTCTAATATGTATTTTCTTAGTATCATTGCAAAAAATAAAGATTTTTTTTAAAAAAAGTAATCTATTTTATTATGTCTATTTGCAGTCAAGACACTATCCTAAAATGCTTGGTTATCACTATTTAGAAATAAATGTTGTAGGTTCTAAGGGCTGATCATGAGTCAGGATCAGTGATCATCCAATACTTGAGATGAGATGACTGTAACCAAAAGTAACTGGTTAGGGGCTGGGAAGGTGGCTCAGCGGTAGAGCGCTTGCCTTGCATGCATGAGGCCCTGGGTTCGATTCCTCAGCACCACATAGGCAAAAAGAGAAAAGCCGGAAGTGGCGCTGTGGCTCAAGTGGTAGAACACTAGCCTTGAGCTGAAGAGCTGAGAGACAGTGCCCAGGCCCAGAGTTCAGGTCCCATGACCGGACTCCCCCCCCCCAAAAAAAAGTAACTGGTTACTGAGGCCTTCCAGTCATAGCAAGTCTCAGACTCTCACCACTGGATAAGAGAGCTGAAGATCATGAACATAACTGTACATTTTCTATGTGGATCTGGCAAGGGGCTTTGGACTGTAGAGTCTGTTCTAGCTCCCCCATAGGACACTATCTTTTCTCTCTTTTTGACTCTGAATGACATTGAAAGCTAGTCAATGGGCTGTGCAAAACACAGGGGTAATAATGAGCGATTAATGCTATTATGTCATCTATTATTTAAGGAAACACAAAACCTGTACTTGCTAAATGTGGATGATATTAGCAATATACACAATGAGCATATGCACAGAATCAAAATGATTTGCTTAAAGAAACATGTGTTAAGTCGAAATGCAAAATGAAGATGACTATGGTATTTTTTCAGTTTGATTTTTTTTTTTGTGGTACTAGGGATTAGAACCAGAGCCTTGTTCATGTTCTACCACTAAGCTACATGCCTAGTTCTGAAATGCAATATTTTACTTATCTTTTCTTATTTAATTTATTTTATCTTATTTGTTGTAGATAGGATCTTACTATGTTGCTCAAGCTGCCTTCGAGTTTTCTATGAACCCTAGGCTGGCCTTGAACTTGAGCTCTCTAGCCTCAGCTTCCCAAGTGCTGGAATTATAAATGTCCACCTTATACTTGGCTCAGAAATGCAATGTTTTAAATGATGAATATTTTCTATCATTTCAGTTACTCCAACATAAACTCTTTTTAGAATCTGGTTACGGGTTTTAAAAGGATGCATGTCTGAAATTGATTGTCCTTTCTGAATCCTCATGGGAAACACCTGTAGAAGTGAATCTCTTAAAATGTAGTTTTATGGAGTAGGCTATTTTACTGACAATGGTCTGTTTCAGTGTTTTATTGGGCAGCTGAGTGTAAAATAATAGCTCTCTTAAAGAGAGGTACTGATTCTGACCATATTCTCTTTTAAGCTTACTTACTTCTAAACCTCTTGGGGTTTCACATACATACAAGGGTAATATATAATCAAGCATTGATGTACTTAAATATGTGATTATGCTCCTGAAGAATAAGCATTTTACATTTCACAGTTGACCACCTCCAGAGAAGCAGCTGATTTGGGTCTTATTTATCATGAATATTTTGTTTGTTTCACTCTCATTGAAGTGTGTTTTTCTACACTAATAGCATACATACCTGGTCATAGGACACTGGAGTCTGCCTGTGATTTGAGAGCTCTACTAATGTACTAACATCTGTCCGAAGATCAGACTTGCAGCCGACCAAGAGCATTTTGGTATTGGGGCAAAACTCCTGGATTTCACCTTTCCACTGGGGGGGAGAGAACAAGAAAAATTAGCAAATTACTGATATCCATAGAGTAAAAACAATCCCTTAACTGTTAGACACTGTAAATGAAATTCCCAGAAAAGAAGCCAACTTTATTTTTTAAGATGATAATCAAGTTTCACATTGAAAAGTGGATCTAATCAAGAATGCCTAACAAAGCTGTTATCAATTCTCATCTGTCTCTGCAAGGCATTTGGGTATGGAGAAAAGGCACTTTCAATTGTATCTTAACTACTTGAATATCTCTGAAGGATATGTGTCTTATAATCACCCATTCTAATGTGTGTCTACCTCCTTGAAAATGTTGAGCTAGTAGTACTTTCCAGGTAGAATGCCGGATGCTGGTAGCTCACTCCTGCAATTCTAGCTACTCAGGAGGCTGAGATCTGAGGATCATGATTCAAAGCCAGCCTGGGCAGGAAAGTCTGTGAGACTCTTATCTCCAATACACCACGAGAAAACTGGAAGTGGTGCTGTGGCTCAAGCGGTAGAGTGCTAGTCTTGAGCTGAAGAGCTGAGGAACAGCACCCAGGCCCAGAGTTCAAGCCCCATGACTGACCAAAAAAAAAAAAAAGACAGAACACCTGAATAAGTACTTCTTTACAGATTCCAGCAAAGAAGACTAAAACATGCCACCATATGGTCAAGGTGTTGTTTAGGTATTAGATCTATAGCTAATAAAAAAAAAGAAATAGAGGCTGGGGATGTGGCTCAGTGGTAGAGTGCTTGCCTAGTATGCATGAAGCCCTGGGTTCAATTCCCCAGTACCACATCAACAGAAAAAGCCAGAACTGGCACTGCGGCTCAAGTGTTAGAGAGCTAGCCTTGAGAAAAAGAAGCTCAGGGACAGTGCGCAGGCCCTGATTTCAAGTCCCGTGCTGTCCCTCCTCCCCGCCCCCCACCAAAAAAAAAAATAGAATGTCCTGCTTCAAGGGACCAAATCCATATAGGGCAATTATGTGTGGAAGGCCCTAAGCTACCAGGAAGGCATGATATGCCTCCAAATTAGATTTTAAGTTGTGTAAACTAAACATTTCAAGCAGTTTAACTTGACTAGCTATGTCATGACTTAACAAAAGCTCTCTAGCCTTCAAAAATGCCTGGCAGGGAAGTCCAGATGTCCTCTTTTAAAAGCAAGCAGCTGCCTTTTTGTAGTTGTGCATCAAGTTTGAGGATTATCAGTGGGAGGAAGGATTGAGGGCTCACAGAAGAGGTCTGGCACTGAGTGCTGAGGATAGGACTGACACTTCTATCCGCATCCACAAATATGTCGTAAATGCTCTACAAAGTTCTGTGGTGATGACAAAGATGATTAAGATACAGCCATGTCTTCTGGAAAGGAATTCACAAAATAGCAGGGGTAATGGAGTCTTATATGTAAGTATAATACTAGATAAAAGGAGCTTACTGTAAGAGTAATTTAACAGACCACCAGAGAGGGCATCTCCAGGTCTAGAGGTGTTCTTTAAGCAAGAATGTCTAGTCTACAGTACCCCAATGGATTGAGGACAGTAACACATTTCCCATGAGAGCCTAATGTGTCCACTGAGACCTTCCTTCTTACATCCCTTCCTGAATTATTTAGGAGTATCAACCATGTGTTCGCTGGGGAAAAAAAAGAGTAAGAAATCTTTCCTTTTTTCATGCTCTAACTTTTTATATTCATGGACTTAAGGCTCAATTAATCAAGAGGAAACATAGCAGGGGTTATTGAGAGCCGTAAGCCTCACTTGAATGTAAACACACTCATTAGTACCTATAAGGCCAAGTCACTGTTCATTTTGTCTTAAAAGACAGAAGCAAAATAAACAGGAGAAAAGCTTTTTCATTATAAATTATGCATAACCTGATACAACATCAAGTAAAAACTCCAGCAAATAAGCCACCTCTTTTATCTACAGCCAGAATGAGACATGTTGTTACATTGCTCTTCAGCTGTGTAATGACTCTAGCCCCTCTCTGTAAATCTGGCAATTGTTGACAAGCATTAGAGACACAGTATATTCTTGTGCGTTTCTTTTTTTTTTTTTTTGGTCTGTCTTGGGACCTGAACTCTGGGCCTGGGTGCTGTCCCTCAGCTCTTCAGCTCAAGGTAAGCACTCTATCACTGAGCCACCTTCCTAGCCCCAGAGTATATTCTTGTCTGAATCGTGTCTCAGCAAAGATTGATCTGGGCAGGGTTCTTAAAGAATCAGTGCTGCTCCATCAACAAGCACTTATCTATGATGAATTCTAGGGGATGAGTCCCAGTTTCTAGAGACCAAGGATTGCTTTTCTAGCCCATTGCCTTCCCTAGAACTGTCACTACATCCTCTTTAATTTAATTCCCTTCCAGCTTGAGCCTATTCATTCTATCAAGAGTTTGTTCAGGTTTTTCTTCACCTACAGGAACTGGTGTACTTTTACCTCCAGAAACCAGGTATACATGATGATTTCCAATAGGCTTACATTTTTTTAAATTAGTATTTGGCATATACCTAAACATAATTTATAGTGTTCTGTCTGAAGATATGTCAGTATTGCTCCTAGTCCTCCTAGACTAAGTTCATTTGTTTCTATAAATAACTGAAACATAGCTTGATTAAGTGGTTGAATATAAACAACTAGGATGCAATCTATAAAGAGAAAGGAGATGTGAATATGACAGTATTTGAATGTAACTATTCTTAACTGTATTGTTTCTTCCCCTAAAACAAATATGGAAGTTCATGAAGGCAATTTGTTTCCCAACTCTATGAAAAATTATTTCTAACATATTAATTATCAAAAATGGTGAGACATATGTATAGGAACTGTTTTTATGTGTAAGCATCTTTTCCAATATTTTAATTACAAAATAAAAGGCAGGAAATTAACTAGAATCTTTGAATATCCCAGCCAACCACATGTCTCTATTTGTATATCATCCAGGACACAGGGTATTGTCATCAATTCCCAGCATTACCTTTTTTAGAACACTGTCCAGAGTCTCTGGTCTACTGATGTCAAAGCAAATCAACACAGCATCAGAGTCTGGGTAAGAGAGCGGGCGGACGTTGTCATAGTACGGAGACCCTGAGAAGAAACAAAGACACACAGGTGTCAGGTGAAAAGTCTCTAAAGTCTGTCATGCATTAACTCTACTCTTTTGAACTAAATCCGTACACTCTCCCACTTCTAGTGTAAACAATACAATACAAACACACACCAGGGTTAGTTACATATTTATCAATACCACATAATCCTTGGGGCCTCCTAACTGTCTGACCTGGGTGAAAGGGGAGGGCCAGGATCTCAAGGTGACATTTCAAAGACTATATGGCTGGAAAGAACCTGAGTAAAGTGGAGAAGCTCCTGGGGCCAGGTAACCAAGTCTCCCTCTGTCACTGAAGAGGGAGGAAGCTGGTAGCCTCAGGACTCTGTGTCTCTGATTCTTCCTTCATCAGATGAAGGATACAACTCATTTATCTGGGAGGAAAAAAACCCAGGCAGTAGCTGGAATTCAGTAAAGGATTCCTAAGCATTGATTAGGGTTATTGTGGCTATGTTGTCACTTTTGTTAAAAGCAAGCATTGAAAGCTGAGTTGCTTTTGGGGAAAGATAACAAAATTCAAGATTGGTGCAACAGTGCCTGGGAACAGGGAGGGGGAAGATGGAAGGCTCACTCGTGCAAAGGAAACAATGGCAAACCACACAAGGGTCCTCTACTTTGAAGTTACAAGTTTGGATAAGCCATTGACCTTTGAGCTTGCTTACTTAAGCTTATCCTCAAATCCTATATGGTTTTTCTTCCTGTTGCAACAGGAGTGTAACAAATGCCATGTTGCATCATGTCGCTTTTATATATATCCTTCCACCTTTAAGAGTGACACTGATCTAAGGATCTAAGGATCTAAGGGTCTAGAGTGGCCTAAAAGTTCAAGACACAAGCCAATAAATCGAACCCCAGACTTCATTTGGGAAGTTTTGTTTTTGTTTTTGTTTTCTCCTTTAAGAGTTCCAAATGATGAACATTTATGTGAAGCTAAGTATTTAGTATAACTATGAAATGAAATCCAGCTGGCTGACTGCTACATTGAAGAAATCATATTTAATTTATTGGCATTCCACAAAAATACACGAAAATCAATTTACTAAGCTAACTTAGGTATTTTTTTTTACTCCAGTACAGTCAGAAAATTTAAAGTACCAAAGTTTCCTTGAAATTCCTATTCACTCCAACATAATTTTCCTTTTCTAGCAGTAACATATCACAGTCGTTATCCCTTGATACATCCAAAAGCTCAATTGTCAAACTTTAGAGAAGAGAAATTTTAAAAAATCATCTTTCCTATTTCTACAATAATCCTATTTTTCAAGAGTTTGTCCTTGTGACTAGAAGTTACAGTAGTTAGGATATATCCATTATCTAGTATATCCCATGTCTCTGTAGAAGCTCAGTTATACTGTGGCTTTCTCACCGTTATTTTATGAATGGAAAGTAACAACTTCAGGTGGTGTGAGTGTGTGTGTGTGTATGTGTGTGTGTGTGTTACACAAGGAACAAGGAATGTTCTAAAAATCAGGAAGAAAAGTATGAATCAGTAAACAGTCAGAGCCAGAATTATCATGTGCCACAACAGCTTCTTTTTAGTCACTTCTGGAATTAGGATCCTGGAATAACAAAAGCCTGACAACTGGAAGGTATTTCTACAAAACTTGCAGGACACAGAGTTTTAAAAGTTGATCC
Source organism: Dipodomys merriami (assembly GCF_024711535.1). NCBI lineage: Eukaryota > Metazoa > Chordata > Mammalia > Rodentia > Heteromyidae > Dipodomys > Dipodomys merriami. The sequence continues at coordinate 62,519,350 of NW_027202270.1, read as the reverse complement.
CTTTCAACATCAACTATATCACAATGAGGCTGTTTTAAACATGGCACAGTGGGGCTGCCTTTTCAACCACTAATAGGTTAGTATTAATATTCCCGAGTTTTGTGTAAAGTTTACACTCTTCGTTGTAACTTTCCTTGTTTCTTTGTCCAAAGTTTAACTTTGACACTTTGATCACTTTCTAAACAGGTAGAAAATTCCAGATCACAGAGCAGAAATCCCAGTTTCATAAGGGTTTCTCTACTCTTCAAAGTTAGCAAGAGATAACTTGTCCCCCAACTCAGTCAAACTGCCTGCATTAAACCAGTGTCAAAAAATCCCCTTGTTTAGAAATTATTTACAATAGGAAAAGACAATTCTGGAAACATTCCAGTGTCAATTGCCACTTCCCTCAAGACAGGATACTCCTGTGCATCTGCCAGCCTACACTGCTCTACACAAGAGACCATCTTTGCCAGATTTAAAAATGAGGAAAGGTAGCTAAAGAAGTCCAAAGGGATAGAACTAGTTTAATTAAAATGGGGAAAACCAGGAGAATCCAGAGGACAGTGGTACCATTTGGATAGCCACGTGGCTGTGGGAATACCCCACCCTTTATAGACTGTGATTCCCCTCCTCCACCGGTTTTATGGCCTGTAAAGGGGTCTGTGTTTGTGCTGAGTGAGGGCTGGAGACCTTACTAAAATAAAGTAAGCCAGCTTCCAGGCTTGGAGATTATATGCAAATGTCTGCAAAATTCACTCTCTGGACTAATTGTAAAGTGAAACAACTTTCTCAAGTGAAACCAGATTCTGATGAAAGTTTGCTTCTGCTGTTGTTTTCATCTAACAGTTGGAATGGAATGGAAATATATGTGTAGAACTCAAGATACCCACTGTGCTTGTGGAAGGAAGAAGGTGATTCATTTTTTTTTAAAAAAAAAGTATTTTAATTATCTTCAAGTAGTTGTACAAAAGGGTTTCAAGCCAACATGTCAGTTCATATGTACAATATATCTTGATCAAAGTCACACCTTTCATCATTCTCCCCCATGTCTCCCAACCCCATCCATCCCCTCTATTTATCTATTTCCACAAATGTACATTGAATATTATGACTACCACTGGTCTGCTTCTTAAAAGATCTAATTAGGAAGGATACTCCAATCTGGCCCTTTTACTTTCGTTAGTAAGCAACGCTTAGATTAGATCCATGAGTGTCTAAAGGTCCTAATAAAACTAATCTTCACATTTATTATTTACAGGTATAATCTTTCTGACCATCAAGGATCAGAGTAACTTGCTATTAAAGATAATAAGACTGCTTATTCATTTATGATTTTTGATCAGCTAACGTCAAAACTTTTGGAGTGGAAGAAACTATTGTGGACTTTTGAGGGTAGAGTGAGTAGCTTTACAAGGTTTATACACATTTTGAATTTCTTCCCTGATCTTCTTGTAGGGCCCAATTCTTTCTTGTAGAGCTTGCAGGAAGGAAGTTAGGCAGCAAAGCTGCAGAAGAAGGCTTGGTAATCTCAAGCACATGAGAGAGAAAAGAAGGAATCCCAAGAATGCTCTAGTCATGCAAGAAGCAAAGCAGGGAAGGCAAAAGGCCACAGAAGGAAGAAGCAGAAACAAAACTCAGAAAGCAGGAACAATGTCCCTCTGAATCCTTTATCTCCTACCCTAGGAAAGTCCTACAACAATTCCTGAAACTAAACAGTGAGAAAAAAAAAACTGACTTCTATAGGTTTTTTTGGTGGTTGTTATTTTAGGCATATGAAAAGCTTTTAAGTTGCTACCTGTGTGAATATAAGAGAGGTGAACAGTTTTTACTATATATACAAGGATTAAACTGTCATTGAAGCACACAGTAGGTCCTGTTGTACATGCGGTATATAGTCTAGTGTCTTAGAATATACTGCAATTAAAGTTCATTAAAGCTAAGCTTTTTTCTTTTTGTCAAATAAAGCTCTTTCCCAGCATGCAGAATATGCAGATTTTAACATTTCTTTTATTCTTGGTCAAATTTGAAACTCACAGCACTGGGGCTGGGAAGGTTGCTCAGTGGTAGAGCGCTTGCCTTGCATGCATGAGGCCCTGAGTTCGATTCCTCAGCACCACATAAGCAAAAAGAAAAAAGCTGGAAGTGGCGCTGTGGCTCAAGAGCTAGAGCGCTAGCCTTGAGCTGAAGAGCTGAGGGACAGCGCCCAGGCCCAGAGTTCAGGCCCCATGACCGGACCCAAAAAAAACAAAAAAACAAAAAACAAAAAAACAAAACTCACAGCACTGTTGTTCCAAGGTCCTTTCCAAATAACCTACTAGACTTTCAAGAGAAAATTGAAGGAAACATTTTTTATTACAACAAAATATGTAAAAATCTGCACCCCCTCTCCCTTCAAATACCTATACCTTTCCTTTAAATGTAGAGTATTCTTTCAGGATTCTTAGTTGCTCAATTTTGGCAAACATCAGCAAAATTCAAAAGGGATTTTGAAATTGTACTTTTACTCATCTTTGTCTTCACGATCATTAATTTCAAGTGAGAGCAAAATTTCCAGCCCAAGAATAGTCACAAAGTGCCTCACCCAGAAACTAATTCTTCAGACACATACCTGCCTGTTGAAATCACCCTTCTGCAGAGATAGAACATGCCATATATGTACATCATTAAATGTATATGGAAGAGCTATGCCCAAAGGGAGGCTTTATGGACTTCAGGCAAAACCAGTTCAAACACTGTAAGGCTTTAAAGGAGTCTGAAAATTGAAAACACTTTTTGTTGGACATATGGTAAGTGTAGCTTTTTACTCTTAAATCCTAATATGAGAAGTTTCTCTATCAAGTGCAATGGGTTAGGTCCACTGCAGACAAGATTTATTAACTTTTGGTATTTTCAGAAGCCACCAAGAGTACATGACAGCTAACACAGGAGACTGCATGACTGCCCAGTTATTACAGAGGCTCTCCCTTCATGCCATCTCTAATCATAGTGAAAGCTTTAAATCAGCAGCAATCTCAGGAATGTGAAGCAAGTCTGGGCAGAATTTTCATAATCTGATTCAACACAAGGCTCTGTTTTGCCAACTAACTGTCTGCATTACACACACCAGGCCCCAAATATGCCACAACAGTCTGGGGAGGGAAAGGATATTTTGTTTGTTTCTTCTATAGAATCAGATGAATCATAATTTCCATTGAAATTATGAGAAGATCTTATGAAAATTTATAGGTACTTATATGTTGTTATAAAAATGTAACCAGTATTTTTTTTAATTTCTGGGGGTTATGCAGATACACAATTGGATAAAAAGTCATAAAAGTAAGAGTGACATTTTTATTTGGGAGCTTCAAATAAAAAGTTAACTTTAAGCTCCTAGTCTTATTGAAAGAACCTAAAAATATCTAAGAATCAAAATATTTTACTGGAAATGGAACCAAGGTAAATTATAGAGGAAGTAAGAGTTGCATATGTATAATTAAAAAAAACACTTGGATTAGTATTCATCATAGATTGAAACTTTATGTTTCACGTATTCCTGTGTGTGGCGTCCTATGAGAGAATTCACCTACTGTGGTGAATGTCACAGTCTATTCATTCTCAGGTTCATTTTTCAAAGCCAATATGCACAACACCTGGCTGGACAGCTTTACATTCCATGTTTATAAAGTTTCTGCTTTTGTCAAAGGAGACTGAGAAAGTTGCCAATATGTAGTAACTCGGAAGACATTTCAAGGGCATCAGAAAATGATCAAGGCATAGCTAATTCACTTGGCACAGCCTGCCAAGCACCATGAGATACTTGGAGATAAAATGGTCCTTGGTGTCATATTTGTATGCAAAAGAACTGGATTAATGAGGAAACATCTGGTTATTTCAGGTGGCATCAGAATGATCAGTCTGGGCTCTTCACTGAAATGTGCAACTTATGAAAATAGATTGGGAAAAAAACCCCAAAAACCTGGTAATAAATGGGATTTGAAAGCAGGAAGGGAGGAGGGAGAGAGAAGAGAAACAGAGATGAAGACTTAAGGATTCACAGCTCCTCCTCCATTGGGGGTGGGGTTCATAGGTTAAGTGGAAACATGCATGGTAGACAAATCCCCACACAGAATTTTCTGTGTTGCTTACTAGATACTATCATCTCAGCTATCTGTTCTACCCTAGTCCATATCTCTTACAATGTTTAAAACTCAGGAACTGAACCCTACTTGGGAACCCCCAAGTTCCTAAGGATCATTACTAGTTCATGATCTGGAGCAGTTGTGCCCTTGATAATTCACATCATAAGCACTCTTGCTTCTCTGCCTACTTTGCAAATCCTCAACTCTGTCCCTTTTTATGAGAAACCTAAGTTGGAAATCTCAAGTTTCAGAATCATGTTTTCCCTGGTAGCCAGGCAATGTAAGCCAGTTCCCAAGTAAGAGGGATATTAAAAGACTTCTGAAAAACTGGGTCAACTTCAAGAGAAGGAAAAGAATGGTGATGGTTACCATGAGCACACTTCAGTGCAAGGGCTTGGGCTGGCCATGTGGCCTCCAACAACTCCTTGCATCTTGTTGCCTATGGGTAAATCCAGCTTTCACACTTCCAGACTTGTCTCCTGTAACTAGGACCCAGAAATATCTCCATGTCTCTCCTTAATATATACTATGGGTATTCTCAGACTCCCAGGAAAGAACACCTCATCCACTTGCTCATCATTTAAAATTTTATTGTTACTCACATTTTCAACATTTTTGTTTGCCTTCTTACCATTAACTAGGCTGTGAATAGCTTAAGGGCAGAGCTTACTCTTGCCTAGTTTGTACCTCCACTTCCTTCCCAAAGCCTCAGAAATGAATGCAGACAGGATGCCCTGAAACAGGAGAGACTTCAGGATCAGGTCTACAGTCTTCTTATCCAATGTGTCCATTTATATGCTAAATCTCTCTCTCTCTCTCTCTCTCTCTCTCTCTCTCTCTCTCTCTCTCTCTCTCTCTCTCTCTCACACACACACACACACACACACACACACAGAGAGAGAGAGACCAGTGGTATCTTTTTAAGCTGTTTTCTGAATTGATTATACACAAACCTCCAAAACAACTGAAACATTTCCATTCCTCTAAGAAATATTACCACTTGTCACCAAGACCATTCTTCAAATGATGTACAAGCTATAAATATAGCACTGTAGATAGATTTATGTTTATAGGAATCTGTCCTCAAAGTGAAGCCATAAGCAGGATTTTCTTTCCTCTAAGTTTGTTTAAATATAAAACTTAATGAATACTACATTCTTTGTTGATCATGCTAAAATTTAATATGAAAAGTACTAACTTTAACTATTTAAAGATAGTAATTTATAATTTAATTTTTTTCTAAAAAAAAAAGAGTGCTAACTTTAGCATGCAGGGCCTAAAGCAGCGTGCATCATGACAAGATTCAAAAGTGCATGCATGAAGCAATAGCATAGTTATAATGAGGATTCTTAGCAGCTGAATTGAATATTGTAAAACTAATAATATGCTTTAAATAAAATGTACATTAACTTGCCTTGCTTAAAAGCTGGCATGAATGACAATTACTCCCTAGATCACAAGTACTGAAATTACACAGCAATCAAATCTCCTAGGAAAAGATATGGAGATCCTTAAATGACTAAGTTCTTATTATTAGTAGGAATTTGGCTTCATGCTACAAATTGCCTCTATGCTTGGCAAATGTGGCAGATTTTGAAAGCGCAAGATATTAGAACGACTTGGCTCTCATTGAACACCTCAAAATATGGAATCCATTATCCCCTTTTGTTCCCCAGAAATTCACCAGGTAAATTTGAAAATCATTCAGAGATTTTCTGCAGCCATTAATAAAAATGATCCTAATGAAAATATTTCTCAATAAAATCAACAAAAATCTTCAAATCTCCCATGACTTCCACGGTACAACTTGAGATGTTTTGTTTACTTTGGGGTGACCTCTGGAGCACTGTGATAGCCCAAAGAACCCTTTGTGGTCACGCTCACCAATGTGTACTTGGGGGAGAGGAGAGAGCAAGTTTTCTACCTGAAGATGCCCTAGAGGGTCTACAAAGCACTAGGGAAGCCCAGTAAGAAAAACCCATTTGCATCTAGGACTTGAACTTGCATCTTGAACTCCGGACACTGGAGTTCAAGAACTTAAATATATTAGACTCATCCTAGGCTATCAATGAGAAGAGCCTCTTTCTCACCCCTTTTCCCAGTGTTTCTAGACCACATTTTAATTAGAATGGCACCACCTCAGGCCTAGCAGAGAACTTGCTTATAGTAAATGCACAACCAAGGAAGAAAGGGGAGAAAAGAAAGGAAATGGTAAGGTCCAGGATTTCATAGGATACTAAATGAATGATTTCCTTTTGTCTTGATGTAAAAGTCTCCCCCCCCCCCGTAAATATCCCACTTTTACTTTGTTTTTTCTCATGCCCAAATTAGAAGTGTTTTTCTTATGCATGGTCATAGGACTGTTCAGAGGGATAGTGGGAAGATGAGATGCCATTCAAATATAGAGGCTAGATAAGAGAACAACTGTTTTGGTCTTATCCATCCTCTGCTGGAAGGCTATCCTAAATAGGAGTATCACACAAAAGGCAAAGTTTATGTTTTCTCCCTAAAAGAAGTGAGACACACCCAATTTTTCCAATATGAATCTCTTTGTAGAAAGGGAGAAAAAGGATATTTAAGACTTGACAGATTTAGCCTTCATTTTCTCTCCAGAGATTAATGATAGCAGCTAGGAAAGAAAACGTGCATCTAGAAGCATAGGTATATGCAATTGCTTTCACAACTTAAACAAGTATCTGTGGGTAAAAAAAAAATTGTCAAGACATTGTCAAAAACAATTAACCTTCAGAAATTTGCCATGAAAATCTTGAGATGAAATGAGACAACTATTAAAGATACTTGAAATGACAACTTGCTGATATAAGGGTTCCATGGTAAACGTGGGCTATTCTTAGAATTTAAGTGGTGCTTGGTGACTATGTTTAATTATCTAACATCTCACCTTCCCAGCAACATAATGGAGTTCTAAATAATATCCTGGTATCTCTTTTCTCTTTTGAATAAGTCTAAATCCCAATCTTTCAATAATGAATAATACTGCAATATAATACTTTTATTACCAGAGTTTTATTGTTTAGTGAAACATACATATGATTTTGTTTCATTAAATAAAAACTACAGGGCTGGGAATGTGGTTTAGTGGTAGAGTGCTTGCCTAGCATGCATGAAGTCCTGAGTTCAATTCCTCAGTACCATATAAACAGAAAAGGCCAGAAGAGGCACGGTGACTCAAGTGGTAGAATGTTAGCCCTGAGCAAAAGAAACTCAGGGATAGTGCCCAGGCCCTGAGTTCAAGCCCCAGAATCAAAAAACAAAAACAAAACAAAACAAAAACCTACAAGTGATTCTTTCACTACTGACTTCCTTTCAGGTGATTGCTCATAATTTGATGAAGCTTCCATTCTTAAAGCTCAAGTAATTCAGTGGGAATGTCAGGAAACTTCATCTCCTTGGAAACAACACATATTATTCATGCATCAGGTTTTTTTGCATGACTACTGTGTACAAGGCATTCTGCTATGTGTGCAAAGACTATGAACTGCAGGGTTTTGATTAAGTGCTTGCAAATATTCAAAGTGATATTTATCTGCATGATGGAAGGACAGTTTCCAACTATAAACTACCCATATTGTTTTACTTGCCTGCCTTTGAAAAATTAAGTGTCTTTTCTTTAAAGAAAAAAAGAAAAGAAAAAGAAAGAGGCAATTTTGACCTTTAGCCACCTCATCTAAAATCTCTGCTGGTGGCCCTGTGACTCTTGGAGCTGAAGTCAGGAAGGTACAGCCCAGCATTCCTAAAGGCCACCCATTCCCTCTCCCTATCCAAATAAGTCTCATTCCTAAATCCACCAGATAGCAGCCTGGCTCTGCCCAGAATGCTGCTTGCTGTGGTAAACTGTGAAAACCCCAGGAAAGGAATGCCAGATCCACTGAGACTGGAGCTGAAGCCAACCTGGGAACTCATCCTGGGAAACAAAAAGACATGCTTGTTCAGGGCGCTGAAGCCAATTAGCGCAAAACTAGGAGAGATTCTGCACATTATCTAGCTCAGTGTCCTTCTCCAAACGATTAAAAAAAAAAAAAAGATTCAGGGAGCTAGATTTGGGTGCAGAAATCACTGGTAACCAGGAGCTAAGTCACAACATAGCTTTGTATCAGTCACTGGATCAGACCCACTGCTCCACCCAACACCTAGCATTAGGTCCAAACATGGTTGGGCGAGAGAAGTACCGGTACTAATTACTGGCACAACTCTAGCAGTCCTACTCACTAGGCATAACAATTGCCATGATATGTCTGAGAACTGGAGCTGGGTACTGCATAATTCTGATGATAGGAACGACCGAAATAAGAAATCACTAAGATTCCATCCATCAACACAGTCTCTATAGCATTTGTCCTGTGCACTCCCAATACAAAACAATGGCGAGGTCATGGTTTGACTGTCCAAGGAAGGACCTCTTTCTTCTGGGAAAGGAATCTACCCTTCTCACTGCCGCAGTCGGAGCATCTGGCACCAACCGTGAGAGGCGCTCGTGCGAGACTTCTGGGCTTGCCTTTGTGCGGAGACTGCCTGTGGCGACCTTGTTAAGTCTGGCCCCTGCTTCCTGCTCTTTAATCCCCCACGTCCCTCGTGGGGGGGTGGGGGGAGGGAGGGGGGAGGGAGGGGAGGGCTCCAGAGGTTCAAGCCCAGGGTTGTGGGAAGTTCTTAGAGGCACCTCCACGAGGCCACTCCCAGCGCTCCACCTCGGGCCACCCCCCCCCCCCCCCCGCCCCGCCTGACAACAAAACCTGCTTGTCCGCACTTGTGCGCTCGCTCCTCGCTAGTTTCACCGGGATTTGGCTGGATGTGGCTGGGTCCAACAGCAGCCCAGCTCCCTTGCGTGGAGGGGCCTTGGCCCTTCCTGCCTGATGGCTTCTGATCCTCCAGAGAAGCCATCCTCTAGCACACACAGAACTCCCTGGCCATCAGGCCCCGCGGGGTGCTGTGGTCCCAGAGCCTGATTCCAGATGGTGCTCCGCCCCCACTGCCCCGACCACTCACTCAGCCTTTCCACCCGCCAGTATTTGACCCTCTCCACTGCCGTGCGCCAGGTGGGTGGGCGTATGGGAAGGCAATAACCTGGCCTTGAACCGCAGACCTTTGAAATTTACCCACCACGGAGCCAATAATTCAAGCAGACGGGAAGGTCAAAGGCGACTCGTGAGTGCTGCCCGCAGCCCTGCAGGCAGGCAGGAGGAGGGTGAGGCAATAGATTGGCGTGGTCGGGGGAGCAGCGGGATCACCCGAGGGAAACGGCGTGATCACAGGGAGGGCAAAGTGGAGGGCTCGGCCGCAGGTGGGCACCGCAGGCGCGAGGGCGGCGCGAGGACCAGGAGGAGGAGGAGGAGAGGAGGCGGCGGCGGCGGCGGCCCACGCTGCCCCGCCTCTGCGCCGCCCGCGCCTCCAGCGCATTCCTGGCGGTAGGCGTCATGGGCCCCGCCGGCCGCGGTGCACTCCGGGCTCCCCAGGCGCGCACTCCGCACGCAACCTTGTGGCTGCGAGAATCTTCTCCCACCACCGCCACCCGTGCTCCCCCGCCCCCTGCCCAATCGCGGGTCGAACCACGAGATCCGATCGCCACGACTAGGGGGATCCCGCGGGGGCGCAGGCGCTGCCCCAAGCATCCTGGCTACCCAGGCCGCTAGGACACGGCCCCAAGGGCGGACTTGCACCAGGCCACTCGGCCGTGCGCGGCTCCAGGCGGCGCCCGGTCACCCTCCTGGCACACAGTGCCTTTCTGGTCCCACTGCCAACTCCCCAAATCCTCACTGTCGTTCCCGTCCGCTCTCAGAAAGGGTAACATGTTCACCGAGCGTGGACCGTGGGAACCCTTCGGAGGGCCAAAGTTTACGGGGGCGCGCAGAGCTGTGGAGCTCTGGGTCCTGCGCGCTCCGCAGAGGCTGGGCGCCCCCCCCCCCAACCAGCACCACGCGGTCCCAAGACTCTTACCCGAAGTGTCCCACAGGCTCAACTCTATTCTTTGTGTGTCGATTTCAAAACTGGCCGTGTAATTCTCAAACACTGTAGGGACGTAATTCTGGACAAACAAAACGGACAGGCAAGAAGATTATTTCAAAATACACGAAACCCATCCAACATGCTCTGGGGGAAAAAAAATCGCCTACCCTGATCTCCAACTAAGAAAAAAAGAAGAAGAAAATCTACATGCTAAACACTCGGAGATCCGGGTCGCCCCACCGGCTTCTCGCAGATATGTTGACCCAAATCTCCCCATCCCACGCTTTGCACCCAGAAATGAACAAGTTTCGGGAGCGAACAACCCCAGGTGCAGCGCGGTGCGTCCCGGCCCCTAACCGCTGCCAGCACACTTCCCTTTTTCAGCAGAGGGACCCAGGGGAAGTAGTTGGGGTGAGAATGACCCGTTTAGCAAAGATCAAACTAGTCACCTGGAGATAGGGGATCCGGCGGGTCACCCCCTCTCAAACCCAAGCCGGGCGGGACGCACTCACCTCGGGGAAGCAATCCTTGGCGAAGACGTGGAGCAGCGCTGTTTTCCCACACTGGCTGTCTCCCACCACGACTATCTTGCATTTCACGTTCTGATTAGGATCCATGATAGATTTACTGGATAGTTTCTGGCTGGCTCTTCTCTCCTTCATTGATGTTGCCTTATTTTCTCTTGGAAAAGGAATTTTCTCGTAAGAAGAAAATATATTTTATATATTTCTCTCTCTATATATATGTATTTTTAAAAACGCAGATATAAAAATAAATCGTAAGGCTGGTGGGAGAGCCCCCTGTAGCACAGCGTGGATGAGGGGGAGAACGAGAGGAGCCGACTCGTTACTCCCCTCCAACAAGTTTTATGCCCGACTCCACGCTGCGCCTTCCAAGTCCAATTCCGATCCGACTGCTTTGTTTCACGCTCTCTGGGAGGCTTTATACGCCCGGCCTTCCAATCCTCTTCTTTCTCAATGAGAGAAGGAAACCGATCCGCCTCCTCCCCTTTTATGGAGCCTGGGAGCCGGCGCGGTCGCCGAGATCGCAGAAAATGTAAGCAGCGCGCCCTCTAGGGTACCATGCGGGAGGGATTTCAGACCAACGCTCTGGACAACTTGTAGATCCCAAATGCCATTTGCTGAAGGATAGAATTGTACACAACCGGAAGGAGAGGAAACACTGATGTCTGTGCACATTGATTTTTACGGAATTCAGTGAAAAATGTTTTTAGAGAGGCTCACTCTCTCTATTTCAGAAGCTTTGAGGATTTCCTACTCAAGCCAAATGCTAAGGAAGGCCAGTCTTGATGGAAAATGCTAAGCAAGAGATCAAGGTCCTGAGTTCAATCCCCACTATTAGCAATAAATAAACCAATAAGCAAACAAATAATAAAGCATACGAAGAAAATCGTTGCATCAAAAGGGAAAAATGGGTCACGCAGAGGCACAGGTGGTAAAATAATAGCTAATCCAGGTTGTTTCTGGCTGGTTTGTCATTATAGTAAGTACACTGGCTTTAGAAACATGTGAGCTTTCAGTCATTCAAGAGGAGGCAGAAAAGTTTCGGGAGGGGGATAAATGGTGGGAAGGGAGAAAAGTAGCAAGTGGAAGATGCTCATAAGTGAGTAACAAAGGCCACTAGAAACTCAGTCTTCCTACCCTAAGGACCCAAACATAGCTCAGCTAGGGTGCTAGCTGCAACCCTCCCTTTCCCCACCACCCTCTTGGAGGCTGGGAGGAAGGGATTGTGACACTGCCCTTTCATTCCTTTGTCTATGGCATGTGCCATTCTGTAATCAAAACATTCTCTGCCGGTCTCAGAAGGCACAAACTTCTTCCAGCCCCTCTTTAATCCTTCCTTTGCATCTGAACTTGTAGCTTTCCAACTCTTCCTCACAGCAGGTCTTTAAAAAAAGATGACAACAGCCCACACATTTGTTCTAGGAGAACATTGTCTTCATACCCAAAAGGCTAAGAAGGTACTTCCTTATAGTAAGGACATTGGCCCAAACTAACTTGTAGATTCCCTTTATATGGAAACTTAGAAGCTTGTAAAGAGTAAGATGAGATGGGAAGGAAGTTTCTTATAGGGAGTGAAAAGGGATTTTCTCCAATTCCTTCTAGAGCTAAAAACACTGGAGCTTTCCCCAAAGAGAGCTCTGACCCAGACCAACATACAGGTTTATACAGGGAAAGGGCTTACCATAGGGAAGAGCATGGCTAGCTTTGCCGTGGCTCTTACAGAGTATTATTTGTCAACATTTGCCCCAAAGAGCCTTTTTATACCTAAGCTGTCCTGTCCAGTTAGTGAGGGAGACATGTGCACTAATCTCCCCTTCAAGACTTACCAATTTGATGATATATTACAGATGTTAAAAAAAAATCCCTATAGAGGAGCTGGGAAGTTGGCTCAGTGGTAGAGTGCTTGCCTCACATGCATGAGGCCCTGGGTTCAATTCCTTAGCACCACATAAACAGAAAAAGCCAGAAGCTTACTATAGCTCAAGTAAGAGCTGAGGGACAGTGCCCAGGCCCAGGGAAAAGTAGTATACTTAACATGGTATAGCCTAGAATTTCTAATCCTATTTAAGCATGGAAGATTTTTATCAAATGGTTTGTTTGATTGTTTGAAAGGCTATGGGAATGATAATTGGGCCAGGAAATCAAGAAGAGGTATATTTCAGTCCCAAGCTTCACATAGTCTTTTAAATAACATTGGATGGATTATTTAACCTCTGAAAAGCCTCAGTTTCCTCATATTTAAAATAGGAATAATAATAGCTTTTATCAGGAAATGCAAATGAACTATTTACAGAACAGTTTCTGGCAAAATAAACAGCTGTAACCTATTTTATATTTATATATTTATATAACTCAGATTTACTCTTCCCAGAACTACTCCCTGAACCCCTATTAGTTAATCTACTAATAGATAGGCCTATCCTGGCTTTTCTCATATCCTTAATTTATAAAGTTACTCCATTCCAGACATATGACTTGAACTTCCATATTCCTCAACTGATTGAGCTTACTTGTTAAATCAGTTTAACTAGCATTATTATTTTGAATTGACTGACCAATGAATATGATTAACATATCAGTTTAGCGCTATCTTTTTGAGGGCAAAATTGGGCATTATCAATGATTATGGTAGAGCCACAGGTGTAAAAAGAGTCTGTCCCAGGCAAAACAGCTGGTATGATTACTTTACCAGTGAATAATCTGGAATCCTACTGTATGTCTATTTTGGAAATCAGGTCACCTGAATATCCAGGAATCTACCAATTGCTGAATGAAATTGGAGGGATATAAAATACAGTAGGAAATGACCCTAAAGTCACCAGCTTCAAATCTTCCTAACATAGGAACTATTTCTTTTTCATTTCTTTAAATTCTTAGTCCTCCGTGTGTGGTATATTTTTCATATATTTTAACTTGAATATATTGTCACCATTGTTTATAAAATACCTGTTATAATGTCAGACACTGTTCTAGGAACTGCAGATAGAGCAGTAATCAATGTCAGTCTTGTTTTCTGCTCTCACAGGGGAAACGTTCCAGACAAAGGAGAGGGAAGCAATATACACAGAAGAAAGTGCATAAATAAGAACAAGTGGGCTAAACCCTGTGAATTAACAGAATGGCAAGCTGGAGCATAATTTATGGGGAAATTGGACCTCAGTCCCTGGCAATGCCTCTATATAGGGAATGAGTCTTTAACAATGAAGACAAACCAGCCAATAGGATGTCCAGAGAATGGAGAACAGGAAGGTGATATGGAAGGAAGAGCTGGTAGGTTTGAGGAACCCAGGGAAGGCCAGAATGACCGAGGCCCACTGAAAGAAGGGAGCAAAAGAATATGAGTTGATTAACTGGTCTTGGAATCTAGCTTTTCATGTAAGGACAATGTGAAGTTAATCACAGAAGGGCTAGCAAAAGGCTAGCAGGTATGCTATGGGAATGAATGAAATGGTTGGCTTTAATACCTAGCTATCACTAGTTGTACAATCTTGTTGAAGCTAACCATCTTCATTGAGAATATGAGATCGAAATATAGATGAGGTCTTGTGGGCACCAAAATTTTAGACAGCAGTGAAAGATTTTCTAAGGACACATTCATTGGAAGGCATAAAGCCCCATCTGGGGGAATCATATATTAACTGATGGTCTTCCTTTTATTTCTTTCTGTTGATCATCCTTTGTCTTCCCATTAGTACTCTTCTTTTCTGACTTATTCCTGAAACAAAAGAAGAGAAATCATTATCTTGCTCAGGTGATTGTAACCCCTCTGTACAGTATTTTCACAATAAAAAACTTATTTAAAAAAAGAAGAGAAAACAAGCAGTAAATATTTCTATATGGTTTTCTTAATGCATATCTAGTTGCCTAAACAAACTGAGCTTAGAAATTCTTTCTTTTGTGATTAACCCTTTAATTATTAGTGAGTATCCTTCATGTGTAGAAACGGTGCCGATACCAATTCTGGAGAGAGGGCTAATTGAGAGTCCTATCCAGTAATGGCAGAGGACTTATAAATAACAATAGCTCTGTGTTCCTTCTATAAGCACAAGAGTACAAGTCAGGGACTTGGATTTGGGTCCAACGCACTGTTTGACCTTGGGCAAACATTGACTGCATTCTTTTCCTTAGTTTCATCCTTACATGAGGACAATACTATCTGCCTTCTCTAAGTTGCACAATAAGGCTGCTTAGAAAATCGCAGGCCCTGTCCTCTGGAACATTCCTATTTAGAAGCAGAATGCAGACACTTCCCTTTCCAAGTCAGATGTATTCATGGAGATCTCAACTCACAACGAAATATTTTAAGACACAATCTAATTGTTTATTCACAGTTGTCTGTCTCTCTTTAGCCCTGACAGACATGTCTGAAGAAGCAAGTACACAATGAGGAGCAGCACAGGTTACTCACAGGCATCACTGATCAACAGAGAGAAAATGACATAAAAACAAGAAAAATGTACAGGAGGCCTTCACAGACATTACGTTAGAAAATGCAGGCAGGAGTCCTCGGCATTCTCTTTGAGAATTTAATAAGATGATGCCTCTCGAATAGTTCTAAATCATGAGGGATTAGGGCAAGAGTATAAACTTGTAAATGTCTCCTTAGTAAAAGTGTCAGTTTCACAATTATCTCTTACTTTTGGTTGCAATCAGAAGAGGATGATCACTTAACTGGCCTTATGTAAAATCAACCAAATAGGAGGCTTGTTTTTACTTGTTTTATGGATTTTTTGAAAGAGGAATTAAAGAAAGTAGGCACATATGATTCAAAGGATTGAACTTGTTATTTGTTTTCTTGCACATCTTTTCTTTTAATATCTCTTAAAAGTATGTCTATTTATCTTGCCAGCATACTGATGAGTGACCTCTACTATGTAGAAGGAGTACTCCAGCCTGGGCTTAAGTATTTGGTCCTGTTTTGTCCTCATTAATGCTAATATGATTTACTGTTGCTATGTGGACTTAGCCCTTATATTTAGCCAACAGGAAATGATACAGCTGTGCAATTGCTGAACAAGAAGTCACTGCCCAATTGATCATCTCTTTCTCTGCTTATATTTCAACAAACAATTTGTCACATTCTCTAGAGACCCAGACCAGATTTTTTTTCTGTGTTTTATATGGCACACTTAATGTTTCTAACTTCCGCTCACAAATTTCAATATCTGACTGCTGATTTCATTTGTTTGTATTTTAATATTGCTGAGGAAAAGACAATGAACAATAAATTATTACAAAGTTATCAAACTAATTACTTAATATACTATACTAAATATAATTACATTCTATATCAACTTATACTTTATATCAACTGGTTAATGTAATATGAAAAAATGGGGAATTTCTCTAAGAAAAAATTTAAAGAGTGAGTTATAGTTTGTTTTCTACCACTTTGAGCCACAGCGCCAATTCCAGTTTTCTGGTGGTTAATTGGAGATGAGTTTCCCAGACTTTCTTGCCTAGGTTGGCTTCGAACAGTGATCCTCCAATAAAAAATTAAAAATAAATAAATAAAATAAAATAGAATCATGAAATTTGTTAAAATTGTTTTAGGGGCCAGTATCATGCTGCTTGCTTGAAATCTTATGTATGAGGGAAGTATAAGTTGGAGGACGTAGCAAAAATGCAAGTTAGGCAAAAATGCAAGGCTCTTTGCATAACCAAGATAAAGGGACTGGAGAAGTAGTTCAGTTCAAGTGAGGTAGAGCTGTTGTCTACCAAGTATGAAGACCTGAGTTCAAACCCCAAGATCTGGACAAACAAAATTGTTTAAAAGAGAAATGGAGAAATAAGAAAAGATAATAAAGAAAAGATAATAAAGGAAACAAAAGTAAAGCCTATATATGTTCCAGGACTCTTCTTTTTTTTAATGTTTTAGGGCTCCAAGGAAAACAAAGATTACTACTGGGAACAAATGAAATAGAGACAGGCTAAGCTTCATTGTCCAACTGGTGAGATATATGGAGCTATTTATAGATATGTACACAGTAAAGTGACATCTAAGACCTAAAAGATGGAATCAGAGTGTCCTATTAAGTTTCTGGGAAAAAAAATACCCTTTGGAAATTATTTTCCCTAAAGCTGAAACATTCAACAAAAAGATGTATAAAACTTCAGTCGAAATTCATGCTTGTTTAATGAAAATGAAGTAATTATTAAACCAAACTTGTCAGTGAGAATACTCAGTAGTCACAATTTTACCATTTCTGAACTCAAAATGGAGGAAACCAAAAACAATTGGCGGAGATAAACTGGAAAGAGTCACTAATGTGGGCAAAGATAAAGGCAGGGAGAAGAGTTTTAGGTACTTAATCCCAACTTATTCTTTAAAGTAGTAGCTCTCCTGTATGTTTGAGTTCTTGGCTGCCTTTCTGGCAAACACAATCAACCAACCAACCACGAAACAAAACAGATGCTCTCTGGGAGAAGGTGCCCAGAATTAGAGGGCAGGTTGCAATAATTTTAATGAAAAGTCTATATGAGATCTTATTGATTATCTTTTACCTTGCCTATAATATTTATTTATATTTAGAATTCCTTAAAGCAAATGATATTAGAGTTGACTCCTTTGTGGCCCAAAAGGTTATAATGAATCACTAATTTTTTCTGGCCCAGAATTTAAGACCTACTGCTCTAAAAGAGTTTTTTTGGATGTTATCTTTTGACATAACTGATTTGACTTCAGCAGGACTTGTTCAGTCCCTCAGATCATGTTCTTAGCTACAGCAATTGAACCTAACTATATGTAGCAATAAGTTTGTGGCTTAATTGATGACTATGGTAGAAAAAATAATAACATAATTTTTTTCTTATTGTTGCTGAAATAGGAGCAAAATTTTTGCTCTTAATTATTCAACACTATGTTCTGATCCTAAAGAATCCTTCCATTTGAATTTTCTTTGCAGACAGGCTATAAACAAGCCTCATTTTTCCCTAGGAAGATAAAATATCAGAATAGAATGAAATTATAGCTAAATGCTCACATTGGCACTGAAGAATTTATCACAGGTAATGTAGGTAAAGTTAAGGTTTAATTTTTGAAAAGGTTTTACAAGAAAGAAAAAAAGTATTATTTTATGGGGCCAACAAGAGTCAGGCCTCCAAGCAACATTTTCTAGTCTTCTACCCAGTATCATCTATCATAGCTTCTAGAAGCCCTCTCAGAAAGCACTGCTTTTCCAATGCTAGCTGAACTATTACTCATTCACTGAGCTCTGTGAAGTGTCATTTGTCCATATAAGTAGAGGACAAGTGACTCACCACAATCTGATCCTGGCCCTTAAGCAAAGTTTTTTCTTTAGGTCACTTCACTGGCCAGGGCAAACTGGCCATAGGTTAAATGGCTTATGTAAGCACAATGATGCAATATCTGATTACCAGCAAGGTATGTAAGATAGGTAGGGAAAAAAAACTCTCCTGTGCTTTAAAAAGAAACTAAAGGTCCTAATATATAAATAATATAACTCATCTTAATTCTTACTCAGAATAAAAAATTACCATTCACACATAGAATGTGACCATTGACCTTATAAATACTCACTGCCAGTGCTGTTTATTTGAACTTATAGTCTCTGGGACAACTCTGAAAACACACCACAGTAGTTTTGAAATCAATCAATGGCTACTTCCAAAAAGTCTCATGCCATTAATTCTCACCTACAAAAACTATAGGTTCTAGTAGAGGACATTACCAAAGGCTCTTAACACATTGGCAAGAGGACACTTATCATGATACATTAACAATTAAACATTTCACATCAAATTTTGTGGCATGGTGATTAAAGTAAACACAGGGAACATGTGGATTTTTTTTTACAAACTTAAAATGAATGATAACAAAGGCATATATTATTAGCATCATCAAAGATAGTTACTTACAAAGTTCAATAGAAATTATTAAACTTTCTTCATTTTCCACAAAGCTAATTAGCTACTTTCTGATTACTATGTCTTGGAATCTTCCAAAAAATATTACTTTGAATTTCTCAAAAGTTTACATCAATAGTTTCCAGAAAAGTTGAAAAAAATATATATGTGTATCAATGGTTTTACTTTCCACCAGCTTTCTCATTTGTGTTTCTACAGCCTCACTGAATGTTGTCTACAATTCTCTGTTATCTTTCCCTGCTAGCTCTCTCTTACTATGCCTCACGCTTTTCATATAGCTTCCTTCCTATACTTGCTTGCAGAAAATTAGTATGGAGGCAGGCCTAAAAGAGATTGGGCAAAAAAGAGAATTGGAAGATTGTGTGATCTTGTGGAGCTCACCTAACTTAAGTCAGCCCATGGAATAGAAAATTTCTTGAGTCTTCTCATCTGTTAGCTGATTCTAACAGAATTTATCAAAGGATTTCAGCCTTCTCAGGTTAAACAGTAGAGATACTCTGGGAACTGTAATTCAAAGCCTGAGAATGTGTTTCTGTGACAGTTCAGAGTGTCTCAACATAGAAGACATCTGTCTGGGTACAACCACTTTGGAGGGTGAATTATTTGGGTTATTTCAGAACTGTGGTACCTACTGTTCCAAAACAACAACAACAATAACAACAACAACAACCATAAAACCCCTAATGACCATAAAAACCCTAAAGAAAGGAGTCAGTATGCATTAAAATGAAATTAATATTAGACAGAAAACAAAATTTCAAAGGAAATCTGGGACATGAGTAAAATCTCTATCTGTTCAGTACACAGTGGCTTCAAATGACACTAAAATTTGGACAGCAAAGTTATATTTATATCTTACATATATGAACAATCTAAATGAGTAAGAAACTTATTTCTTTACTACTTTTTAAAGCGCAAATAGATGTTTGAATTTACCCTATGGAACTGAGTCATTGATACATTATACTTTGCATTTCTCTTTCTGATCTTAAAACCATAAGGAATTTCAGTAAGAAACACAGTGACTTTGCAATTCTTTCTCAGCTAAAACTCAGCTCCAGAGTCTTATGGACTCAGGTGAGCAGAGTTAATTTCTCACTCTTCCTTTCCTAATCTAAGTCTGCTTTGAATATATATCAAAGGAAACCTTAAAAGAGTTCTAAAGACTCAAAGTCAATGTTTACACTGAATGTCCTTATGATCCACTCACTTTTGTTTTGAAAATAGAGTAATTACAGCTGAAAAAGCATTTATATGAGTGACTTCAGATGTGTTGGGAATAAGGATATTCTGATTTTAGCCTCAGATTACCATTAAATAGCTGTGTGTTCTTGGGCAGATATTTAATCTTTTTGGGTTTCAAGTTTTCCATTGGTATCGTTAGAGGGCTGACCTAGAAGACCTCTGAGATTGTGCATGGCTCTAATATGACATCACCTATTACTCGGAGAATTTTGTTGATCAATAGCAAGAACTCCATTTACTGCTGGCCTCCCAGAAGCTCACAGAATCTGGTCTCCCAAACTTGTTCCACCTGTCAAGGTATGGAGTCCTCTGCATATTCTGACTTAGGAACCCAGCTACACAATATGCTGGGATCATTGGCCAATAAGCCATTGGGTTTCTATCTCATCTAACTAGTACCACATAAAGCATTTTAAAAGCCATTCAAATCCAATTCAGAAAGATAGATTTCAACCTAATCAAGAAAACTTGTTTATATGCACGCACACAAATAAACTGCTAAGTATGTAATACCATCTATACCAGACTGATTTTAGAAAGTACAGATCTCCAGTGAGGACATGGATTCATTTTGATAAATATAGATGCTCACATCATCGATATCCAAAACAATATACAAAAGGGGGCACTAGAAGGTTTTCCCACTCGCTTTCCCAGTCATTCCCTTCCAGTAAGGGCAACCATTACTGCATATATCTTCGTGGATGAGTTTTGCCCATTCTTGAACTCTATACATCACATCAACATAATTTTGTTTAGATTTTTCCATGCTATAGCATGTTGCTGTATTTTGCTCCTTTTTATTGGAAACAGTACTTCATTTTATGAATATGCCTCAGTTCGCTTATCTGAGCTTCCATTGCAAGACATTTGGATTGATTCCATTTTTTTATGATTATAAATTAGATTGCTATGGACATTTCTGGATGTGAATCTTTGTGGTCATAGTTTCATTTTAAAGAATAGGAATGTTAGGTTGATGCTTATGCATATACTTAACTGAAAAAAAAACTATTAAACAGTTTTCCAAGGTAGTATTACACCATGAATTTTCTATCTGCTCTTATATCAATACTACACTATTGTAATTGCTATACCTTTACACTCATTCTTGATAGCAAAACCATCTATTTTTGTTTTCCTTTTATAAGATTCTTATAACTATTCTAGGTCCTTTGGGTTTCCATATAAAATTTAGTTTCAAAAAATATTGTTAGGTATGTGATTAGAATTACATTGTATATACAAATAAATTTGAAGAGATTCAGATATTAATAACATCAATTGTATATGGAATATCCATGTTTATGGTATCCATGTATATAGTATGTTTTCTCATTTACTTCAGTCTTATTTTTCAGCAATGCTTTGTGCTTTTCAATGTTTATGTCTTACATTTATTCTGTTAAGTACATCCCTAAATATGTTATGTTTTGTGCTATTTGTTTTAATTTCCAATTACTCATTGATAATATATAGAAAATTGTTTTGTATATTGATCATGAACCCTCAAGTTTTGTTCAAATCATCTAGTTATTTATTATATTTAGTTGTACATTTCTGATTTTGTTCCTTTAGTGTATATTGCTTTATATTTTCTTCATATACAAATTTATCTAAAATACAATGTTTTATTTCCTTTTCAAATCTTCAGGTCTTATTGAAATAGTATACTTTTAAGTAGAACTGGTGAAAACAAACATGCTCGTTTCTTGTCTTAATGAAAAAAACACACAGGATTTTACTGGCAGAGTCACAGATTCCCACTTTATATTGAGGAAATTACTTTAATGACAGTTTCCCAAAAATTTGCTCAGTTTTCCACATCTATTGAAATCATCATGCTAATATAGTGATTTATATTGATTGAAATTAATATTTCATCCCTGAAGGAAGCACTATTTGGCCATCATACACTATACCTTCACATATTGCTTCTTTATAGTTACTAAAAATAATTAGCTGAAGGCTCTTTAAGTTAATTATGTATATCAACACATAAATTCTCTTGTAGTTTATTTTCCAGATATTAGTATAGCCCCATAGAGCTCATTGAGATGTGCCTACTCCATCACTTTTCTGAAAAGATTATGTAACATTGTTTTATTTTCTTAAATATTTGTAGAATTCATGCTTGTGGACATTAGGGTTAAGAGTTTCTTTTTCAGGGAAGAATTTATGTAATATCAAGTTTTAAGATATATAAGCTATGTACACAGATTTTATATATCTTCTTTTATCACTTTTGGAAATTATGTTTTTCAAGGAAATTTTTCATCTAAGTTATCAAAATTATTCAGTTACAGCTATTGATATTTCATTCTAATGTCCATGTTCTGACAGGGATCTTCTTTGTTGGTTTTCTTTTTCACCTGTACTAGGATTGTAATTCAGGGTCTCACACTTGCTAGACTGCACTTTAGGCTGAGCCATGCCTTCAGACATGGTTTTTCCTGGTTATTTTAGAGGACATTTCTGCCCAGCTGACCTTGAACTAAGATCCTTCCACTCGAGCCTTCTCTGTAGTTAGAATTACAGGTATTTTGTCCTTTCTTGACTGTTTTTTTGTGGTTTCTTTCTCTCATGATCAGTTTTGCTGATACCTTATCAATTAAAACAACTTTTTTTTTTTTGGTCAGACGTAGGGGCTGAACTCTTGGCCTGGGTGCTGACCCGGAGCTCTTCAGCTCAAGGCGAGCTCTCTACAGCTTGAACCACAGCATCACTTGAGGTTTTGTAGTGGTTTATTGGAGAGAAGAGCCTCATGGAGTTTCTTGCTGGGGCTGGCTTTGAACCCTCATCCTCAGACCTCAGCATCCTGAGTAGCTAGGATTATAGGCGTGAACCACTGGTGCCTGGCTTAGATTTCTTTTCTTACCCTTTAAATTTCTTTCTTCAATTTACCTAGCTTTCTCTTCTTTCTTTTTATTTTTAAGCTGAAAAGACAGATAATACGTTGTTGGACTTATTGTTTTCTAACACTGTTAAGTGTTGTTTTACTTTTAGCACTAGTGTACATGCATCTTACAAATTTCACCATGTGTTCAAGAATATATTTCCTCTTTTAGAAGTCAAAAATTGTGATTCCTTTATAGACCAATGGATCTCTTAGAATATTTAACTTTCAAGTATGTAGTAAAAGTATTTGTTATTGCTATGTAATGTAATTTATCTACCTGGATCAGAGTACAATGCTTCATAATTTCAATGCTATGCAATTGGTTGATACTTCAAAATATTTTTGTTTTTGTTCTTTGGCATTCCATGTGTGTTTGAACAGAATGTATAGTGTACATCAGTTTCACATAGTACTCTACTACAATCTTTCTGGCCATTTGTTGATACTATTCAAATCTAATATATTACTGTTGATTTTTTTTCTTTTTTTATTGTGAAAATACTGTACACAGGGGTTACAATTACATGGGCAAGATAATGAGTACATCTTATCAAGCATTGTAGCCTCCTCCTTTGTTTCCTCTTCCCATCCCTTCCCATCCTCCCCCGTCCCCCCCAACCAAATCCTCCTCCCCCCGCACCAAAGTTGTAAAGTTCGTTTACACATAATGACTTGTACATTTCATTGTTGCAATGGGTCTACCTGAATCCCTATTTAAATAAGTTGATGTTAGGGAAATGAACCCTAAGATATTTATTCAAATGTTTTTTTTCTTTCATGCGATTGTTTCTAACACATTTATAAGATTATTTCTTTGTTGCTTTGTATGTCCCTCCCCCACGGAATAATCCCTGCTTTTACTGTATTTGATGTCAGTATAATTTGTGGAGGGGAAGGGACAAAACAAATCGTTTAAATAGGGATACTGTTGATTTTTATCTGTTATTAGTTACTTTTAATGTATTAGAAATTACTATGAAAGGGCTATCAAAATCTCCGTGATAATTGTGAATGGCTTATTTTGCCATTTGGTTTTCTCAACTTTTCTTTTATGTACATTGAAGCTGCTATTATATATATATCACATTCAAATGATCATTTTAGAAAGTTTAGCCTTTTATCACTATAAAACATTTTTCCTTACCTTATTTGATACTTTGTTTTTTTGGTACTGATCATGGGACCCATGGCCCTGAACATGCTAATTAAGCTCTCTGCTACTAAGCTATATAGATCCTCAGATTGTATGACATTTCTAGATGAAAACACTTTCTCTGATATTGATACAGTTATATTAGCTTTCTAATGATATTAGTTTTCTAGTTCTGATTGGTACTTGTATTATGTATTTTTTCTCTTTTTTAATTTTTTTACAGTTTTTTTTAATTGTGAAAATACTGTACAGAGGGGTTACAATTACATGGGCAAGACAATGAGTACATTTCTTATCAAGCATTGTAGGCTCCTCCTTTGTTTCCCCTTCCCAACCCTTCCCATCCCCCCCCCCGACCCCCCCCACCCAATCCTCCCTGCTACCCCCCCCAACAAAGTTGTAAAGTTCATTTTTGAAATAATGACTTGTACATCTCATTGTTGCAATGGGTCCAACTGTATCCCTAGTTAAACGATTTGTCTTTCCCCTTCCCCTCTACAAATTATACCCACATGAAATACAGTGAAAGCAGGGGTTATACTGTGGGGGAGGGACATACAAAGCAACAAAGAAATAATCTTATAAATGTGTTAGAAACAATCGCCTGAAAGAAAAGAAAACATTTGAATACATATCTTAGGGTCCATTTCCCTAAAAAATTATATTAAGTGAAGTAAGCCAGGTCCAAAGAAACATAGGTCCCATGGTTTCTCTTATTTGCAATATCTAGTATATGTCTGAGTCAAGCAGAAAAGGTCAGATAAGGTGATGTTAGGGAAATGAACCCTAAGATATGTATTTTTTCTCTTTAAATTTATTTTTCCTATCTTTTTATTTTGTGTCATATTTAAAATGTTTCTTTTTGACAGCTTATAGTTGAGCCCTGAATTATTATTTATTATGATAATTTTTAGCTGATTCTTTAACCTATTGACATTTAATATTGTAACTGACATGGTTTGGCTGATTGTGATTTCTAATACTTCGCCTTCCATGCCGTAGATTATCTACGTATGTTATTTGCCATCAGACTCTCAGCTTAGACTGTTTTCTCTCTCTCAAGGAAAGTGGACCATAGAGCACACATTGTATTAAATAGAATCAACTCAATAGGGAAATGGAAAATAAGTTAGGTAGAAACATAGGTTTTAGCATGGATCATACAATTCATGGTCACTAGGCAGGCACAATTATCAAGAGGTCAGTGTCAACAGAGTGGCACCTTTATAGGGATGGCATTAGCCTACAGAGTGGTAAATATTTTCTTTGATGATTTGTGAGAATACTAATTAAGAGAGTAAATGAAGTATTGCCACGGGGAAAAGCTTGACCAATTTAGGCTCCTCAGAACAATGATACCTTAAATGATAATCAACAGCAAATAAAAGAAATGTCACTAAGTAAATGTTCAGCTAACACAATGGAAAACATAGATAAGAATTTTTAAAATAATAGTATGAGAAAGATTAGCTGGAATAAATGCTTAAGGTAAACATAAATAGCAAAATGATTCTTTCACCATGGAAATCCAATTATTCTGGTAAGAGTAGAATTTAGATGTAGTAGTAAAGCCTGTTAGAATGCTAATATAACTTCTATTCAGATACTGGGGTCCTGAATCCTGACTAATGGGACAAAACTAGATGGATTTTGGGGGAAAAGATCAGAGCTTGAATTTAGAAATACAGGAATAACTAAGAGACAATTCTGTCCAAATCACAAATCATAACATTTGTAATAATAAAATTCAGAAAACTGGAAGAAGTTATTAAAGGCACATAGTTGATGGCCAAATTGTGTCGATAAAACACAATTGTGTCTATACATTGCTTACAGCTTCTTCCCATTCTTGGTGTCAAAACTAATGTTGAAATTAGAGAGAAGAATGATGTAGGAGATTGAGATGATTCTAGATTATTAAATTATCTATTCTCAAGCCTCTGAAACTTCCCTATTTAAAAGTTGGCAACTAGCTAATTGTTGTCTTCTTTGACCAGGGATTTTATTCCCACTGAGTATTAAATAAGAGGAAATGCACAATAAAATGTGGCAAGAGAAATTTAACAAACACATAAGAGAAATTCTTCCAAATAGCAACTATTATACAGTAGTATTGCAGCTCACATTAATTGATCCCTGGAGGTTTGCCATTTAAAAAGAAATTATTGAATATATTTAAGATGCTGAATGTGATTTTGTAGAATACATATATATAGTAATATAATTACCCTACTAGAATAAAGTATCTTCCATCTCCTGAAAACTATTTGCATTTTATGTTTACTTTTTTTTGGTCCTAGGGCATGAACTCAGAGCCTGAGTGCTACTCCTGAGCTTTTGTGCTCAAAACTGGAACTCAACCACTTGAGCCACTGCTGCATTTCTGGCTATTTTGTGGTTAATTGGAGAGAAGAGTCTCAGATACTTTCCTGCTTAGGTTGGCTTTGAACCTCAATCCTCAGCTATAATCTACCCATAATCTACTCATCTTGCAAAAATTCTTAATGTATTGCACATGTATTAACTGAAGTCCACATGCACTTGATCTTGTTATGCTTTCCCTTAAGATGGCAGCATTTAAACTTGGGGGAAATAAACTAGTTGTAAAAGACCGTTAGAATTCCACACTAGATATTCTCATCTGCTTTTAATATTTTTTTTCTTATTTGTTATTTTCCATGCAAGGTCACCCAGGAAGGACAAGTGAAACTTGAAGCCAGTTGAATATTCTTTGTCTTTCCAGTTAGAGCTGAGAGAAGTCAGCCTACGCCTGCTTATTAAGCCTGCCTTGTGATGTTTGTGTTTCCATACTTCATTATAAACTACAGGGATGTGATGTTATGTGTGACAACTTATTTATGTACTCACCTTGGCTGTTTGAATGTGCACACAAAACACATTGAGTATGACCCTTTGGCTGTAGCAAATGCCATTTTAAACTCAAATTATGAATTGTTCAATATAATAATCTAAGCATTTATCTGAACTAGGGAAGGGAAGGGGAACAACAAAATGGTGAGAAAAAGGACAAAGGGAAAAACTGCAACAGCGATACTCACAAGACAATATGTTGGAAATGATCTGTACAACTTGTGGGGGGATTGTGGGGAAAGGAAAGTAGGAGAAAAATGAGGGAAGGGCTAACAACTTAGACAAGAAAGGTGATCCTACCTTACTTACGTAACTGTAACCCCTATGTAGATCACCTTGACAATAAAAAAATAATCTATTAGCAGTTTGGGAAATAAAATTCTTAATGCTGCATACCACATAAAATTATAAATTAAAAGGAGTTACATATGGAGGTTTTGCTTCTATGATAAAAATCATTATTCAATGTATATCCTACAAAATTAAGAAAAATGAGGGAAGGTGTGGGTTGGAAGGAATGGGTCAGAATGTTCAAAGAGGTGACATTGATTAATACACATTGTATTCATAAATTGTTTTGTTGGATGCTTGAAGAAAATAAAAATATTAAAAAATTGAAATTGTTTTTTTAGGCTAGTACTTACAGTCAAGAAAAGTAACTGTTTCAGGGTTTATTTCAGCATTTATTCTTTTTCAATATGGAAGAGTGTTTACAAATGATTTTGACAAAGTACACACTGCCAAATCACTGCTTTTCTTTCAAGAATGCAATTCTTTAAGAGATCACAAACTCTGAACCAACCAAAGAAAGAAAATAAGGTTGGGGCTGGGAAGGTGGCTCAGTGGTAGAGCACTTGCCTTGCATGCTTGAGGCCCTGGGTTCGATTCCTCAGCACCACATAAGCAAAAAGAAAAAAGAAAAAAGACATTTGTGGGCACCATTTGAGTTGACTAAACTCTACATCATTTATAAAGGAAGAAAAACAATTACACTTTAGTGTTGTTGCTGTTGTTGTTGTTTAATTACTAGTACTTGTCCATTGAGGCTTCCTTGAAATCTGGGATATATATGTTAATTTCAGGTATGCCTCCATTTACAGGAAGAGGATTTTTGTACAGTGGATGATAAAATTGAAGAGTAGGATATAAGAGACAAGGTTTGAATTTTCCTTTATTTTCTCTGAAGGAACATGATGGTGAGTCACTTAATCCTGAGGCTTTGTGCTAGTAGATGATGGGTCAGTCACACTTGCTCCATGTTAGTAACTTGGAAAGTGACATTCACCTCTGATTATTTGAGGTATTTTTTTCCCTGGTATGGGGGCTTGAGCTCAGGCCTCCCACTCTTTTTTGTTCTTTTTCTTTTTTTTAAACTCAAAGCTGATACTCCCACTTGAACCAGACCTCCACTTCTGGCTTTTTGATGGTTAATTGAAGATAAGAGTCTCATAGACTTTTCTGCCCCAGGCTGGCTTTGAACTCTGATCTAGATCTCAGCCATCTGAGTAACTAGGATTAGAGGAGTGAACCACCAGTGCCTAGCACCTCTAATACTTTTCACTTGTTCTGAAGTTAACTGACTTGGAAAGACAGAGCAACTTCTAGATGAGCAAAGTTTATGGTGAGAAAGTTGCAGCTTTGTTGCAGTTCTCACAGTTCTGGAGGGAGAACATCTATGTCTTTCTTTATCATGGACAAGAAAACTGTTAAGAGATGAGATTCCTTGGAGTGTTTGTAAATGAATACATGTAGCCATTGTTTACTTTATTACATTTCCTGGAAATCATTCCATATAGCTTTGTCAGATTTATGAGTATTCCAGTCAGACAATTCCTCTCCCAACTCAATAGTGATTTTCATTTTTATCAAGATGCTTTGATTTGTAAACAGCAAACTATTTTAGAGAAAAATTGTTCTAGAGCTGCTGTGTGGATTCCCATGAACTTTAAGAGTAACATTTTTATTGATTTCTGGTGCTTTTAATGTACATGGAAAATATCACTAGTCAGCTCAGACTGCCATAACAAAATACCACAAAATGCATAGTTTAAACAGTAGAATTAATTTGCTCACCATCATGGAGGTTAGAAAGTGGAAGATTAAGGTCTGGTGTGGTGGTTGGGGAGGTGGGGGGGGTCAGTTTCTGGCTTTGTTTTTTTTTTTTTGGTCAGTCATAGGGCTTGAACTCTGGGCCTGGGGGCTGCCCCTCAGCTCTTCAGCTCAAGACTAGTGCTCTATCACTTAAGTCTCAGCGCCACTTCTGGTTTTCTGGGAGTTTATTGGAGATAAAGAGTCTCACGGACTTTCCTGCCCAGGCTGGCTTTGAACTGTGATCCTCAGATATCAGCCTCCTTAGTAGCTAGCATTACAAGCGTGAATCACCAGCACCTGGCAGTTTCTGGCTTATAGACTATCACTTGGAGTTGGTGTCCTGCCACGACCTTTGTACCATCCATGAATGGGTAGAGGGAGATCTTTCCCTGCTTCAAAAGCCATCAGTCCTAGCTCAGTAGAGTGTGCCTTTCTAACCACATTTACTTAGTTACTTCTTCTAGAACCTATTTTCAAATGCATTCATGTCAGCTTCAGCCATGAATGGAGGGAGGCAAATTTAATCCAAGCAGAAAATAAATGTGTAAATGCCAATGAGTTGTTTAAATTCTTTAATTACTTCTTCTAGAAAACAAAATTGTTTAAGTATATAAATGTAATTTCCTTTTTTTATTTGATATTGTGTGTTTTTTTTGAGACAGGGTCTTTCTTTCTATTTGTTTATTTATTTATTTTTGTTGGTCATGGAGCTTGAACTCTCAGCCTAGGCACTGTCCCTGAGCTCTTCAGCTCAAGGCAAGTGCTCTACCACTTGAACCACAGTACCAGTTCTGAGACAGGGTCTTTCTGTCTTGCCTACTTGACTTCCTAATCCCCCTTCCTCAGTCTCCGAATATTTGGATTATAGGCATATATACAAGGTACTCTTTGATAAATTTATCATCATCATCATCATCATCATCATCATCATTACCAATATCATTGTCATTAATTTGGTAGTACTGGGGTTCTGATTTCAAGGCCTTGTGCTTGATTGTCAAGTGCTCTATCACTTGAGCAACAAACATAGAGCTTTTAGTTCAGGCCAGCCTTGAACTGTGACCCTCCTGTCTTCACCTTCCAATTAGTTAGATTATAGGTTAAGCCACCATAGCTTCTTAGATATAGATAGATAGATAGATAGATAGATAGATAGATAGATAGATAGATAGATAGATAGATAGATAGATAGATTTAGATACTTCATAAAGTAGTAAACTATAACATCATCTTTGTGAGGTTTGGAAGATTACTATACTATAGTTCAGAGGGTCTTAGGAAGAACTTTGTGAGATGAAAACATTAACATCATCAGAGAGGCTGACTTCAGAGTCTCCACTGAATTCATAATCTCTACTGTAAAGATACTATGACAATCTAAACAAAGCCACACAATAATTAGCAGCTGAGATGCTCAGCGACCCAGATCAGTCTTCCATCTATCACGTTAGGTTGCTTTTCTCATTATTCTATCCAAAAGTTGTTCTTGTTTCTGGCTATATTCTTTCAAAGTATAGAATTAAAAACATGTAGGATTTAAAGTTTTCAAAATATAGAGTTTATTCTTTTTCTTTTTTCTTTTTTTTTTGGAAGTGGGGCTTGAACTCTGGGCTTGGGCACTGTCCCTGCGTTCTTCAGCTCAAAGCTAGCGCTCTGCCGCTTGAGCCACAATGCCACTTCTGGTTTTCTAGTGGTTTATTGGAGATAAGAGTCTCATGGACTTTCCTGCCCCGGCTGGCTTTGAACCATGATCCTCAGATCTCAGCCTCTGAGTAGCTAGGATTACAGGCTCCCGGCTTAGAGTATATTCTTCAGTAATACTAGAGGCATAGCTCAAGTAGTAAAGTACTTGCCTAGCAAGCCCAAAGTATAATAAAAATAAATTTAAAAATAAAAATAAAAATAAAATAAATTTTCAGAACACATTCAAAGTGTCATTTAAGTCTGTAGTGTAGCTGATAGTGATTTCTAGGAAGTTACTGCTTACCTTTGATCTCATAAATTGAACCAATATATCTGAATTTCAAAGTGAATACAGATTCTTGGAAATCAATAGGTCATAAGATGACCTTACTTAGAAAAAAATTAATGTCATAAATATTGTTGGCATGTTTAATGACTGTCAGATAGACTGGAATATTGGTAAAATGTTGTGTGTGTTGTTTTAGGATAAACATGCTCAACAATAATTACACTGGAACCCAATTACACTCATAGCCAATAAGAAAATGACAATAGCTCTCCTTTCCGAATGTAGGGTAACATTCCAGTGGCCCTTGTATTTTAAACTAAAATTCAGCAATCAAAATTTGAAAATCAAAATCACAGATACTTTAAAGCTACTGAATAGTGTTATTGTATATAAAATAGTGGAGTTACATTGTCGTGAAAACTTTCAATTCACAATTTGGTGCAATTCAGGCATCAGGGTAAAGAAGAAACCAAGTAGGAAAAAACAAAACAAAACAAAACAAAAAATTCTGAATAAGTGTATATCCTTGCTAATGTGTTCCTGGAGTCTCTCTCTTTGGGGTGTTGAAATCTATGACTTCAGTGCATTAATTTTTGTAGCCTCCCTGGGTCTCTTGTACAAACTTGAGTAACTTAGTGATGGGAGAGAGAGGAGAGAAAAGAGCTCTGGGGAATGAGAGTTGTAAAATGCTTTTGCTAATAACAGAGTAGCTACCTGAGCACCTGGTCCTGAGGGGGTTAAATCCAGGGCAT
Organism: Dipodomys merriami; assembly: GCF_024711535.1. NCBI lineage: Eukaryota > Metazoa > Chordata > Mammalia > Rodentia > Heteromyidae > Dipodomys > Dipodomys merriami. The sequence continues at coordinate 62,487,895 of NW_027202270.1, read as the reverse complement.
GGAGCATTCCTTCTCTGGGTGGAAGAAATCTCAATAATGTTTCTGAGCCAAAATGTCAGGTAAACTGCTGAAAAGCAATAATTAAACTTCAACCCTGAACTTGGTTAGATGAATTATCTAGAAGGCTCCGCCCTTTTGAGAAAAAATAAATTAGGGATTGTAAATCTGTTGTTGGCAGTTGCAGCGCTATGTGGAATGTGTAGTTTGAGATTATTTAGGTTAAGAACAAATTGTATGCATAGATTATTCAAGCACTCAGGAAATATGATTCTTCTAGAATCTTTTCACTAATAAGTGCTGTAAACAAGTTAGGAAAAGCTAAAATCTCTCGAGAAAGGAATTGATTAACATTGTATAGGTTTATGTGTTTTGGAAATGAGAAACATTTTAAATATCTTTCCATTTCAATCTTAAAATAATTTTCTACGTTGTAAAAATGTTCAAGTGCTATGAAAAAAGAAAATATTGTTGCATAAGCCATACAAAATGAATAATGCCAAAAAATTCATGGTAGTAACAGTTTAAGAAAACAAATACAACATATCATCCAATCTAAAATAAGAAAAGACTGATGAATGAAAACACTAAATTCATCACATTCTCATGAAGTTATAGACTTTGTAAGGAAAAAATATGACACCATATTTTCTTTAATTTGAGTAATCAACATGTATGTGTGTGTGGGGGGGTATGTGTGTTTGATGTCTTCTTTTTTTTAAAGCTGATATTTAGTGTCTGCCTCTTTTTTTTCTTTTTCAGTTATCTCAGGCATAGATTATGTGATTTGTCGAGTGCACAACACACCGAGACAGCCTATCAATGAATAGCCTTCTCTTTGCAAGCAAGAATGCCATTTGCTAATTGATCTTCATCAGAGAAGTGAAGAGTGTGATCTTCTTTGAAGGAAAATTGAGTCTCCTCACCAAGAAAAGAACATTTCTCTGAAGAAGAATTTTCTCTTTCTGTGCTTTCTCTGTTGAATTGTCATTTAACAAAGTTACTCAGAGAAGTCTAAAACATCACTCAACTCTGGTCACCTCCAGTTCTATACATATACCACACAATTATCTAGAGGCATCTCAATTAAGTGAGCATGACTGTCCCAATTAGGCAAGAGTCTTCTCTATTAAATATCATTACACTTAATTTGTTGCCCTAGGAAATTTCTGAAGAAGCCCATCCTACTAAGGGCAGAGTATTGCATACTTAATCTAATGCAAAATGGTCAGAACACACTTCTACAGAAAGATTCATTAAGTCTCTAACAATATCATTTGGGGACACATTTTCTAGTTTTATACAAATGGATGATGAGAGCTGGAAAAATCTTGGTAAATGTCTGACACTTTTACTTTTCAGATGACGATATCAAAGCCCATGCAGGTATGATTAGGAATGAGACTAGATGTTAAGCCACCTGACTCTATCAAGGGTTCTTTACATTATATACACTTCTCTCTAATAAATCTTAAGCAATGCTTACTAGTGACTGAGGAACATCTCTTAGGCAATGGCCTTTTAATGTAGTTGTGTTGGTGGTGGTGGGACACTGATCATGGGATTGTAGGACCTAGTTTTGAGTTCTGATTAGTGCTTTAACTGTGTTTGACTTTTGCTGTTTGTAAATAGAGGTAATTTTGCCTACCTCATGAAGACCTGGTAAGGAGTTAATAAAGTATTGTATGAAAGGAAGCTTTGTAAATGGCAACTCTTCCTGAAAATATACTATTAAACTGACAGATTTGTCTTTAAAATCTTATCTGCAACTTTTGATTTCAGATGGTGGCTGGTGTTGTATGTTTCTTTCTCTTCTACTGTCACTACTCCACTAAATAATACCATTAAAATACCACTAAATATACACTAAAAATACCACTAAAAATAATAGTAGAGAATAGAGGATAAATTTCCATAACCATCACAAAATGAGGGATATATATCAATATAGAAGCCATTTTACCAGACTTCTTAAAGACAAACATGAGTTGGTAAATTGCTAGATGATGAAATTGGTCAGTGGAAAAGACAACCATGAGTTCAACTCTGATTAGAGCTTCACTTCCCTAGAGTACTGAAGAAGGAAAAGACATAAATGGTATTGAAGGTAAAGAAAAATTACAGGAATAATGACAGGGAAATTAAATTCTGAGCACAACTCCAGTAAGAAAATGCCTTGTGTCAAGGTAACTACTTATTACTGCTATCTTTGTTACAACATAGATGCCAAACAGTTTTACATAAAAAAAAAAAAAAGAATGAATGTGGAGTACATGCCTTCCATCCTAACTACAGAGGACACTGAGAAGGAAGGATCATGGTTCAAAGGTAGCTGGCGCAAATTTAGTAAGATCCTACTTCAAAAACAGTAGGTGGACATGTGACTCATGCTTCTGATTCCAGCAATGGAGGAGACATAGGTAGGCCCAAAGAAAAATGTTAGACTCTATCTGAAAAAAATATTTAAGAATTAGAGGCATATCTCAAATGGTAGAGTGTTTGTATAGCAAGCACAAAACCCTGAATTGAAATGCCACAAGAAAAAGAAAAAGAAGGAAGAGGAGGAGAAGCAGAAAGAAGAAGAAGAAGTGGAGAGAGAAGAAGAGGAGGACGAGGAAGAATAAACTGGGGGAAAATTACAGATGATTAGAACAGTATGATACCTGACACATCATATCCCGGTGTTCTATACTCTGCCATATAAAGACATCTTTCTCTGTCAGTCTCTACAGGGAGATTAGTAGTTGATAATGCCCACCTATATACTAGAGATTATGGTGAACTTTTCTTTTCTTTTCTTTTCTTTTTTTTTTTTGCCAGGCATGGGGCCTGAACTCAGGGCCTGGACACTGTGTCTGAGCTTCTTTTAATCAAGTCTAGAGCTCTACCACTTGAGCCACAGTGCCACTTCCAGCTTTTTTCTGGGTATGTGGTACTGATGAATTGAACCCAGGGATTCATGCAGATGAGGTAAGCACTCTACCACTAAGCCACATTCCCGGTCTATGGTGAACTTTTAAGCTTCCTTTTGTATTAGTATGATAAAACAACCTGGAAACAAAAGTATTTTTTTTAAAAAAAAGCTAGAAGCATAAAAGAGAAATAAACAAATAGAAAATAAAGTTCTAGTAAGAATAGAGCACAAAAATAGCACTTTAATTTAAAAAGTAACATAAGCAAATTTCTTTAGAGGAAAGGAGCATGCAAAAAGAAGGGGACCAGTACTATCTATACCAAATGCAAGAAATACAATGATCTGTAAATTTCACAACATTTTATCTAGAAGGTACAAAAGCTTCCAGGGTTGGGGGGAGGGGTACATTGATGTAAATATTATATTGGATACTAGAAGCCAAAACACAAACTGAACCAAAAACCCCAAATAAACAAAAACCAAAAATAATTCTTCAAAACTAGAAATGTGATATCTTAACTCCACTAAACACTCCCTCCCTCTCACACACACACCCCAAAAAAGAAAAAAGATAGAAAATATATGTTAGTCAGCATTCTGTCCCTAAAACCAAATGCTTGAGATAAACAACTTTTATGGAGAAAGTTTTAACTTTGGAACACAGTTTCAGAGGTTTTAGTCTGTAGTCAATGGGCCTTAGGTCTTTTAGGCCTGTGATAGGCACAGTGGAGAGTGTAGGGGGGAGCAAACTGTCTCACCTTGTGACAGCCAGAAAATGCAGAAACTACAGGGGTCAGGGTCTTCAAATCTCCTTCAAGGAGGTCCTGAAGAAGGTCATGCCCTCATGGCCTAACTTCCTCCACTTCAGCTCTGCCTCTTGAAGGTGCCACCAATTCCCAACAGTGCCACAGGCTGATGACGTAGCCTTAAGCCTATGAACCTTTGGGATTATTTAAGGTCTAAACTATTTCATACAATTTTAGAATAAAAGTCTTTGTGGAGATTCAATATTCTAAAACTTTCTCAGTACTTTTTGAGGCTATTTTTTTTTCCAGCAAGATGAGGAAATAGTAGAAGAGAGGTAAGAATTCTAATAAATAATGCATCTAAATCAAGAAAATAGTTAAAGGTGGTCTTGGAGAAGATCAAACAGGATTATTGTTTTTAATTTTATACTCCCTGATAAGTCTCTCTTCATATGCTTAATAATCACTGGTATTTTTTTCATATGTTTCAGCTATTATTATTATTTCCCTTTTGGATACTAATCTTTTTCTTGTTATTATAATACAACTTTTTTATTTCTAAGGAATATTCCTTACTAAGTACACTGCAGTAGTTTCTCATTTGTTTGAGGTTTTGCATATGTAAGTATCCCAATATTATCACTCAGGGCTTTGAAAAGAGTTGGGTCAGACTTTTGTTTTACCTCTCTTTAAATGCATTAAAAATAAACCAAGGCAATAAACTCTTGAGCAAATTTTTACTGAATGCTTACATTCTAGTAATCACATAAGATCTGACATTGAAGCTAACTTTTGACTGTTTAGAATCTAGTACAAGAGTAGTTACACTTCTAAAGAACTCCCGTACTGGGCTGGGAAGGTGGCTCAGTGGTAGAGCGCTTGCCTTGCATGCATGAGGCCCTGGTTTCGATTCCTCAGCACCACATAAGCAAAAAGAAAAAAGCCAGAAGTGGCGCTGTGGCTCAAGTGGCAGAACTAGCCTTGAGCTGAAGAGCTGAGGGACAATGCCCAGGCCCAGAGTTCAAGCCTCACAACCGACCAAAAAAAAAAAAGAACTCCAGTACTGTAAGTTTATCACACCTAAAACTACCATAATAGCATATCAGGGAAGGACTCAGAGAGGAGAAAAAAAATCAGTTATTTTTATGAGTTGTTTACTTGTTTGTACACATGTGTTTGAATTGACAATTGAATTATTACTAAATAGTATCAGTATTATATGAGTGAAGTCCTTAGTAGTCTTGACTTTATTTATTTATTTAATAAGTATTTTATTGTGAAAATACTGTACAGAGGGGTTACAATTACATGGGCAAGGTAATGAGTATATTTCTCATCAAGCCTCCTTTATAGTAGGCTTGACTTTAAAATTTTGAATTTTCAAAACTTTAAATAAATTCTTCAAAATATATGCATCTTACTGTGATTGAATCTTATACATAGATATTACTGAAGATTCAGAGCTGAATCTTATACATAGATATTATTGAAGATTAGAGTCAGAGCTTTGTATTGACTAGGCAAGTACTCTACTACTTGAGGTATACTTTTAGTCTGGTTTATTTTTGAGGTGAGATCTTGCTAACTTTTTCCCAGGATGGCCTGAGACCATGATTCTCCTGGATCTGCCTCTTAATTAGCTGAAGCTATAGGCATGAACCACCATGCTCGATTCATAAATATTTTTATATATGTTTTTTATTGTAAAAATAAGGTAATGAGTACATTTCCTATGGAGCATTATTACCTCCTCCTTTGTTTGTCTCCTATCATCCCTTCCCTCACCACCTCCACAACTCCTCCCCCCACCCCAGAAGTTGTAAAGTTCGTTTTCAACATAGTGTCTTGTACATCTCATTGTTACAATGGGTCAACCTGTATCCTTATTTAAGCATTTTGTCATTTCCCTTCCCCTTCCCAAATAGAAAAATGTATAGAGAAGATGCAAGACACTGGAATTAGATCAGTGAAAACTGGGGTTATACTGTGGAGGAAGAACATACAAAAGAAACAAAAAAAATCACATAGTACATTATACATCTTATCTATCACCCTTCACCAGAAACAACTCCAAATGGATCAAAGACCTTGAAGTCAAAGCAGATACCCTGAAAACATTACAGAAAGGAATAGGAGAAACTCTAGGGCTCCTTGGCACAGGCTGAAATTTTCTTAATAAAGATCCAGAAACACAACAAATCAAAGAAAGGTTGGACAAATGGGATTGCATGAAGTTGCAGAGCTTCTGCATGGCAAAAGACATAGCTAGCAAGATTCATAAATATTTTTAACAAACAATTGAAGAGTCAGTCAGGAATATGGAAACATATTCCTTTTTGTTTTCTTTTTTAATCAGGAGCCCTAGCACTTTTAGGCATTAAAAATATAGTGACACTGTTCACACTTAGAAAAGTATGGACTATCTAGCAACATTCAAAAAACAATTGTACTTAATTTTCCAAGAAAATATATAAATGCATGCAATTATGAAAACTAACACATTCCTAACACTTTCCACAGGCTTTCCATTTAAACTCACCTACTTTTAACAAGAAAACGACATGCCAGTGTTTTCTTTTCAATTTTTGAAAGCTTCTGCTATTACTTCTCCTATAACCAAGTCAAAATGATGAACACAAATGCCCATAGTATCTCATGAACTCTTTCATTATTTATAGTATTAATGTAACTTGTATCAACGAGACATTATGGGCCTTGTTATACTTGTCACAATCCAAGCCATACCTAGGTTCTGTTAGAATGACTTTACATCTTTCACTCTTCATTACCTTACCTTAGATTCAGCTCTGTCTTCTTTCAAAGTTTGGAAAACTACAACTGTCTCCTCCAAAGGTCTTGCTGTACCCTACTCCAATGAAGACAGAACATAACTCCTGAATTCTTTGAATTTTCTAAAAGAAAGGGGAAAAAGTCTAAGTAAATTGACTCTACCTGGAATTCTAAACAACCAGAGATTTGTTTCTAAATAGTTCTGGGGGATTTCACCATATGACTCCTATTAATGGAAATTGCTGACCTAATCTCTCTGTGTGACATTACAAATATTAGCTTCCTGTCCAACTTTGTTTGAAGCTTTCCTGTGTTGTTTTTGCTGTTTGAACAAGAACAGCAACTCTGGAAATGATTTTTAAGATCAATCAGTCAGGCTTCTAATTTTACAGATGAATCAATAGGTTTCTAAGGGTTGTTACTGGCTATGAGGTGGGTATATGTTTAAACAATTTAACCCAATGTCTGCAGATTAACTTGGAATTTAGGAATACATTTAGGTGTCATGTTCACAAAAGACAAGAAGTACTGAGGAAACTCGGGCAAGAACTCAGATGATCTGAAGTAAGTGTTTCAAGATTTTGCAAGTAATTTAAATTAATGGCCATGTCAATGTTTGGAAGGGATCTATTTAAAAGATTACATTATGGACAAAATGTTAAGGGTCATCAGAATAAAATAACTAAAGATTTGACATTATTAATGTATCAAATATGGTAGGATAATTTCTCTCTAGAGTGTACTTTACCATGGTTACCCGAATTTAAAAAAAAAAAAACCTGTAAATTGCAGTATTATCATTAAAATTAGATTTTAATAATCTTTTCTGGGTGAGTTCCTACTTCATGATTTCTATAAACTCCTTTTAAATTTTTAGTGAAATTAAAACAAGTCTATATAATTCTAGAATGGATTATGGACAGACCACAAAGGGATGATTTTTCACATAGCACTTATTTTCTTTCTTAGTAACGTGACAATATTTCTTAGCAATCTTTAACATCAGAAAATCTTCCACTTGTATAGGTTCAGTTAACTTATTTAGAGCAAATGAAGCATTGCTTTTCTCTCATAATATTCTGTATCTTTCGCATTTATTTTAGTCTTATTAAAGAAAAATAGGCTATGTTTTAATATATTGGTGTTTTTATTCCCTCCACAATTTAATATTTCATATATTACTAGGATTGCACAAAACATTTGATATTTTATATGCTGTTATTTCACCTTCAAATGTCTCCTGAAGTAGAGAAACAGCGCTTGACATTCTTTCATATATGATTTATGATCTTTTGAGTCTGTTCTATAGCAACCATAGTAACCCAGGGCTTATAAGAGGATATACTACTTCAGTTCAAATCTGACTTTTCTCATTGTCTCTTTAGCTTCTGTTCCAGTCTAGGTAGAATGTTGTGAAACTCAGGAACTGGTAGTTTGATTTTTTTCCCCAGGAAAGTACAAATGTATGAGTAACTAAAAGCAAGTCCATCTGTATTGATGGTATATATTCAAACCTGGAATTTTCCCAGACAAAATGTCTTTTCTTGATGTATGTATTTTCATTTGGAAACTTGCTTTTGTGTTTATTTTCAGAAATGAATAATCATTTTAGTCTACAGATATCATAACACAAATTTTCATGTGGGAGTATATATTTTTTTATTATCAAAGATCTTAATCTGCTTAGAAAGCATATGAGCTTTAACTTTATATATATATATATACTGGGTTTTATCATGGTAGAAAGATGTTAATGATTACAATGTAACTACTCAAATTATTTTTACTTTTTATTTTCTTAGGAATATCTTTTTTTTTTAATTGTGAAAACACCATACAGAGGGGTTACAATTACATGGGCAAGATAATCAGTACATGTCTTATCAAGCGTTGTTGCCTCCTCCTTGTTTCCCCTTCCCATCCCTTCTCATCTCCCACCCCTCATTGAGTTATATCAAAACCAGATTCTGAAATTAATTCTGTATTAACTGAATTTTGGAAACAATTAAAATCATCCCCAATTCTTCAAACAACAAAAGAGAAAATTCAGCTATTCTTTTACTGCGCCACAAATTAAAATGGTTGCTTACTGCTTACTTTTTCTTTTTCTTTTTTGGTGGTAGTAGGAATTAAACTCATGGTCTTGGGTATTCTAGGTTAGTATTCTACCACTTGAGCAATACCTCTAGCCTCCTTTTACCTTGGTTGTTTTCAAGGTAGGATCCTTGTCATCTCTCTACTTGTGTTTCCCCTTTATACCATTATGGCCAGCCATCGTGTTCCCCTCAGAGCTTGGATAATCGGCATATACCACCTGACCCAGGCATTGGATGAAAGGGTATATCACGATCTTCTTTGTTACCAAACCGACTTCCATTCTTAATCTGCCACAACTTTTACTCCTTCATAAAATAAACCATATTGGATGAATTACTGTGGACAGAAGGTCTTAATTGCAAAAAAAAAAAAAAAAATTCTTTAGGAGTATTTGAGAGAAATGACAGAGCAGATTTACTGAGCCAGGGCAAAGCATACTAGCCTCACATTTTTCAGGTTTGCTCAACCTAAATACTCATTCTGAATCTGAATTTAGTAATAGCTCCTGGACTCTTTCACGTTCATTATATAGAGAAGATTAGTGAACTCATGACAACCAATGAGCCAAATAAACAAAAACAAACTTAGAAACACAAGCTATGAGGCACAGCTCATGCAAAGGAATTTCCTCACTTGGAATGTGTCAGCTTTGAGAGAACTAGTACTCTAAAGCTGGAACATGGAGCTGTTGGGAACTAGCATGCCACCTGGCAGTGCCTTTCTAAAGAGCAGAAGTTTGGGTCTAGAAGTATTTCTGTAGCATTGGCATTAAACAGCTGTTCCCTTATAAGTGGGATGGATAGAGGAGCTAGGTACACAGTTTCTTTTTTTTTCAAATACTGTAATTTTTAAAATAAGATGGAAACCATTATTTTAATGCATGTGGTTTCAATGGCATATACTTTATGACTAAGAGTTTTTCTCTTTCTGCTGTTAGCACCCTCATGTAATTAGTTTCCTCCTGAAACTAATAAAGGACTATTTAACAAGGTAGGAAATACAGTTATTACCACCAAATTCTCCCTTTCTCTTCTTTCTTTTCTCTCACATCTCTTTATTCTTTTTCTCTGTATTTACTTGATTGTTGAAATGAGTACAGAATTGAGATGATGATTTCAGCAAGTTAAGCTTTAAAAAGTATCTGAAAATTGAGATACTTCCTTTCTTGGATCTGCAGTTAAAATCTGTTTTTCCATTACACTTAGCCGACATAGATATAAGGGTTTGGGTCTGAAGAACTTCAAGACTCCTCACTTTGATCTACACTTCAGTCCTGTCAAAGTGACAAGGGTGTGTGAGCTTAGTTGGATTTAACTGGATATGAATCTCAACATGTATTTCAAATGCAAATTGTGTCTCCATTGTTTTAACCATAAAAGGCACGAAGGTGAATTCCAAAGCTGATTTCACATGAAATGACGTGGGATAATAATATCACTTCCTTTTGCGGACCTGCCTTTCCTACCACAGGACTTGCAAAGTCTTTGCCTCTCTTTTGAGGCTTGTCCCTGCAAGTCCATCAGCATTTATGTGAATAAACTTATAATTAAAAGTTATATCCTAATCCTTAAGCAAGTAATTATATTGAGAGTACTATTCGCCCTTAAAGATCTAAAGAGTGACAGCCTTGTCTAGTTTTCGTTCCCTACTTGATGCATTTCCATTTTTGGAAGTATCTTCTCACTTTCTAGTTTATATCTAGGGACACAAAGTGAAATTCAAATGAAGGGTGCTTGAACTAGGAACTCTTTGAAATAATTATCCAATAACAAAATTACATAGTCAAGTTTCACACACATACATAAGAAGATGAGACCTACATGTATTTGCATGTTTGAGGATATGCAGTTTCTGCCATATATAAATATGCATAATTTTCTCATACAATATAATTAGAGAAAATTACATATCTAGCCAATTAAACTTCAGAACAATTTTCTTCATATTTTCTTCCTTGATTACCCCACCATTGTTTCCTACGATTTCATCCCTGAACTATCTCCTCCAGTTTCCATCCACTACGCTTCACAGTTCATGCTCTCCTGACAGAACAACCTGCTTCTCCCTGCTACCAATTCCAGCTCATACTACCATCCCCTTCCAAGTCTCAGATACTGGGCAAGACTCCAACTTTTTGTGGGTGGATAAAACAATTACATAGAAACTCTAATAGAAACACAGGTGACTCTGTCTGATGTCATACATGGCCACAGACCCCTACTGGTTTTAACCATCTACCTGTCCTTCATCCACTAAGGGGAAAATATATCATCACTTCCAAGTGGAATTTAACTTCTATGGTCTCTTGCCATGCCAGTTTACTGGCTTATCAATGTAAGGCCCAATATAAGCAACACTTTCTTCAAAAGGACCTGCATATCACATGGAAAGAGAGAGACTTACACTTTGCACCCAAGAGTAAGCTCAGTTTTGCAACATCTGTTCTTGAGTGGAGACTAATGCCCTGGAGAACCCCAGCTCTGTCTTGCAAGCCTGAGCTGTAAGGAGAGCCACAGAGAGAGCCCCACCCTCAAGCTTCACACATCACTCCTGAACTGCTCCCAACTGCCATTCAGCGGGCTACCTCTGAAGCCTGCTAGACTGGGAATTTCATATTCTGCTTCAGCCTTGCCAGCCCAGATACTGCAGCATGCAGATAATTCTGCCTTGTCTCAGGTGATAGTGTCAAGTTGGGGTTTTCTTGCAGATTTTCCTTAATCCCTCACCATTTCCCCCTGTGAATGCACTTGAGCAAGAATGATACTCCTGCAACAGCATTTCTCAGCCTTTCTCACCATTGTCCTTCTAATAAATGCATTATGATACTATTTCTTAAAATATTAGTAAATTAAACCTCTCCTCTTGAATTTTCTTATTAGCACCATTAGTTGTACAAGGACGTTTTCATTGTCACATTGCCATGCATCCAATTTATTTAGAGCCACCTCACTCCCCTTTCATTCACCTGACACTGGTGCCCAAACCCCCTATCCAACTTAATATTTCAGATGTACTATATATCTGCTGTGTGGTCTATGTGTTATGTGTTCCACACATAACATGATAGATGTTGTATTTTTAAGAACCAGTCTTAGAGGTGATAATAGGTCCATAAAAAAAAAAAAAAAACATGATGTGTGGATTTCCTGTATCTCTGAAGCAAGGCTGATCCTGAATTTGGCATATCTCAAGTTCTTAGCTTTTGGCTGCCTACTCAGAATATTCTGTGCACATCATCTTCAGCTGTAGTTTATTTCAGCTGTAGTTTATTTCACTGTGCATCTACTGAATACCAGATTTCATAAGGCTGTTTGGGCCATGGAGGCAATGGAAATGGCCAACGGCAAACTAACATTCCTATAGCATTCACCCATTTATTATGCCAAGCACACTTTTGTGATCTCAGGTGCTTTATCGAAACTTGGAGAAATGTAGAGATGTGTACAACACTTGCATTGTTTATGAAACATAGCCAGAGGGAGGATTGATGCTGGAAAGCTGGAAAGCGAAAGATGGCAGGAAGGGATGAGAAGATGGGATATGGAGCCCTGGAGGGAAATAGTCTCCACACGGCAGCAAGACTCATCATTTTCTGGAGACACAATCCAGGCCACCTCCTAAATCTTTTCTCTACTTGACTATTCAGTACTTCCAGATCTTGGGAAAGAAAGGATTGCATTTCAGGAAGCTTGATGATTTTTTTCTTTTTTTTTGCCAGTCCTGGGGCTTGAACTCAGTGCCTGGGCACTGTCCCTGAGCTTCTTTAGCTCAAGGCTAGCACTCTATCCATTGAGCCACGGTGCCACTTCCGGTTTTTTCTGTTTATGTGATACTGAGAAATTGAACCCAGGGCTTCATGCATGCTAGGCAAGTACTCCATCACTAAGCTACATTCCCAGCCCTTAGATGATTTTTTTTTTTGTTAAAAGAACATATTAATGTCTTCTAATTATCTACACAATGTAAGCCTACTTATTTATCTTTTGCAGGTTTTTGACCTATAGTCTACATTTTCTCTGTAGCACAAGCTATAAATTCATTATGGTCCCAAATATCAGCTTACATATCTGTACTGATGCTGTGTACCCCACTTGTCATGAACTTTCCTTCTGTTCTTCCTACACTTTGATTCTCAACCTCCAAAAATTCACTTCCCATATTTACATCTAGATGGTAACTTCTTACTTTGAATTTTAATTTCATCCTGTTGTACATGTACAAAGGAAGAAATTATAAGAAAAAGTAGTGGAAGGTATTTAGCTCTTCCATTAGATGGTGAATTCGTTGAAAACAAGTATTTAAAAATACTCACCTTTCAATATTATGCAGTGTTTGTTACTCATCTTGAGTATATAGCAACAGTACTTATTTTTCCCTTGTTGATTCTTTGGTGTTCTTGCTTCTGGGCATCATGAGAAAGAACTTGAGTGGAAACATCATGAGAAAGAACTTGAGTGGAAACATCTATTAGATGCTTTCTTTCTCTAACAGTGAGAGTTGATCCAAATCTAATGCTAAAGACATTCAGATTCACTTAGATAAGAAGAGGCATCTATGTGCAGTGTTTTGTTATTTTGTTTTGTTTGTGTTGCTTTCTTTTTGAGGGAAAAGAAGACTAGATAGGATCAGTTGTAGAACCTAGAGATTTGCCTATTGTATTTTAATATCTTCTATTAAGTATTGTTAGATTATTTGGACTTTGCCAGAAAAACCACAGAGACATCCAAGTACAGAGAACAAAGAAAAGTTTATTGCCCGGGAAAGGGTCTGGTAAGACCCCTTCTCACAAGGAAGAAGTGAAAAGAAGTGCCAAAAGAAGTGCCAACTATTGTCTGAGGTGACCTATATAACCTAGAAGGTTTAGGAGGGGCTAGATGGGGCTAGGAGGCAGAGATCCTGGTGTGAACATGTGGGCCAGGGGCTTCATCATGGCAGACTAGGATTTATGGCTGCTGCCCAAGTAATATAGATAAGGGGCCCTGCAGCTGCCCAGACCTGAAGTTCACTCTAAGGGGTTCTGGTTGTATTCTATGGTTGGTAGCTGTCCCAGAGAAGTGCTATCCCAAGGTAAAGGGGGTTAGTGGTTGATTATTTACTGGTTGATTATTTACTGCCTTTATTATATGGGCCTAGCATTTGCCTAAGAAGGGAGCAAGTTAAGCTTTGGAGAGCGGAACTAAGTTATGGGAAGGGAGCTCATTTCACTAACAAGTATGAAACTAAAAATAGCCTCTTAATCCCATGCCTGAAGGGCATAAGCTGATGTTTTTGGGGGCCCAACAACACAACTCTAACATTTAGTCCATCTTTCTATCTTGCTTTTCTATTTTCTGAATTTCTTCAAAACCTTTTATTCTGGGTAATGTTCATGACATAGAAATCACCTTAGATTATTTAAATAATATAGCTGGTTAAAAATGCAGGTTTTATTGTAAATAATGTAGCTGTGTATTGTTTGTTCGCTCGTGAGGATTTTGACATTGTTTCCAAAGGGAAGAAGAAAAGTCATCACAGAATCAATTGAAAAACATGAAATCAGCCAGGAGACCATGTTTAGATGTAATTTATTTTGTGTGTAGGATTGAACAGCAAAGCAGTTAAAATTTGAAGTATATTGTTTTCTTCTTTTTTTTTTCTCCTCTCCCTGTTGGTAACCATGGGGACAGCAGAGCAACTTTTATACATGCTTGTAGAAAGGAATAACCTTGGAAATTCTGCTACTGAAGAATGATTTAACCTTGTTGTGACAAATGAATCATGGGGTGGTGCTTTCTGTCAACATTCCTCACTCTTCAGAACCAGAAAAGCCAGTATCTGTCTGGTTACTGGAACTGCCACCATTGCTGGGAAATAAAACTGTGCTAGGAATTTTTCTCAAACCATTCTGAAACAGTTGAACATAATCCAGGATCACTCAAATTATATTCTCATCACAGGCATTTTGGGACATAATGATATTCTGTACTTTATGCATAATATTGTGAATAGTTTAATTTTAGTTCTTAATTCAAAAAAAGGAATATTCAAAGACATTCTGTTAACAACTGAATAATATCTATTACTGTGTATAATTGAAATGATATGCTTCTTCTTCATTTTTTTTTTTTTTTGGTTGGTCGTGGGACTTGAACTCTGGGTCTGGGCGTTGTCCCTCAGCTCTTCAGCTCAAGGCTGGTGCTCTATCACTTGAATGCTGTGGCTTTTTCTGCTTATGTGGTGCTGAGGAATCGAACCCAGATCCTCATGCATGCAGAGCAAGCACTCTACCATTGAGCCACCTTCCCAGACCATGATATGCTTCTTTTAGCTAATTTTAATTTAATATTACCTTCAATCTGCAGCCTATAAAGTGTATATATAATCCAGGTAGTTTATATTTAACTAAAATATATAATATAGATAGATACACAGTGATTTGTATTGTCTTTTTCTTCTTTGTTTTGAATCACTCTTTTAAAAAAAGTAATAAATATGAAGGTTTATTACAACATTCTAGAAATTATAAAATCAAGTAATGCCAGTGGATTTTATTTATGATAGAGGAAGAAAAGAATCTAGATATAGGGCTGGGAAGTTGGCTCAGTGGTAGAGCGCTTGCCTTGCATGCCTGAGGCCCTGGTTCGATTCCTCAGCACTACATAAGCAAAAAGAAAAAAACCAGAAGTGGCACTGTGGCTCAAGTGGTAGTGCACTAGCCTTGAGCTGAAGAGCTGAGGGACAGTGCTCAGGCCTAGAGTTCAGGCCCCACAACCGGACCCAAAAAAAAAAATCTAGATATATCATGAGGATTAATTAAATTTACTTATCTGAACCTTTGTCAGAAATCACTTGGTGTTTCCTTTCCTTGCTGTAGTTCTTTGAGTAATTGTTTGCATATCTCACCTTTCTTTACCTTTATTGACATAACTTACTGCAATTTATTTCTCTGACATCGTCATCAAAAAATGAAAAGGATTAATTAATGTTTAACTTTAGATTTAAAAATATATTAGTTTTTCTTTACTGGCTCTTCTATGTCCATTGTACTTTCACCATTTTCTTCTGCCACACTTAAATATGTTTGTTTAAGATCTGTCCAATACTTGAACTCCTCTTGTCCTACCTACAAAGGTTCTGTGTGTAGTAGTCTCATGTGACCCACCAGATTTACAAGAAATCTAGGTTTTTAAAAAAAAATTCAATATGTTCTTTTTTCCTCTGTGCCTATATACTAATGATTCTGACTTAAATCTTCTGCACTTAGAAGTACTTTATGTTATTCCTGTGCTCAGTCCTACTTCAGCCTAGATGATTTTATTTTTGGTGTGCCAGTCAGTACTAGGGCTTGAACTCAGCCTGTCTGCCGTCCCTGAGCTTTTTTGCTCAAGGCCATCATTCTATCATTTGAGCTACAGGTATACTTCCAGTTCTTTTAGTGCTTATTTGGAGAGGAGAGTGTTAGGGATTGTCTTGCCTGGATTGGAGATCTATATATAGATATATAGATATATATATAGAGAAAGAGAGAGTGTAAAGATACTGTACAGAGGGGTTACAGTTACATGAGTTGGGTAATAAGTACATTTCCTATCAAGCATTGTTACCTCCTCCTTTGTTTATCACCTACCATCCCTTCCCTCCCCACTTCCCCAACTCCTCCCTCCCTCTTGCCCCTCCCGACACTGTAAAGTTCGTTTTCAACATAGTGTCCTGTACATCTCATTGTCACAATGGGTCAACCTGCATCCCCATTTAAGCATACTGTTATATCCCTTCCCCTCCCCAGTTTACAAAAATGTATATACAAAGTGCAGAACAAATACAGTGAAAACAGGGGTTATACCATGGGGGAAGAACATACAAAAGAAAAAGAATCACATAGTGCATTATAAGTACATTAAAAAACAATGACAAGAAAGAAAACAAACCACTTGTGTCCCTGTCTTGGGGTACATTTCACTTAACATCATCTTATATGGTCATATATACATAGCCTTTGACCTTCTCTACTTGTCCTAGACATGTACTAGTCATTGCAAACTAGGGAAACCTGAGATCTATGTTTCTTTGGGCCTGGCTTACTTCACTTAATATAATTTTTCCAAGTCTTTCCATTTCATAACAAATGGGGCAATGCTATTTTCCTGGGTTGGATTTTAATCTGCAATCTCAGATCTTAGCCTGTTGAGTAGCTAGGATTACAGGCTTGAGCCACCAGCACTCCGTCGGATGAATTTTTGGATTATCTCTCTTGCCTGCTCTTCCTTTGAATAGCAAGTCCATGTGTGGTTTTAGGCTAGGGTGCTTGGCTTTGAGATCTAGTTCCTAGGACTTCAAAAGTGGTCAGTAGGTGACAATAGACATTCCTTGACTCACCTAGGTTATCATCCCCTGTCATCAGTCACCACCACTCATTGCAACATTGCTGGACTCCATGACTACATTCTGTCTATAAACATTGAATACTGGAAACCACTTTTATCACCCAAGTGCATTATAAAGTGACCTTGCTTCTTTGCACAACGTACACTGAACCGTAACTGTAACAGTGTCTGCAATACCTTTCACACTCGATAATCTCCATTTATTTGCATACTTGTTTTCCTTACAAGTCTGTAATTTCCTTGAGGAGGAGACTGTTGACTTATGGTTTTTGTTCTATGGCTTGCTCAGGGACGGCATGTAACATATGGCCAATAATGGCCAAATGAAAGGGGTTTTTATTCCTTTCCTGGCTCAATAAAAAACACAAAACAATCATGCTTTTGCTGTTGCTCTGAAACCATGTGGGTTGGTAATAGTCTATATTTCATATATTGGATCTTTGCAGAAATCACATCTGAGTTGGTATGAGAAGAAACCCATTTAACCATCTGTAGAGATGGAGTCACAAAGGCACTGTGTTAGATTGTGTCCTGTGAGCGTGGTGGGGGCCTGTAATGAATTCCCTTTCAGAAGCAGGTGGCACAAGAGGAAAGAGGAAGGCAGTTTTCAGGTATCTGCTGTGCCTTTGTCAAATCCTAAAATAAAGTTCATTTGGTACTCCCTTCTCTTCTTTAAATTTGTGATTGTTTTCCAAACTACAGTGCAATCCCTACTCACTTCTACTAGCCCCCCTCCCCAACAGAGTAGTGATGATTTTTTTTTTATATCTTCACTATAAAATACCTATAGGGGTGGCTGATGAACAGGACTGAAAGAGGAATCTGGTTTAATAAAAATGAAAAAAGTCCCAATTATAACAATATCTGCTAAGATATGAATGACTAACATTTTTTTTCCCTTGGTAACAGGGATTTAAACTCAGGGCCTTGTATTTGCTCTGCTTGCTTGCTGGGCTTGCTTGCATGGTCAGCTGGTGATTTACCACTTGAGTTATGCCTCCAGCCTGGCTTTTTGTGATTTTGGAGATAGAGTCCTTAGGAGGTTTCTTCTTGGGCTGACTTTGAACTGTGATGCTCTGGATATCAGTCTCCTGAGTAGTTAGGATTACAGGCATGAGCCACCAGTGCCTGGCTCTAAGAACGTTTATTTTTCTGGTCCTGGGCTGTCCCTGAGCCTCTTTGTGTTCAAGACTAGTATTCTACCACGTGAGCCACAGTACCAACATCCAGTTTTTTTTCTGTGTAGTTTACTGGAAATAAGGGTCTCTCAGAATTTCCTGTCCGGATGGCTTTAAGCAGTAATCTTCAGATCTCAGGCTCGTGAGTAACTAGGACTACAGGTGTAAGCCACAGGCACTTAAAAGCATTATTTTATTCTTATACTATTTCCATTTTGAAGTCGTGTCCAATGGCATATAATAATGATTCCTGAATTTCACAAATTGCTTTTTCCATCTTTAGTGGAAACTATTCAGAGTTCACAGTGGGAAAAGTTCGTACATATCCAAATATCCTTCACATTGTCTATGATGAATCAACATTTTTGTTTAAAGGTGAATGTGAATTCTGGGGAAATAGGGAACGCTGTGCTCTGAAATTCTGATGTTGATGGACAGCTTTGTATTTAGAAGTCAGGAATGCATAGTATGTGGGAAAATGTAGCTGTTCCCAGCCCATTTTGATCTCCATTTCATCGTCTTTGCAGCTTAAAAAATAATGATCTCATGAAAATCTTTGGTGGGGAAAGTAGTCTTCACACAAGATGCTTTTTTTTTTAAATCCTTTTTGTGATTCTAGAAATTGGATTACATAAATTAGGTAAGGTTTGGGTTACCAGAGTGTCTCTAGGGAGTTTCATGTTTTTAGCCTTTGCTAATTCTCATAAAGTTATGAGTGTGAAAAAAACCTCTGACATTATAGAACACTGGCAGCTTTAGAAAGAGTCCAGAAGAAAGAGCATTCATTGAGTCAATAATATGTAATATAAAAAATGTGAACTGCAATGCTATTGTCCTACATTGCTCTTTTCTAACAAATATAAGTATAGAAGCATTCATATCAAATATATAGTGTTTGCTACATATGCACAAATTTCTGTAAAGAACTCTACATAGCAAAACAAATACTTATATGTATTTGTTTTTATTCATATATGTTGCTTTATAAGATGTATTTGTGTGTATCTATAGTTATAAAATGCTATGTAGATATATTTCTGAATCAAAATGGTTATGTTATCACAAGAAATTTGAATATAAATCAATTTGACTGAGCAGCTGAGTAAGAGCATTTCCCAGACCTCAGCTCTTAGCTATGAGTCCTTTACCCTTAGCTCTCAGCCCACAGCACTGAGATACACTCTTTAAAAATGGGTTGATGTATTAGTGTATCTTGTTGGCATGTTTTCCTTGCTCAACTAGTAGTCCTCTGTCATCTAAAACAGTAGATTATATTCAGTAACTTTGCGCATTACTGTAATTTATTACTAACCTCTAACACTTCTTCCATGGTCAGGGTATTTATCAATAACTTAATAGGTGAAATTACAGAGATGAGGAACACATTCTTCTTGTCTTTAGGGAATTTATATCAAAGGGAGTGTTACTGCCTCACATAATATTGCATGTATATAGCATGTATTATAGCTATGTGTTTACAGTTATAATTTTGGAAGTTCTCTATAAAGGGAATTTATGTGCAAATATATTGATATATAACATAACTACATTACACAGTTGTATGCAAGTAATTCTAAGTGGAATATCTAAGAACTATTTTTTTCAGTTATTGTAGTAAGAAGATAAAGTGCACGTTATGAATGAAAAATAGAGGTTTTAGCCTGTGTAGAAAAAAAATGACTGTAAAGTACGTTCTTTCTGACAATGATTGGTGAGTTTCCAAATATTTCGAGCCTAAGTTATTAAAGCTGAATAGTAAAACAATGTATCTTCATAAGTCCTTGTGTACTTGGGCTTTATAACTAACTGTGTTATTGATCAAATGTGGTTTCTTTTCTTTTTCTGAGGGGGGAAAAGGTGTTTAAAACTCTCACAAAGCTATTGGTGATCCAGTGCCCTGTAGAAAAGAGCATTCTGATGAGGGATGTGAGAATAAGAAGAACATATGGCTTCCATCACCTCACAAGCATGGACTTCGAAAGAAGTTCTAAAGGGAAATAAAATCCTGGCAAAATGCCCCACTATTTAGAGTATGAAATATATCTGAAAAAGTCACGAAAGGTTAATGTTTTACATACAGATTCTGCAAGTTTGAATTGCTTGCCCAATCAAAAATGCTTAGCACTATTCTAGATATATGGTGAAAAATCCTAAAATGACTGGTCCTTGCTAAGAATTCAACCATGTATGAAATTTGCAGAATGACACACAAATTTTACACACACACACACGTATTGTAACCCTCCTCCTCTTTAATCCGCGGCAACAGGGAGTAACACAATAATGGAGATGGACCTTGGAAATGAGGTTTGGGGCACCAAGGGACCTGTAGCTTTCCGCCAGCAACAGATCCCAAGGTTTCTTTAACTAAGGTTTTTATTGTCATGTGCAAGGAAGTAAGATACAAACTTCAACAGGCGACCATATTTTGAATACAAGTGGTAGAAGACCTTTTACTGGGAAGGAGAGCTAAATAGTAACAGCCTACAATTTGCATAAACCTAGTCACACTCCTACACAGTTTAGGGTGGAGTTAGCCCACACCCAGGATATAAGTCTGAGCTCTCAGTAAGCCTGGACTGAATGACGTTTCCAGCAAACTCCTAGCATTCAGAGCTACATTCGGAGAAGGCATTCCAAACTTCCCAATCCTTTGGGGGTCTCTCAGTTTGGATTTTCAGGCTCTCACAATATTATCACCCTGAAGGGCTGGGAAGGTAGCTCAGTAGTAGAGTGCCTGCCGAGCATGCATGAGACCCTGGGTTCAATTGCTCAGCACCACAAAAACAGAAAAAGCCGGAAGTGGCGCTATGGCTCAAGTGGTAGAGTGCTAGCTTTGAGCAAAAAGCTCAGTGACATTGCTCAGGCCCGGAGTTCAAACACCAGAAATCACAAAATAAAACTGTGATCTCTGCCCCGGCTGTGCAGGCCCTGTGAAGGCCCTTTTGGCTGTTTCTGCCCAGTATCTGCCTTACCTGGAAGCAGTCACGGCCCCCTCCTGCTAGGTCACATCCTGGGCCACCTCCTGTCACACCTCCCATCTGACAAGGGTCCCAGGCCCTGAGGTCATATCCAGATCCAGTGTGGCCACACCTCTCCCCCACCTGGCCACACCTCTTCCTGTCCCTGGCCTAGAGAAATCCTGGCCCAGGGATGGGTTACCCCTTTTGGCCATGACTCTCCACCTGCGGGGCGGCTGGGGGGTTGGGGGGGGGGCAAGAGTTCGTTCTTCTTTTCCTGCCTGAATACCACGCGTAGTGTTCTCTTTGTTGGCTACCTAATGAAGAAACCAAGCATATTTAATTTACTTTACAAAAACAAAACAAAAACCAATATGAATGTGATTTGGAAACTCACTAGTGACTATATACAGACATGTGCATAGGTACATCTATACAAATCATTTGCCAAATGATTTTGAAAATAGAGTATATCTGACTAATGCATTCTCCCATCATTTTTATTTGTTTACTTTTTTTGCCAGTCCTGGGGCTTGAACCCAGGGCTTGGGCACTATCCCTGAGCTTCTTTAGCTCAAGGCTAGTACTCTACTACTTGAGCTACAGAGCCACTTTCAGCTTTTCTGAATAGTTTATTAGAGATGAGAATCCCACAGCCTTTCCTGCCTGGGCTGGCTTTGAATTGCTATCCTCAGATCATAGCCTCCAGTGTAATTAGGATTACAGGTGTGACCCACTAGCACCTGGCTCTCCCATCACTTTTTAATATGTAACCATACTTGTTTCATTTATATGTCTAATGTTATTAAACTTTTACCTAGTCCAAATATATAATAGAGGGAAGTGTACACACGAGAATTCAGAAGGTAACAAAGGAAGAGACTAGAACAAACACATTATCCTTGCCATGGTAGGGACAGTGGCATTGTCTATATGTTGTTCTCGTTGCTCTACTCACCTCAAGCCCACGCACATGTAATTTCAGGCTTTCTAAAAGAGCAATGAGTCTGCTTTCACCTGTGAAAGTTGCTCAGGGCAGAATGATGAAACAGAGCTCTGTGAGATCCATGAAACCACAGAACGTAATCCAGTCTCCTCACTTCCTCCTAGGCAGGAAGAGGGCACTGATGACACTAGATGAGATGATTTGGAAAACAAGAGACCCAAAACAGGGCGGCAGAGGAGTGAATTCTGGATCTCCAAATTGATCAAAGCTTGAGGTATTAGATAATCAGAAGATAGCCCAACAAATGAAGTCTCCTGCCTTACATCTTCCATCATGGGCTGTATAACGGCACATCCCTCATTTCTCACACTTCACCATTGGACACCAAACCTCGTGGATTTATACTTGAGTTCTTAGGATTGAATAGGACTCAACATTTCTCAAGTCATTGTCTCTATGATTCCATCAGGAAGTTCCCTCCCTTCTTTAACCTGGATTTTATGTCACTCATAGTTTTCCTAGAGTCCATGATGCATAGAGTGGTTTGGTGAGCAGGAAGACTGGATTGAACTACTTCCCATAATCAAGTAGTAGCTTCTCTACAGACTGCTCTACGAGATGAATATTTATCAATAAGACTTCTGATCTCATAATATCCTTTTAGAATATATAAAATTCTGTTCTGACCAGAATATACAGAGTTTCTGTTCTATTCTTGACCTCATAAAGGGGCCAGCAGGACAGCTTTGTGGGTATAGGCCAAGAATAGCACAACTTTCCTCCCACCTGCAGATTTTGATCTGCATTAATGGCAGCTACAACTGCACTAGAGGATAAAATAGTCTCTAAGTCCCTAAAGCATGTGCAAGCTTTATCTAAGGAAGTTGACAGGAAATTCCCAAAGCTTCACAGCAACAGTATGGGTGAGAGGATTACCACAAGCATCAGGTAGGTGAACAGCTCTTCCCAGTGCTCCAGGGCATGTGAACTTAAATGTGGCCAGGGAATTCCTCCATGTTGAGTCCTGACACCCCCCTCTCTTGCATCCTTGCTTCAACTTCCTGCCAAACAGTGTAGCTGAAAAAAGGAAAAGCACACTAGAAAATCTATGCTGTTTGATTGAATGGTCTCTAAAGATTTGGTTGGGCCAAGTCTCAGAAAGGAAGCATTCTAAGAGAGGGATGTTTCTTGCTTTTTTAAAATTTGGATTTGCTTATTAATCTACACGGTGCTAAAATTCACAGAGATGTGTGTGGATGTGAGTGTGGATGTGTGTGTGTGTGTGTGTGTGTGTGTGTGTGTGTGTGTGTGTGTGTGTGTGTGTGTGCGTACATGCATGTATAGGTCCTGGAGCTTGAACTCAGGCCATGGGCACTGTCCTTGAGCTCAAAGTTAGTGCTATACCACTTCTGGCTCTTTTGATGACTAAGACAAGAGACTCAGACTTTCCCTGCCAAGGCTGGCTTTGAAATTGCAGTCCTCATATCTCAGCCTCCTAAGTAGCTAGGATCATCGGCATGAGCCACTGGCAACTGACCCACAGGGATCTTTAGTGGTATTTTGTTCCTCTGGCCAGTGCAGCACTCCTGAGATGAACAAACATAGTGGAATTGCAGAGGAAACCTGCTCCCCTCTTGGTATTACTTCCTGTCCAATCCATTTGTGACATTTTGAACTTCTGGACTAGGGTTGCTAGCAAATGTATTATTTTTCCCCAGGATAGAAATGTGGAACCTATTTACATTGTAGGATTATTATACATTGTGGTACACACACACACACACAAACAAGCCATCTGTCCACATTCTTCTCTATGGCCTGCAGCAAGCCACCTTGACAAGTGTCCAATAGGGCACAATGTAGTGTGGACCTCTGGACCAACGCTAACTTTCCTTCCCCCATGCCGTATTGATGGAGCTTCTTCCCATGAGAGCCTTGTACTAGCAGACAAATTCTGCATCCAGTGACAGTCATAAGACAGCAAGGAAACCAGAAGTTGTCTGCCTTGCCATAATGTGCTGACCAAAAACCACAGTACACAAGCAGCGGGAATGTTTGGTCATTTTCCTTTGTCTCTGTGAAAGAAAAAAGAGAAACTAGTTATGCTTAAATAGGAAGGACATTACATACCCAGACTTTCGGGGAACGTTCAACCTTCATGTTATTATTATTATCTTTTGAAATAGCAAAGCATAAAGGTCAGTTCAGATCAAACATCTGTGGAGTGTTACTTGTTTATCAAGAGGTAAACATGAAAGAAAGCAACAACAAGGAGGCTGCTCCTAGCCATACTGGAGAGTAATGTGCTCTCCAGAAATGACTAGTAGAGCCAGGTGCTGGTGGCTCACACCTGCAATCCTAGCTACTCAGGAGGCCAAGATCTAAGGATCACGTGTGAAGTCAGCCCAGGCAGAAAAGTCCCCGTGAGATTCTTATCTCCAATAAACTATTCAAAAAAGCTAGAAGTGGCATTGTGGTTGAAGTGATAGAGCACTAGCCTTGAGCACAAAGAAGCTCAGGGACAGCACCTAAACCTGAGTTCAAGCCCCAGGACAGGCAAAAAGAAAAAAAAAATGGTCTTGAGGAAACTGGGATGCAAATAAACCATTGGATATAATGATATTAATAAACACATGCCTGTGTTAAAAAATGTGTTTCCTCAATTGTAGGGAGTAAATAATCTTCTAGTACATTATTGGCAATATTTTTTCTAATAAGTCTGTTGTTTGTGTAGAATTTCTGCATTAGGGGGATGGATGATAGTGTGCTGATGGGCAGTTATACGTGTGTATTTATTTGTCTGTTGATTTTTCTTCTCATAATGACAGTGGTCAAAAAGTCAAAAGATTCTGGGCATATATTTTCATTTTAACCCCAACTTTCTATAGAGTATTTAAAAATTATTTTAAAGAGTTATAATAGCATATACTAACTGTATAAAATAATGGTTTCATTTTGACATTTTTATATACAATCTTTTGTCCTCTCTTTTGTCCCCCTTTTCTCTTCCCAAAGAGTCTCCTTTCTACTTTCATATTAGTTTTTCTTTTAATGTAGAGTTCACATATAAGAGAAAATTTGTGGTATTTTTCTTTCTGAGTCTGGTTTATTTCAGTTAACATGATGACCTTCAGTTCCATCCATTTTCTTGAAAATGACAGGGTTTCATTCTTCTTTATGACTAAATAATAATCAATTTTGTATTTACTTCACATTTTCTTTACCAATTTTGGTACCTGGGCTTATTTCATAACATGACTAATCTTTTAAATATAAATTAAGTTTCTATCTCATGCATAAAACTAAACATATTAACAGGGCACTATGTAACATATGTGTACATTTTATAAAGGTTAAATTAGATTGTACATATTTATATTTCTAAAACCTTGTCATTTGTTCATGTTGACCATCAACATTTTTTTCTTCTAGCTTTTTAAATATACAACATTCATTTGTGTTCGCTATAGTCATCCTTCTCTGTAATGGCAGAAGAGCTTTGTGCTCTTATTTACATATTTATGTGATACTGAGGACCAAACCACAGGTTCAAGAGCCTACTTGGCTTGCATACTTGGCTGGTGCTCTAACACCAGAGCAGCCCTGCTGCTCCAGGTCTGCTTTGTACTGGATATTGTGGAGATGGACTCTCATAGACATTTCTGCTCAGGCTGGCTTTGAACCTTAGTCTTCCAGATCTTAGCTGCCTGAGTGGCTAAGATTTCAGACATAAGCTACCAGTGCACAGTTCTTGCTTCTGTCTAATTCTATCTTAATACTCTTTAATGTTCCGCTTGCCCTCCCTCCTATTCCTCATACAACTTTAAAAGTAGATTCATACACCTTTTTCTATTTGTGTATTATGCAGATTTCCTCAGATTACAATGAATTGTTTTTAACCTTTTATTTTTTTTCTGATAAACCATCTTTTGCCAATAGGTCACAAAGCCAGGTGTCACTCATCTTGTCTCCTATTCCTTAGTCTGTGGCAATCACCTTCTTAGAGTCTGGAAATGACAAAACTTTTCACGCTTATTCTGTGACAAACATAAGACACCAAAAATCATGAATCGGCATGTACATAAAGCTGAAAGAAATTGGGGCAAAGTGTAGAGAACATAAAATCTCCATAAGGCCATCTGCTCTTGCCTACCTGTATTAAATTAAAGGAGGAATGGCCTTCAACTTCCTGGAAGACAAGCCAACAAGTGGGACAACAACAAGGGAAGGGGTAACAATGCTCGATAAGAAATGTAGTCATTGCCTTACTCATGTAAACTCCAACCCCTCTGTACAGCATCTTTACAATAAAATAAAATTAAAAGAACAGATAAACAAGGTACCAACTAAAAAAAACAGACAAGGCAACAAAGGGAAACACTATCCAAAGCAAATATATGATGCCCGTCAGATCAAAATACCCATTCTGGATGGTCTCCACTTCAATTGGCTAGACAGACCTGCATTCACCTTCTCAAAGGACCACTCAGTGGAAGACAAATCACAAATTCCATTGCCAGTGATAGTGTGGATAGCTCAGTTACTCCTGAAAGATCTGAGAACCAAGTATTTAGCCACAAAAAGTCCCTTAGGTGACATGCACCTCATGGAAAAATTTTGTCTTTATTACTTATTTTTTTTAATATGGAATGCTTTCACAAATTCCAGCATCATCCTTGCGCAGGGGCCATGCTAATCTTCTCTGTTTTGTTCCAATGTTAGTATATGTGCTGCCCAAGCGACTACTTACCTCAGTTTTTTAAATTTTTTGTTCCAAAATGTTAACTCTAGCCATGTGCTCATTTTGTCATTTATCTCATGAAGCCCGCAGGAAAAGCCACATTTGAAGATTGGTGTTTTTTGTTTTTTTGTTTTGTTTTTGCCAGTTGTGGGGCCTGAACTATGAGCCTGGGTGCTGTCCCTCAGCTCTTCAGCTCAAGGCTAGCGCTCTACCACTTGAGCCACAGCACTACTTCTGGCTTTTTCTGTTAATGTGGTGCTGAGGAATTGAACCCAGGGCCTCATGCATGCAAGGCAAACACTCTACCACTGAGCCACCTTCCCAGCCCCTTGAAGATTGTTTTATGTAGTACAACATCACCCAAAATAAAACAAAGCAGATTTCCTGAGCATACTGCATATGACAACAAGTGCTAAGATATGGCTGGTGTCCAACATCGCTTCTGCTTCAAACATTCAGTTGGAAGAGAAAAGACATTAATTTTTTTTTTAAAGAACATAACTGATATGTTCAAGTAAAACAGAAAACAATTGCTGAAACCACATGCTTCGTTTTACCTTCAGTCTTGCTGTGATTTCAAGGCTTGATTTTGTGTGTGTGTGGGGGGGGAGAGGTGAGGGGAGTCCTATGTCTGTGTTTTAACCACAGGGTAACAGACAGCCAAAGGCAACATTCCTCTCTCATGTTACTCATGAAATGCCTTGTGATGAGTGGTAAGAGAAGTAAAGATATAAACATAAACAAGTTCCAGACCCTCAAAAC
This sequence comes from Dipodomys merriami, assembly GCF_024711535.1. Taxonomy (NCBI): domain Eukaryota; kingdom Metazoa; phylum Chordata; class Mammalia; order Rodentia; family Heteromyidae; genus Dipodomys; species Dipodomys merriami. The sequence goes on along the minus strand of NW_027202270.1, from coordinate 62,460,401 downwards.
CATGGTTTTTAATGATTTCATGAGGCAAACATTGCAAAAATGTGCACTGCTTACTTAATAGACAAGGGCATGTGCAATGCAAAGCATTCTTTCCATAAAAGAAGTACATGAAATGTAAATACCCTAGTTTTATTTTCATCTTGTGGGGGTGATTTGTGGGGTAACAGAGATCTTCAGACATTTAATTTCCAAGTATAGGACATGAATACTAAATCCTTTTGTCATTGTTTGTTTTTGTTTTTGTGTCAGTATTGGAGCTTGAACTCAGGGCTTCACACTGCTGCTTGGGTTTTTCACTCAGAGCTGATGCTCTACACCTTGAGCCTGATTCCTGGATTTTTGCTTCTTAATTGGAGATAAGACTCTCACAGACTTGTCTGCCAGGACTGGCTTTGATTCTTGATTCTCAGATTTCAACTTCCTGAGTAGCTAGGATTACAGGCATGAGTTACCAGGAATCATCCTGAGTTTTGTGTAGTCTCCAATCTAACACTGTGTTACCACTTTGCACTCCAATTTCCTCATCTAAAATTAAGTATTGTATGAAAGGCAGTACTTAAAGTTAACTCCGTTCTAAATTTCGTATATAGTTTGTTCAGAACTACCTGTTGAAAAATCCATGTATGTATGTATGTATGTATGTATGTATGTATGTATGTATGTATCTATCTATCTATCTATCTATCTATCTATCTGAGACAAACTGTTTTACTAAAAGAAATGTGAGGTTAATTTGCACACTATGATTTGTGCATGAATGTATGAACCTTTGTACCATAATTCTTAATGTTTCTACAGGGAAAGATGTGTTCAGTGATACAATCCCTGGATCAATGGCCATAGTTTTATGAAGTTTTAACAGCATTTGCCATTGTGCAGGTTTGTCTTCTGATTTCTTAGAAATGGAACTGGTGATAGATATTTCATAGTCCAATTAGAAAGAGAAAGATAATTTTTACAAGCTAGATATAGTTTACTTTTATAACTGATCAGTGACTAATGCGAAAGTAAATATTGTTTCAATATCTCAGTTTATATACTACATCTCTAAGATATAGATAATACTTTTACGAGTTGGTGTCAATATATTACAGCCCAAAATATCCATGAACTTTTCAGATATATCATCCTAAGTAAATTTTAAGTTTACTTATGTTTAAAGGAAATAAGTCTTATTTACTTGTTTGTCTATTTTGAACTCAGGGTTACTCACTCACTCAGCTTGCTTTTTTGTGTATGCTGGTGCTAGGGCTTGAACTCTGTGGGCCTAGGTTCTATCTTACAGCATTTTTGCTCAAGTCTACTGCTCTGTCATTCAGCCACAGTTCTACTTCCAGCTTTTTGGTGGTTAATTGGAGATAAAAGTCTCACAGACTGACTTTGAACCATAATCCTCAGATCTCAGCATACTGAGTAGTTAGGATTACAGGTGTGACCCACCAGTGCCTGGCTTACTCAGCTTTCTTGCTTATTGTTGTCTCCCTTGAGCCATGCCTCCAGGCTGGTATCTTGCTGGTTAATTCAAGATGAAGGATCATGGACATTCCTACTAACTATATAGCTCAGCCCCTTGAGCAGCTAGGATCATAAGTGTGAGCCTGATTTGTCATGGTTTTAATAAATGTGTTCTTTATGCAAGAGAGAAAAAATGAGAGGAAAGAAGCTCTGCTAACTTTTTAAAAAGTTGAAGGGGGACAAAATAAGTTTAACATAGTTTGTGATAAAGCCTCATTTATATATTTAAGTAACTTGCATTATACTTATTCCACTCAGTGACAAATTCTTATAGTGATATTCTTTGTTTATACAAACTAGGTAAGAAAAGAACCAAGACTTCAAACTGAATATGGTAGAGTGTACTTCCAAGTTTACCTTAACTTTTTCCAGAATCCTCTTTTTTTATTGTGAAAATACCGTACATAGGGGTTACAATTACATGGGCAAGGTAACGAGTACATTTCTTATCAAGCATTGTTGCCTCTTCCTTTGTTTCCCCTTCCCATCCCTCTTATAGAGCAAAATACCAAGAAGTCATTAGCAGTACTAGACAGTGGCCAGCTTTTGTTTGAGCAACTGTTAAATTCTCAGAACCCCTGAAAGTCATTATCAAAATGGGGAGGGATTTATAATAGGAGTATTGCACATTTGATTTCGGCAAATGTTCAGATCAGAGCTTTTTCTTTTCTTTTCTTTTTTTTCTCATAGCACCATTTAACTGAACACCCATGTATAAATCCGTGAGGAAGGAGACAACTGGGACATGAGGAAGGTAAGTAGGTCACATGGGATTCTCAATATGAATTAAAGTGATGGAGCAGATATGTCAGGGGAAACTGCATTAGTGGAGTTAAGTAAGCAAAGCAAGATGTATGCCCTTCTGCCCTCCACACCTTGCTATGTTTATGAATTTGAGCCCTCAGTTACCCATGAAAGCAGAAGGGCAAGGTAAAAGCAGGTGAGGAGGCTGAAAATCTATTAAGAGAAATAGATTTTTATACCCTCTCAACTACCACACAACATCACATAGTTTTATTATTTGAGAATTGAAGCTGGCTATCCAGGATACAGAGAATACTTTTAGAACAAGACCATTTGGATTTTTTTTACTAAGAAAGCTATCATAATTTATTTTTCATGTGTAAGCAAAATTTACTCCTGTATTTAATTATAAAATAGACAAGAAGTCAGGTGTTTGTTGGTAGTGGGGATTGAACTCTGGACCTGGGAGCTGTCCCTCATCTCTTCAGCTCAAGGCGAGCGCTCTACCACTTGGAGAGTACAGCACCACTTCCAAATCCCAGCATTTGGAAGGTAGAGACAGGATGTTCATAAGTTTGACTCCAGCCTGAACTACATAGCAGGACCTGGCCTCAAAAATAAGATAAAATAAACAATCATACATATATAACATATTAAGAGTATTGGCATGGATACTCTTAATATTGAAGGATGAAAGAGAAAAAAATAATGCCTAGCAATGGTAAGTAACAAGCTCAAACTATTGCTGATTCTTGGCAGGGGGGTAAATTGATTCAACTGGCAAAGAGTATACAATGTCTTCAACTATTTATACATGGGTATTTTTCATGATAATGTATTTTGTATATATTCTAGTATTGCTTGATAAATGTTTGTACACATACAATCAGCTAAGAGAAGCTGAAATTTAGAGTAGCTGATTCTGTCACCTAAGTTTCAGGAGACAAAGTTTGTGCAAGTTAGGCTCTGTAGCTTCTATTTTATGTGTGAGGCCAGAGAAGGTGCTATTTGAAGGTGATAAAAATTTTACCACAAACTAAGAAGCTTCCACTCTGTATGGACAATTGGAATCTCTAGAGAAATATGTGCTCTCTGTTAGTAGAACCAGGAAGTACACAATGAGTTTACTAAGGTGAGATAGGGAAGTCTCAGTCTGTCTGATGCTCAATCTCTTGTTCTCTATCTGGGTCACTGTTTCTCTGTGTCTGTCTGTATCTTTCCTATTGCTATGGCAGGAATGATCTTTGTAAACATGTAAGGTACACTATTTAGTTTCATGTCATAGGTTGCAATTATTCTCCCATGCTCAAAACCTAAAAGTGGGGGCCAGAATAAAATCTTAGACTATACATCTCCATCTTATCTAAATAAGACGGGGATGTAAACTATTTTTGCAACAGTTAATGAAAATATCTTCTTGATTGTTGTATTGTTTGAAAGATGCCAGCATAGGAGATATTGCAAGCTTGTTACATACTGCATAACACCTTAAGAGACTGAGAAAGAGTATTAGTCATAAGGTGAAAAGCCAGGTCTCAATCTTTCTTTCTTACAAAATGAATATTTGTACAAAATTATTTTTAAAAAATGCTTACACTATTTTGGAAGACTTGACTCAAATTTTGGAGTTATTGCCAGAACTTCCTTCCTACTGTATTGAGCTGTTGTGTAGTCGGTTGTATTAACAAGAAAAACTTAACCAATGTATTGACAGCAGTCATCTGCTTTTACTATGTTACCAGTCAGAAAAATCTATACTTTGTATATAAACTGAACAATTGACCACTTCCCCTTTCTAGTAAATAAGAAGAGTCTCAAATGGTGAGGACATTGATTCTTTTTAAAACCAGGCATCTAAGAAGCAGCAAGTGAGCTGGTAAAGATAGCCTATCTCCTCTGCCTCTGTCATATTATTGCAGAATAGATATTGCTCATCAATTGGACCAAATATTATCACACATCAAAAGAATTACGCGATTTTAAGAATTAGTTAACTCATTTCCTATATTTATTATTAGTTAGATCATTTTCAAAAAAGAATTGGGCAATTTTTAAAATTAGTTAATTCTTAAGGAGAGTTCAGACAAACCTTCATAAAATGCTTAGAATTTACAAAGCATAGAATACAGCAATGAGCCCTTAAAATATGAGCCTTGACTTAATAAAGTTTTTCTTTCTACTAGCTATTTTTGTGAGAAAAGTCATTTTCTCTTCATTCTTAGAAAGACTTCATGCATGAGATTGCCAATTCACAGAACATTTGTCAAATGTGGACAAGCTTATTTCTAATCAGTGTGTTAGAGGAGGTAAGTTAAATAAGCAGCACATAATCCTATACAGAGATAAGATGGATTTTCAAATTGTAACATGAGGAAAATACCTTCTTGTGTATGCCAAGTGTCCTCAACTAGCGTTTTTGACCTTCATAGGTATTCTTATGCAACCTGGTTAAAAAGATAGTATCTTCCAGTTAAAATGAAAATTTTGTTGACTTTTTAAAAAGAAGAAGTTGTACATACCTAATATTTTGAAGATGTGTATGTCTATATGTACTAACAATGTGGGATTCTTCACAGTTAATGTTCTACATATTATTATAGGTCTCAACTGTTAAGAATAACTGATTTCTGCCAGATGCCAGTGGCTCATGCTGGTGGCCCATGCCTGTAATCCTAGCTACTTGGAGGCTGACATCTGAGGATCACAGTTCAAAGCCAGCCAATGCCAGAAACATCTATGAGACTCTTATCTCCAATAAACTACTCAGAAAAAGCCAGAAGTGGTGCTGTGGCTCACGTGGTAGAGTACTAGCCTTGAGCACAGAGAAGCTCAGTGATAGTACACGGGTCCTGAATTCAAGTCCCAGTTCCAGGACTGGCAAAAAACAGAAAAAGAAAAATAATTTATTACCAAGGAGATCTTATCTTCAAACAAAAAATTAAATTGTCTAAATGTTATCAAATGCCTTTAGAGCTTTTCTTTTTATTCTCTTCTACCCAGTTCTCTCTTTTTATTTCATCTATAGTTAAAAACAAAGACTGAGTCAAGCAGACAGACACAGCTTCTAATTTTGGTTCTCGGAGCAATTTTCCTTCTTTCTCTCTTCATGTTTGTGCTTGTCATTTTTCTCCTTTTCTTTCCTTTCCTTTTCTAGCTTAAAATGACAAATTTATTAACTCAAAAGTCCATAGGTTGCATGGAGCTGAAGTGGAGCTGATATCAGGGCCATTTTTCCTTCTGGAGGCTCTAAGGTAAGGATCAGCCAACTCCTCTTTTCCAGAATATGAGAAGCTACTCATATTCATTGACCATTTGGCCCTGTAAAAGCCAGAAATGTAGAGTCCCTGGGTCTCATTTTTTGTCTTTCTATTTCTGAGCAAGTAATTGTAATTTTGTATCTTCATTGTAGAATATTACTTGTAATGCCAACATGATAGGACAAAATTCTTGTTCCATCCCTTGCTGCATAGACCTCAGCAAAGGAAGCCTTGTGAACTGTCATTTCCTATCATCAAGAGAACTCCATCTTCAGGAGCTGTGAAAGAAGCACTTGCAGAGGAGGTTGGCACTATTGCAGTGGTATTGTTGCAGCTCTCTGTCCTACAATGTACTTTTTTTTTTCAAATTCTATCTCAATACGACTTTAGAGGGAAATTCCAATATAAATTCTGTAAATATACATGATTTATAGACCCTCAAAGATATATCGCTTCCAGAAACATTTGCATTTGCAAGAGTGAAAAGAAAGTGATTCACATGAAATTAAAACTGCCATGAAAATAATAAAAACCTAACAGACCTTCAAGCATCAATGAGTCAAATGAGTCATGCTCTAATACTTCTACTTTTTTTCTCGACTATGATTTGTGGTTTTTTATGTATAGGTACTGGGAGCTTGAACTCGGGCCCTAAGCATAGCCCTTGAGCTATGCTACCACTTGAATTACAGTTCTACTTCTGGTTTTTGGAGATAAGATTCTTATGGACTCTTCTGCTCAGGCCAGATTTGAACCACAGTCCTCAGATCTCAGCCTCCTGAGCAGCTAGGATTAGAAGGGGAGTGCCTGGCTTCTAACATTCTTGATTAGAAGTTATTTCATTAAAAAGAAAACTACATTCACCATATTAAGAAAAACTTAAAGGAATGGCTTATATTGGGAACCATACAAAATCCGAGGGAAGACTTCATGGACATTTATTCTTTTCTAAGGAGATCATTGTTCTCAATTGTTCTTAGCTCATGGACAATATGACAGTCCTGTGTAAAGGCATATTCAGAGCCTGTGTGAGAGTCATTTTTGAGAACCTGTGTCTCCCCAATTCCAACTACTACCTTGTAACAAAGCTTTCTGCCTATGCTACCAGCCATCTGCTAGGGTAGTTGAAGCTGTTCTCCCTTTGATATAAGACAAAACAATCTAAATTGAGTCTAAATATATATTGCATATATTGTTTACCACAAATTCCATAATCTGTCCATAATCCTAAGAAACTGGAGCTTTATTTTTCTGAAGCTAAAGATTTTTCTCATTTTACAAATTGGTTTTGAGGATATAGGAAGAAGTATTAAATTTTTATTTTATTTTATTCATATGATGTGAGTATATTATCTCTAAAGGTAGCTATGTCTGCATGGATATTTATACCATATATGTACTGGTATTCTATAGCTAAATTAAGTCTGTATCTATATCTACATCTAGTCTATCCCTACATGAGTATCTTTATCTACCTATCTATGAACCTATTTATTTAAGTTGCAACTTTGGAGCTATAAAATTAACCTTAATTTAAGCACTTGCTTCATATTTTTTCTTAGTGCCCAGTGAAGACTGACTAGTCTTAGGGGCTGAATGACAATCCATCAGTAACTCTCGTCTCTCTTCTGCTCCAGGGCTAGTCTCTGTCCTATTTACCATGGACAATGAGTAGAGGCTATGAGATGTGGACTCTAGTACGGGGTGAAGGTTCTCTAATAAAAGGAAGACAGTAAGTAGGGACAGGAAAGGAACAGGAGCATCTGACCACAGAGTACAGCAGCCTTTACTTCTCAGTGGAGTAGTGGAGTACATAAGAAGTATCTGGGGCATTTGCTTCCCAATGCAGGCACAACATGCAACATCTTTTGAACATACTTGATGGTTAAACTAGCATCACACATTTTTCTTGGTGAGATCCATCCATACTCCTAAACTACAGATTGACTTGAACTTTTCACTATAAATTGACATTTTTGAGTAATAATTTTTGAAGTTCTTTATGGAAGTAATTGACTTGAAGTAAACTTTTTTACATAAAATGATACATGAGATGATATTTGATTTGATGTGTATGTATTAAAAGTCATCTAGGTTTGGTTGCTGGGTTTAAAATAATTTTAAAATAATTTTTCTTGAAATGATTTTCTTCAGTTTTCTCAATTCTAACTGGAGAGTAATAATGAATTACATGTAGCTGTGATGATTACCCAAGTAGTTATTTCTGATTGATTAGTTTTAATGTCATAATACAACAAACTAAAAATAGTGCTTGAAAAAATGCTGCCTATTATTACAAAAGAAAAGAAATGGATTTGTCTCTGGATGATACACCTAATACTAGAAGAATAATATTTCTCATCTATATAAAGAGCTAAAAGAGCCAGAGACATTGGATCATGTCTGTGATCCCAGCACTTGAGGGGCTGTGGGAAGGGGATTGTGAATTTTGTATTAGTAATAGCATAGTACTGCCTCAAAAATAGGGAAGAAAGAAAGAAAAAAACCCATAAAGATATGCAGTCAAGTAATGTTAAAGTTATCCATTTTTAGCAATATTAAACTATGAAAGGTAATCATTTCCCAATATATGGGTAAATTGCCCAAGATCATGCAGTTAAGTCGTGGTAGAGACAGAAGTCAAGCCCAGACCATCTGCTCGTAAGGACCATGGACTCTGTAGCCTCTGAGGCTGTTCTCAGGCTTCATTCTTCCTTTGATTCTTTTACAAACCCTTTCTTAGAAAATCTAAGACCCATTTATAGCATCACTAATCATGAACTCAATTTGGGTGCACTGAGAATAGAGTTATTTGTCCCCTGGAACATTGCATATGACTTCATAGTTGGTAAGTTAGCCAGGTTGCTGCTTTAAGACTCAGACTCAGCAGCTGACAATTTGAAGATAACGGGATTTACTTCATTAGAAATCTCATAAGAATCAAATGGCTTAATAAATGCAAAGTTCTCAGCACAGAAACTGACAGGAGAGAAGCGCTCAATAAATCACTGTTATTACTATGTAACTTGTAGAAGATGGACATGACATAGCAATTAAGCATTCAATTTGTGTTCATCACTATATATGTTTTTACTTCTGGATGAGTAACAGATTTATGAGAAACCACCTAGACATGACATGGAAACTCAGATTATAGCTATGATTAACACTGTCATTTCCTCCAACATATTTTTTTATGTCTTTTCCTTTTTCAAGGACAACTAGGCAGACTAGTGGATATATAAAGATAAATTAGCACATAAATATGTAAAATTAAGTGCACACAGTATGATTAATAGTCATATAGCTTTTAGTATAGTGTCATATATTTTCTAAATGTTTGTACACATATTTTTTTCAGTGACAACTTAATACTTTTCCAGTTACTGTTTACATACCATAATTGTTTTCTTTTTAAAAATATATATATTTTTATGTCAAGTAAGTAAGTCAGGATCAAAGAGCCAATGTGTTAATGTTTTCTCTTATCTGTGGTTAGAACTAAATTATAAACATATATGAAAATATGTACAGGGTCATATGCATACACCACACACACACACACACACACACACACACAGCTTAAAGTACGGTATACCCAGGAGAGGTTTCCATAGTGTAACTCCTTAGAATAACTAACTCATAGTTTAATAAAATGGAAACCAGGAAGCTGAAACATGTTGTCAATGAAGTGAGATCTAGAGGAACAGGGGCCAATGAGTGGAGAGAGGAAGGGTGGGAGAGTATAGTTATAATATTCAATGTACATATGTGAAAATGTTTAGAGGTAACTGGAAGAGATGGGTGGGGTTGGATAGATAGGGAGAATGATGGAAGAGATGACACTGATAAAGCTCCATTGTCCTCATAAAGTGATAGGTTGAATTGAAACTCCTTTGTACAACTACCTAAAGTTAATTAAAAAGAAAAAAATGCCTATATGATTTTCATGTGTCTAATCCTTCAACCTTCACCAGGTCTAATTTAATTTATTCTCCAACTGGCTCCTGGACATATGTACAACTGAACAACCAGGAGACCTCTATCCAGACGGAAACACTCTTGGGTATGTAAATATTTTAAAGTCTCTCTCCCCAACTCCTTTCTCTTTCTCTCCCTCTACCTTCCTCTCCCTCTCTCTTTTTCTGATGGTACTAGGGTTTGAATAGAGATGTCTGCACTTGCTATGTAGGTACTCTACATGCCCCAGTGCTTTTTTGCATTAGTATTGTTTTCCAAATAGGGTCTCACATTTATGCCTAGACCAGCCTGGACAGCATGTAGCTAGAATAATAGTAGTATTCCACCACACGCAGTTCTTTTCTATTGAGATGCCATTGCTGTTTTTGAAGCACAGTCCTCCCAAAGACAATCTTCCTAGTAGTTAAGATTACAGGTGCCTAAACTACCTTTCTAAATCCTTAGAAACACTTGACTGTTTGAAACTCAGGTTTCTCTATTTCTCTTCTTCAGTTCCAGTATATCTTCTCTGAAGGAGTCCTGATCTTTGACTTCTCCTCAACTCTTTTATGTATTCCAGCATTTTGAGGGAATTTCCTTATTGTCCCCACCATCTGCCTGCAGAGGTGTCCACTTGCAGAAAAGTTGTGAGGGACTCACATCTTTTTAGCTCACCTCCCAAGACAAGCTCTTGGTGAATGACAGACAAGAGATACATCTCTCTTCTATGAAAATTATTTTGGAATTGTGTTGTAGGCATCTCCTTCTAATCCATACCATCTAGAAACTAATGTGTTCTTTGGTACTTGAACGATTCTGCTGAGTTGCTGGTGACTTCTTCAGGCCCCTGGGTGTTGAATTATAGGGCAAAGAAATGTCATGAGGATCAGTCTGTTTGTGCACCTAGAGGTCATAAATGTGACATGAAAGCTCTGCGGTTTCCTAAGAAGTGTCAATAGTTGAGAGTAAGGAATTTGTAAATGAGCAATTTTACTTTGAACACATCTCCAGCCAGTTGTGACATTGTTGAGTAAATTGGCAGCCTGTTTGCTGTTGTTTCCTCTTTTTGAAATTTAACCTCCTGGAAAAAAAAAAAAACCCTCCAGCAGTCTGGGCTGTTATGTTTCTCCACATAGGCCACCAGAGGAGAACACTAAAAATTGTTTTTGATCTAGAGTATGAATTCCCCTCCAGCCATTTTCTTTCCTCTGTTTAAATCATTTTGACAGGACATCTTTGCTGGTACAATTTCTGTGCCCTTTGAAAGCCAAAAGCAAAACATTTAGGACGGGACAAGCACTGCTGTTGTTCCTTTTGGCTCACACTGTAAGGAAAGCAAGTTTTGAAAATTTTAATGCCATGAACAGATACCATTTAAAAAAACAGTCACAAGGAGCTTATTTCCATGTGATAGCCTTTCAAATGTCAGACATTTTGATGCCTTTTTTCCCTTTTCTTTCAATAATCAATAGTTATAAAATAATGATTATAGTGATTCAAAGCATGACTGAAGAGATATGTTCAATATAACACAACTTTATTTCTATAACGTTGCAAACAATAGTTTATAATTTGAAAGTAACTTCAAAGAAAGGAAGGAAAGGTGCAAGCTTGGTTAAAAAAAAAAAGAAAAGAAAAAGAAATCAGTGCTAAGATAGTTACACCCCAAATAGATCTCTCCATGCACTCCATAGAATTTTCAATATAATAGGATGACTCACTATTGTCCTTGAATTAAAATTGGTCTGAGTTTTCCTCTACCAAAAGCAACATTATACCACCAACCAGAAACAACTTTTTGGTTTTTAGTTGTTGCTGCTGTCTCGAATGTCAGTTGTTAGAATTCCTTAGAAAGGAGACTTGAGACAGTCAGCTAAGTTGGTAAAGAATGTGTTTGGAAATATCACAGACTGCCACTTCAAAGTATTTAATGAATGGGTATGTGTATGTTTCTACAGCACTATCTTTTTGGAAACTAGAAGACAGGAAACACAAACCTACATATAGAAGAGTCATGCCAAAAGAAGAGCTTTGTAATTTTTAAATAGAGAAACTCTGTGCCAAGAGTTTGCCAAAACTCTATTGCAAATGA